>NC_073313.1:56564610-56871832 GCF_027595985.1 Sorex araneus | reverse complement strand
CAGTGCTCAGGCTGGATTAATCATTCCTAACCCTAGCAGGGTCGAATCTAGTTATTACTTTTTGGACCATGATACAATTTGTCCATGACCATGCTCTTAACTTATAATTAAGTATTATGGCACTTTGGTCAGGCCCATTTTGATGCTAGGGTAACTGACTGCTTGCCCTGGGTTTTTCTAGTCCCTCGTCGGGACCCTGATTTTGGGGTGCTAGGAAGTAAGGGCAACTTAGGCTTACGTTGAGAGAACAGATGCCCAGGAGTGAATATCATTTAGAGTCAACTCCCAAGTTACAAAAGCATGGCATTAACTATCTTCCTGTGTCTGTACAAAAAGGACATTGCTCTGAGTTAACTAATAATGCAAAGGACTTAAAGAGAAGAGAAAAACTATATTTACAAGTTAACGGAGCACGAAGAAGGAGGTTACAAATAAACACAGGAATGGGAGCACTGTGATGGGAGTAATCCAGTAACCTAAGCTCTCTGTGGCAAGGCAGGAAGGACAAACCAATGTTATTCTACACTAAAGGTGTTATGTCCTTTACTGAAATTATTTACACCAGCATTTCATAAGCTGTATTCCATTTTTATTCATTTTACTAAATTTAGTATTTCATAGCTGAAAACATATAAAGCCACTAAGGTAAACCTATTTAATTACAGCTATATTACAGAATATTCTTAGTGGTTATACCAACAGATTCTATACTTTATTAATTTTTGGGTTTTGGGCCACACCCAGAAGTACTCCTGGCTTTATGTTCAGGGGTTGTTCCAAGCTATGCTCAGGGGACCATGTGGTGCTGGGTTTTTTTTTTTTTTGCTTTTTGGGTCACACCCAGCGATGCTCAGGGATTACTCCTGGCTCTGCACTCAGGAATTACTCCTGGCAGTGCTTGGGGGACCATATGGGATGCCGGGGATCGAACCTGGGTCGGCTGCGTGCAAGGCAAACGCCCTACCCGCTGTGCTATCGCTCCGGCCCCTGGTGCTGGGTTTTAAACTCAGTACTCCCATATGCAAAGCATAAGCATAGTCCATTGAACTATCATTCTATGACTATGTATATCTATTTAAATTATTTTTATTGAATAACTGTGAGGTATACAGTTACAAAATTGTTAATAATTGAGTTTCAGTTATACAGTATTCCAATTTCCATCCATTCACTGCCACTAATGTCCCAAGTTTTTCTCCCACCCACCTACACCCCACCCCACCCCTGCAACCTGCTTCTATGGTAGACACTTCTCTCGCTCTCTATTTTCTTTTTAGGTAATGTAGACTGCAACACTGTTACTGAAAGGAATTTAGAGGAATTTATCATGCATATCATTTTACTTCCATTCAGCACTCAGTTTTTGTCCAGAGTCATCATTTCAAGTTATCACTGTCATACTGGTTCCATCTCTGTCCTAACTATGCTCCTCCACCCCCCCTTGTAGGATGTTTCCTACCATGCACCCACATTCCTGTTTCCTCTTTCTACTGTCTTTAGATATTACATGTTATATGTTGTTTTTTATAACCCACAAATAGGAGCAGTCATTCTTTCTGTCCCTCTCCCTCTATTTCACGAATCATGATACTCTCCATGCCTATACATAAATAAGTAAATTTTATGACTTCATTTTTTCTAACAGCTGTGTAGTATTCCATTGTGTAGATGTTCCATAATTTCTTTATCAGCTCTTCTCATCTTGGGCACTTGGGCTATTTCCAGATTCTGGCTATTGTGAGTAGTGCTACAATGAACAGAGGAGTGCAAATCCCTGTTCTGCATTGTGTTTTTAGTCCCCTCGAGTATATTCCCAGGAGAGGTATTGCTGGTTTATATAGAAACTCAATTTCTAGTTGTTGAGGATCGTCTATATATTGTTTTCTAGAATTGTACTAATCGGTATTCTCACCAGCAGACAATGAGAATCCTTTCTCTCTGCACCCACACTAGCACTGGTTGTTCTTGTTATTTTGGATGTGTGCCAGTCTCTGTAGTGTGAGATACTATCTCACTCTTTTGATTTGCATCTGTCTAAGGATTAGTGATGTAGATCACTTTTGGATGTGTCTTTGGCCATTTGTATTTCTTCTTTGGGGAAGTTTCTGTTCATCTCTTCTTCCAATTTTTTGATGATGTTATATGTGTTTTCTTGTAAAGTTCTACCAGTGCCATATATATTTTACTTATTTACCATTTATCAGATGATTAATAGGTAAATAATATTTTTTATTCTATGGGCTGTCTTTGTATTTTGGTCATTGTTTCCTTTGAAATGCAGAAGCTTCTTCGTTTAATGTTGTCCCATGTGTTTAATTTTGCTCCAACTTGCTTGGTTAGTGATGTTTCATCCTTGAAGATGCCTTTAGCTTCATTGTCATGGAGAGTTCTGCTTATGTTTTCTTCCATGTACCTTATGAGTTCAGGTCTGTCTGATATCAAGGTCTTCAATCCATTATGATTGAATTTTTGTGCATGATATTAGAAAGAGTTCTGCATTAATTTTTTAATGTAGCTGATCATTTTTTTTCAAAACCACTTGTTGAAGAGGTGTCCCTTGCCGTACTTCATATTTTTTGATTCTACACCGAAGATTAACTGGTCATATCCCTGAGAGTCTTTCCCAGGATATTCAGGTCTAGTCTATTGATCTAAGGGTCAGTCTTTATTCCAATACCATGCTGTTTTAATTACTACCATTTTGTACTACAGATTGAATTTGGGAAAAGTGATGTCTCCCATCTCCTTTTACCCAGAACTGACTTAGTTATTTGGGGTGTGGTGGGTTATTGTTCCATTTTAATTTGAGGAGGTTTGATTTATTTACTTAAAAAATTGGCATGGCTATACTTCTAAGGATGGCATTTAATACTCTGGGAATATTGACATTTTGATGATATTAATCCTCCCAATCCATGAGCAGGTGATGTGTTAGTATTTTCTCATGTCCTCTTTTATTTATTGAAGTACTGTTTGTAATTATCTTTTTATAGGTCGTTTACCTCCTTAGTTAAACTTATTACAAAGTACTTGATTTTCTGAGACACAGATGTGATGAGATTTTTTTTTAATAAATTTATTTATTTTTAATTAATGAATCACCATGAGGGTACAGTTACGGATTTATACATATCTGTGCTTATGCTTCCCCCATACAAAGTTCGGGAACCCATCCCTTCACCAGTGCCCATATTCCACCACCAGTAAACTCAGCATCCCTCCCATCCTCCCCAATCCCATCTCCCCCCCACCCCACCCTGTCACTGTGGCAGGGCATTCCCTTCTGTTCTCTCCCTCTAATTAGCTATTGTGGTTTGCAATAAAGGTGAGTGGCCACTGTGCTCAGTCTCTAGCCCTCATTCAGCCCGCAACTCCCTTCTCCCACATGGCCTTCGACTACATTATAGTTGGTGATCCCTTCTCTGAGTTGCCCTTTCCCCAGAATGTGAGGCCAGCCTCCTAGCCATGGAGTCAACCTCCTGGTAGTTGTTTCTACAATTCTTGGGTGTTAGTCTCCCACTCTGTTATTCTATATGTCATAGATGAGTGCAGTCTTTCTATGTCTGTCTCTCTCTTTCTGACTCATTTCACTTAGCATGAAACTTTTCATGCCGATCCACTTAAATAAAAAATTTGTGACCTCCTTTTTTCTAACAGCTGCATAGTATTCCATTGTATAGATGTACCAAGGTTTCCTCAACCAGTCATCCGTTCTAGGGCATTCGGGTTTTTTCCAGATTCTGGCTATTGTAAACAGTGCTGCGATGAACATACATGTGCAGATGCCATTTCGATTATACTTTTTTGCCTCTCTGGGATATATTCCCAGCAGTGGTATTGCTGGGTCAAATGGGAGCTCAATTTCTAATTTTTTGAGAATCGTCCATATTGTTTTCCAGAAGGGCTGAACCAGTCGGCATTCCCACCAGCAGTGTAGAAGGGTCCCTTTCTCACCACATCCTCTCCAACAGCGGTTGCTTTTGTTCTTTTGGATGTGTGCTAGTCTCTGTGGTGTGAGGTGGTATGATGAGATTTTTTTGAAGTATCCCTTCTATTTCACTATTTGTATATAGGAATGCAATTAACTTTATTGTATAATAATTTTTATTTTCATTTTTAAGATTTTATTTTTGAACCACTGGGAAATAGACACTTACAAAGCTTTTCATGATTAGGTTTCAATCATACAGTATTCCAACACCCATTCCTCCACCAGTGTACATTTCCTAGCAACAGTGTCCCTAGTTCCCCTCTCATCAGCCCTCACACTCCCAGTCTGTCTCTGTGGTAGACACTTTTGTTCTCTCTCTTTCTCTCAGGAGTTTGATGTGTTTGAGGGTCAAGTCTTGTCTTAAAGTAGCCTGTTTAGTTTTTCCAGTAACCTTGGGTTTTTGTCTTTGACTTACCTGCTGGACTTAGGATGGGCAAGGTGAAGTGCCTGACATGGTTCACACACCTGAATTTAAGATGTTAGATCTAAACATTGGGGGGCAATGCCTGGCAGTGGTGGTTGTTCTGTGGGCAAAATGCTGAGGGACCAGCCACCAGGCTTCACTTTGTGTGGATTCTGCACTTCAGGATAAGGGAGGCTAAAGAGCCCACCACAATTCACACACCCGAGTTTAAGATGATCCAATTTTCTCATTTAACTTTCTGAAAACCACCAAACTTTTCCACATTGGCTTCACTATTTTGCATTTTCTAGCAACATAAGAAGTTTTCAAATTCAAGGGATCCTCATCAATACTTATATTTTTCATTAAAAATAAACATTACTAATGAGTGTGCAGTTGTGTTTTATTATGGTTTTATTTTGCATCCCTAATTACTAATTGTGCTGTATATCTTTTTAGTACCTTTTTAACTACTTATTTTCCATTTGTGTATGTTTATTGGATAAATTTCTATTCAAGCGCCTTTTAAGATTATCATCTTCGAGTTGTAAGAGTTTAGGAATGCCTGTTAAAACTATGACTAAAATATTATGAAGTAACCATTTTAGTTTTAATTCTGAATTTTATAATAGAATTTTATAATTATATATAATTATATATTTTTATTATTATATAATTTTATGTAGCATTGTAATTATGATCTATTATAAAAGAACACTGGAACATTCCAAAAGATACGTGGCATATTTTTATATTCTAGTGCATCATTTTTGTACTGAAAAGACTACAGCCTTCAAGATAAGCCTAAGATTTAAATTTGAACTGAAGCTCAGCCAACGTGATCATCTTGAACTATTTCTCGAAATGGACATTGATTTTTAAAGTGACTATCATAGTTTTAATTAATGTATTTAGTATCAGGGATAAATCCCAGAGCCTCATATATGCTAAGTTTTTTCTCTACCACTGAGCTATATACCAAGCTGAAAGATGTACTATTAAAATTGGAAATGTGCTTAATTAATTTTTAAATTTTTGTTTATTATAAATTTAACTCTGGGTATTTTTCTGCCTTTGTAGAAGTCCATATTTTCTCTTAAACACACACATTTTCCTCTCTTTCCTGTCATATTTTTCTAACTAAAATTCCTTCAGCAAATACGATTTTGCTTCATTGAAAAAATTCACTATTATACTGTTCTTTGTTTATACAAATTTGGCATTGACTTTCTTGTATTTTTTAGCCGTTATTATGCAAATGTGTTAGTATGTCTCTCTAGTTATAATTTGCATTTCTCAAATGACTAATGAATTTGAACATCTTTTTTTTGGGGGGGGAGACTACATGCCCAGTAGTGCTCAGGGATCACTCCTGGTGGGCTGGGGGCGAACCTGGGTAGTTTGTGTGCAAAGGAAGTGTCCTATCCACTGAACTGTTGCTCTGGCCCTGAAGTTGAGCATCTTTTCATGTCTTTGTTTTTTATAAACCTTCTTTGGAGCAGTTTTTATCCATATAAATTTGTTTACTTTTTAAATTGTGTTTGTTTTAGACTTTGGGCTTGTTCCTTTTCTCCCCCATCTTTGCTGCTGTCATGATTAAAGAGTCACGCATGTTTGGTTGTGGTGCTCAAATTTGGTTTGATCTAGAAAGCAGAGTTACTAGCATCATCCTCACCACATGCAGTTAGTGCTAGGGATTTGACTTCTGCCTTCTATCTGTAAGAAAAGTGCTTCCCGCCCACCTCACAGTCATCCGCTGTGCCCCATGCAATAAAATTATAAACCCTCATGTCAGAGCAAGTTCTTTTCAGTTGTCTGCAGTTCTGACCTTTCTTTTTAGCTATGCTCTCTAAGCTTTTAATTAGTATGGTCACATTTATTTATTTATTTTGTGGTGTTTTGGATTCAAATTTGCTATGGATCAGATCCAGTGTTGTTGCAACCATGTGGCCTGATCAATGAAGGAAATTGATGATATATTAATGTTCTGTTGAAGGAGAACTAATTGCTTGTCCTCCAGTATACCTGTCACCAGATGAAGTGCATTTGTCTATATTCAGAAGCTTTGTAAGTCAACACCCATAATAAGATAGATTTGTGCAGCTAATGAGTAATAAGTTTGTGTAAACTCTTATTTGACATGAATACCTATATCTCCAAAAATCTAAAAACGTTCTTATGAATAAAATTATAAGGGATATTTGTCCTGGAGCTGCCTTTGAATTCCCTTACATTTTATAAGTTCCTGACAGTTACTAGAATGAACATGTCTGAAAAGGGTCAAGAAGATATATGCTGGGGAATACTTAAACTTTATTGGAGTTTTCCAGACTTAACTTGATCTACTAGTTCCTTTTAAAGGAAAAAAGTCATTCAGTGCTGTCTTGGATATCTCCATTTTTTATGTGAACAAATAGAAACCAGTTCTCCCTGTCTGTCCTTAAAGCTGTTACCTTACTCTGGATCTGCCCCAAGCTCCCACAGGTGGTATCACACACTTTGAGAAACATTTTTCTTAATTGACTTTATGAGAAACTGTTGAACCTAAAGATACATCTTTCATCAAGTAATGAAAACCTTATTATTTTCATAGTAAGTAAAAAAAATCTTAATTTTTTTGTTCAAACGAGACAGATTTTACTGAATACAAATATTCAGTAAAAAGAAGAGTGGGAAGAACAAGTCTAAGGAAGTAAGGATGAATAAAAACATGTAGAGCCTAGGAATTTAATTACTGGCATTTTTAGAGGGTGCATCAGCTCTCTGGCTTACCAGCAGTGTTCAAAAAATTCTACAACTTTGTTGCTATTTTTCATTTTGCAATGGATATCAGTCTGATAAAATATGCATCGTTCAGGATGTTCAGATGTATTGGAAAATTTGGTGGCAGAAGCATCTGTCTAAGATTATGCAAGAAAAACAAACAAAAGTGAAATAAGTTCAAGATTGACTGTGGACAAACTTCCTCTTTTTTAATATCTTTTATTTTCATAAAAGTAGTTCACAATGATTCATTACAGATTATATTCAAGCACCAATCCCACCACTGAGCACCTTCACACCACAATAAGAGGGAAGTGTGTGAAAATTGTTGTATTTCATTCTGGAGCCATTTAAACCTGAATATGAGAGAATACAAGCAAGCATGTTAAAACCAAACAAATGTGTGCTACTTTTGATAAGTACGTGATATAGAATGTAATCCAGGAAATTCTGAGGTGCTTTCTTCCGGGAGCTTTAGTTTATAGTCTCTGGGTCTTGGCCATTGATGAGGTTACATGGCACCAGGAGCAGTTTGTGGGTGTGACTGCCAAGCTACTGGAAAACTGGGGAGTTTGGGGAGGAGGCCCAGTCCTGATCCGAGCGGACTTGGAGATCTGTCATGGGTTCCCACATACCTGGGTTTTTCTGCCTGTCCACTCTTGAGTGAGGTTCATCCTGTCTTGGGTGAGGCTCATTGGAGCGTGTGGAGTGTGGCCTTGAGCATGGCGGCAGTTGCGTTCTGGAGGTTTTTGGCTGCCGGGATTCTGCTTGGGACAGGGAGGGAAACTCAACCCACCCCCCTCCGAGGTGCCCCGGTGAAGACAGCCTGGCTTGGCATCAGGATATTTTGCCCCATAATGTCTTTTGGGTAGCTATTGATGTCTTGTTTTCCTGTGCAGCTCTGGCACTGAAGCAGAAGGACTGGAGCAACAACACTAGTTCAGAACAGTGCAGGGGCGGTGCTTCCATACAGCTCCTGTTTAAAGCTGGGCATATCAGGAACAAAATGATGAATTTTCTTCTTTGCCCTACTGGAGGTGCAGCCGTCCCACAATTCCAATGACAAAAGGTTTTCATAATTAGCTTTGAAAATCATGTCTTCCAGGCACGATTAGCCTGACTCCTCCCCAGCCAAGTGGTTGGTGTGTGCCTGTCACTACCTGAGGCTGGCCCAGCCACTGCCCTGCACCTCTCTGACAGGTCATTGGCCACCAGGACTGATGAGCCCAGACTTCTTGTTCTTTATACCTAAAACAAGTTGTTTATGAGAAGATTGTTGGATGACAAAACTTTTAAAATATTGAATATCCCATAGACAGAAATTAATAATGGACTATTTGATCTGAGGATTAAAAATAAGAACCTTGAAGCTGGAGCAATAGTACAGCAGGTGTACTTGTACTTGTACAGCCTGGTACAAGGCTGACACAGATTTGATCCCCAACATCGTAGATGGTCCCCCAAGCTTTGCCAGGAGAAAGCCCTGAGCACTGCCAGGTTGACCGCCTCCCCTCCTAAAGCTTATATTACAGAATTTATAAGCTATTTGTAGCACACGAGTGCCATAAGGAGCAACTGCTCTCGAGATACTTTCCAGATTATTCTCAATTGTTGATCAGAGGATCAATGTGATTAATTAAAACTAGGTTCTAATTAATCTAGTTCTGAGTGTATGAATGAACTCCACTGCTGACTGTATGGACTACCTTCCATATTAATGCTGAATGGATCTGCTATAACCCACCCAGTGCTCTGTGTGAGACATCTGCATATAGAAAGTTACTTTCATTGACTTCCAGAGTTGCTCATTAGAGAAATACTCCTGTATGTAAGGAAAACACCATGGACTTTGTTTGCAACATATTTTAGGTTCTGACCTTCAAATCAGAATCATTATAAATGAATTATTAAATATCCCCAAACCAATAGTTCTGAAATAATTCTGATTTCTGAGTATGAAGGGGAAACTTACATTTCATTCCCAGTACAATTGTTTATTATAATAAATTCTGCACCAGCAACACTTGTAAATTTGAAAAAATGAATTAATTAAAAATTAAAAATGTCCTCTATCACATTTTTCCCCTTTAGTTTTTTCTTAGTGAAAAAATGAGCCAGTTTGTAGTTGTCCCTTCAAAAGAAATGATGTTGGATCCTAACTGAAAAACATATTTTAATGATTATGCAGTGAGAAAGACTTTATATACATGTATGTACATTATACTTCTGTGTACTCATAACAGGAAAAGGGCAAATTGGGGGGGAGAGAGGGAGAGAGAAAGAGATAGTGTAGTAAATAGGGCGCTTACCTTACATGTGTCCGAACTTGGTTTTATCCTGGCACTGCATGTAGTTTCCCAAGCATTGCCTGGTGATCCCTGAACACCACTGGATGTGTACTTGCCCCAAAAAAGGCAAAATAACGAGCCCTACCAGGAGTGATCCCTGTACATAGAACCAGGAGTGAGCCCTGAGTACCACCAGGTGTGGCTCCCCAAACAAAAATAAAACAACACTCCCCCCAAAAAAACTAGTCTGAGCAAATGGCTATTTTATACCACTTAGTTAAGTATTTATCTCTCAATTACTAAAGAATTATTTTTCAAGGTACTCAACTAAAAGGAAACTACACTGTCAATATACTTTATCTTTGCTTTTTTTATTTTTTCTTTTTTTAAATTTTTTTATTGAATCACCATGTGGAAAGTTACAAAGCTTTCAAGCTTAAGTCTCAGTTACACAATGCTCAAACACCTATCCTTTCACTAGTGCATGGAACGCGTTTTGCACATAGATAATATGTACAGATTGCATCAGTTTTAGTTCCTCTGATCTATAATAAATATGGATTAGATGAATATATATTTCTGTGAGAAGTTAATCAAAGAAAAGGAAATTAATTGTTTAACCTTAAAATAATCTTAAATTTAGGCACATAATTTACAATACTGTTAATGATAGGGTCTCATAATGCAATGTTTCAACACCACAACCATCATCCTTGACCACTTCCCCTCCACCTCCCCTCCCTTCTCCATCTCCACCCTAAGCTCTATTTTATAGACCAATTCTCAAGTCTTTTGCCTTTGGCCGTTTTTTATTCCACTGGGGTATAAACATAATAACAAATCCATCCTTATATGAATGAGATCTTTCTGTATCTATTCCTCTCCTTCTGACTTCACTCTGAATGATAACCTCCAGGTCCATCCATGTAGCAGCAAATTGCACGATTTTTGTCTGTAAAAGAATATTTTGAACATCCATCATCTTTTTCTTTTCACTGTTATCCTTAATATTAAGCTAGAGTTGTATCCATTGTATGTATACTTTGGTCTAAAAATAGAATCTTTTAAGAAGACCACAGGACTTTGTTGAGCTAAATTACCTTTACCTGTAGCATTCAGTAAAGAGTGAAGTACACTGACTAGATCTTTGTTAAAGAAATCAATAACTTTTGTTTTTTGGATGTGTGCCATTCTCTGTGGTGTGAGGTGGTATCTCATAGTTGTTTTGACCTGCATCTCCCTGATGATTAGTGATGCAGAGCATTTTTTCATGTGCCTTTTTGGCCATTCGTATCTCTTCCTTAGGAAAGTGTTCATTTCTTCAGCCCATTTTCTGATGGGGTTGGATGTTTTCTTCTTGTAGAGTTCAGCCAATGCTTTATATACCCTTGATATCAACCCCATATCGGATGGGTATTGGGTGAATATCCTTTCCCATCCGCTGTTTGATAGGATGTGGGGAGAAAGGGACCCTTCTACACTGCTGGTGGGAATGACGACTGGTTCAGCCCTTTTGGAAAACAATGTGGATGCTTCTCAAAAAATTAGAAATTGAACTTCCATTTGATCCAGCAATACCACTTCTGGGAATATATCCCGGAGAAACAAAAAGCTATAGTCGAAATGACATCTGCACTTATATGTTCATCGCGGCACTGTTTACAATAGCCAGAATCTGGAAAAACCCTGAGTGTCCGAGAACAGATGACTGGTTAAAGAAACTTTGGTTTATAGATGTATACATCTATACAATGGAATACTATGCAGCTGTTAGAAAAGATGAAGTCATGAACTTTGCACAAAAGTGGATCAACATGGAAAGTATCATGCTAATTGAAATGAGTCAGAAAGAGAGGGACAGACATAGATAGATTGCACTCATCTGTGGAATATAAAATAACAGAGTAGGAGACTAACACCCAAGAATAGTAGTATATAATACAAGAAGGTTGGCTCCATGACTTGGAAGCTGGCCTCACATGCTTGGGGAAAGGCAGCCCAGATAGAGAAGGGAACACCAAGTAAAATGTGGTTGGGGATCCTGCGCAAGAAGAGAGATGCGTGCTGAAAGTAGACTAGAGACTGAACAGAATGACCAGTCAATACCCATATCGCAAACCACAACACCCAAAAGGAGGGAGAACTAAATGTAATACCCTGCCACAGAGGCGGGGTGGGGTGGGGGGACAGGATTGGAGGGAGGGAGGGACACTGGGTTCATTGGTGGTGAAGAATGGTCACTGGTGGTGGGATGGATTCTCAAACATTGTATGAGGGAAACACAAGCACAAAGATTGGTAAATTTGTAACTGTATCCTCACGGTGACTCACTTATTAAAAAATTTATAAAGAAAAAAAGAAATCAATAACTTGTAGTTGTAACATTTGTAAAAGAATTTGAATTTCTAACTTACATTTATCTCAATGTGTTTTTAGTTTCCTTTCGCCAGAATCTATTTGTTTGAGCTTATTTACATAAGTTAGTTGAGCAGGAAAGCTACTCAGTAAATTGAATCTTTAATATATATAACTTTTCCAGTTCTCTCTAGGAATACTTTTAGCTATATTAAACTTAAGTATATTGATGTGTATTGATAATAGTTCTTAGTTAAGATCATTGCATATGCATGTTAGTTGGGATTTCTTTTCATACTTGATTATAATATGTTGGATATAAGATTGGCTTTTATAACAAGGCATATTAATGTTTTACTTAATAGTGAATTTAAAATAAGATTATTACTTTGATACATTTATTACCATTTAGGCTGCTGTATCTTGTTTATTATTGTAGGAATTGATAACAAGATATATATTTTGTTTATTAGGTTGTCTATCAGGGACCTACTAAACCACGCATTTTTTGCTGAGGATACAGGACTGAGGGTGGAATTAGCAGAGGAAGGTGATTATTCAAATTTATCCCTGGCTTTGAGACTCTGGGTTGAAGATCCAAAAAAATTGAAAGGCAAACACAAAGACAATGAAGCCATTGAATTCAGCTTCAATTTAGAAACAGATACACCTGAAGAAGTAGCATATGAAATGGTAAGTAAATCTTACCACTGCTCCCCCTTGCCTTATATTTCTTTCTCCTCAGTGTTTTTTCTTCTTGTTTTCTCCTCTTTTAATTTAAATAGTTATTTTATTGTGAAATGTATCTTTACAGTATATTGTTTTTATGTATGTATAAATAATAATTAAATACCAACACTGTTAAGAAACACAACACTACTGGTATATTAGAAGCCATTTTTGTGTGACCCTTCCAGGTACATTTCCTTCTCTCATCACTATAAATAATATCTATCATGAATTTTGTATTTCTTTTTTTAAAATTTATTCTTTTATTGAATCACCAGAATTTTGTATTTCTTATTCTTTTGCTTTTAATTATAGTTTGCCTACATAATATATTGTTTTGTTTTGAAAACCTGAGTGGTAATCACACAGCTTGGTGGTAATTGAAGTTACTATTAGGTTAATATTCCAGGGAGAGGATAAACTGAGCAGAATTTTTTGGTCATAGTCTGATTTTAGCTTTTCTAGAGTTTAACAGGAGTTGCTTCTGGGGAATTTAATAAACAATCATGCGTGAATCCAGGGAAATAAAAATATCTTTCATCATGCACTCAGATTACTGCCAGGAAAATTGTGTGGACCAGAATTTATTTATGTGATACCTACGGTTTGATGGAGAGTGGGAACGTGTGACTTCTCTGCTACTAATCTCCCCATGACCACTCCACAGGAGTAAACAATAGCAAATCACTTCTATGAGGTAGAAGGGATGTCTACACCTAATCTGGGTTGCTGCAGACCTTAGAGGGAGTATGTGCATGAGCTTCAGCAGCACGTGTTCAAAAGTAGCCAAATACAGATACTCTACGCCAGGGACAACAGGACATTCTGTCCTCAAGTTAAGAAGAATAGCACAGTGATAGCATTTTTTTCCCTTTTTGTGTAACACCTGGTGATTCTCAGGGGTTACTCCTCATTCTGTACTCAGGAATTACTTCCTTGTGGTGGTCCTGGGACCATATGGGATGCCAGAGCTTGAAACCAGAAGGGCTGGGTGCCCTACCGACTGTACAATCACTCTGGCCCCAACAGTGATAGCTTTTGTCATACCTTTCAAGTCATACTGTTCTATTCTGCATAATTCTCTTAGAAATTGTCATGTACATCTTCATTCTGGTATTTCCCTTCATTGCCTTACTAGAGTTCTCTGCTTCTCTCCTGTATTGCATTGCTTGTTTGTTTTTGCTTACCTACTTTTATTTTAGTGCTATATTTTCTCTGCTGCATCCTTAGAAAGGGTATCAGCTGGTAAATATCTGAGAAATTTCTTGAAGTATTTGATGATAATTCATTCTTCCCTTTTTCTTTTCTTCTGAGATTATTTTGATATTGTGTTTTGATATTGTGTCCCCTGAATTGTTTCTTTAGTATCCATATATTATATATATATATATATATATATATATATATTTGCTTTTTTTTGGGTCACACCCAGCGATACTCAGGGGTTACTCCTGGCTTTGCACTCAGGAATTACTCCTGGCGGTGCTTGGAGGACCATATGGGATGCTGAGGATCGAACCCGGGTTGGCCGCGTGCAAGGCAAACGCCCTACCCGCTGTGCTATCGCTCCGGCCCCATATTTTATATTTTTTATATTTTTAGATTGGTTCTTTTTTGAAGATCTTAATTTTATCTTCTAACACTTAGTACAGCGGGTAGAGCGTTTGCCTTGCATGTGGCCAACCTGGGTTCGATTCCTCCGTCCCTCTTAGAGAGCCCGGCAAACTACCGAGAGTAACCTGTTTGCATGGCAGAGCCTGACAAGCTACCTGTGGCGTATTCAATAAGCCAAAAACAGTAACAACAAGTCTCACAACGGAGACGTTACTGGTGCCCGCTCGAGCAAATTGATGAACAACGGGATGACAGTGCTACAGTGTAACACTTCAATGAGGTTTTTGTTTCTGCTGTCATGCCCTATATTTTTAGGTTCTTTTCATTTTTTCTCTCTTTCCTTTTTAAAAGCATTATCATCTTAGTCTTTGTTTTGTGGACACAATACTATGAAACTTCTCTAACATTAGAGAATTTTTTTGTCATTGTTGCTCTTTGCATAGTCCTTCTCCATGCTGCTGGATTCTCTTTGTTAATTTAATACTCTTATTGTTAATTTTTTTCTTTATTTTTGGTAATACTTGTTTGGATGTATATAATCAATAGTGAGAGAGTATTCATTTTTATATGCTCTGTAACAACTTGTCACTGACTTAATCACTTAAAACAGCACAGTTATGTATGTCAGATATCCAGTTTGGATTTGCTGGTTCTCTACTCAGGTTTCAAAGGTTGAAACAAGGTGTCTTTGGTGTGGGTTCTTACTGAAGTCCCTAGAAGAGAATTTACTTTCCAGTTATCCAGATTGTTGGTAGTACTCAATTTTATGCATTAATAAAATGAAGGCTTTGTTTTCTTGCTGACAATTAGTGGTGATTTCTAGTCCCTAGAGGCTCCTCTCCAGTTGTTTCATGTGCTTACACTACATCTTCAAAGTTCTAATATGTCAAAACCTTGGTTGGGGTTTGGGACTTATCTTAAAGGGTTAGTACTTTGTATGTGAGAGGCTTGGTTTTCATGGCCCCCTGAGCATCATCAGGAGTGACTCCCAAGCACTGTGCCAGAAGTAACCTTTGAGCAATTATAGATGTGGTTCAAACCCCACTCCTCACCCTCCAAATAACCCCTTTAAAAACCTTATAGTTTCACCATCTGATGAAAGGCTGACCCAGAAAGTCTTCTTTTTTGGGGGAACTCAGGGGCCACAGTGATGCTGAGAGTGTCATGTGATACTAGAGATTGAACCGGAATAGACACCTAATTCTGTCTCCTTAGAACCTAGTCTCTCTGTTTTAGGGTCAACTATGTTTAGAACCATAATGGTAGTGAGGTTTTATAGTCTTATGTTCTCAGATTTGAAGATTAGGATATGTCATCTTTGTGAGGCAATAATTTTGCCTACTACAGGACTAATAACTTGATTGGATATAATTGCTTTTAAAATACTATTTAATTTTGCCTGTATTGTAGGGTATTTCTATGAACCTTTCTATTGTGAGAGAATCTGATAGCAATGTTTGTAGCTCTTCTTTGACTGGTTAAATATTCCCAGAGAAACATTTGTTAATGTCCGTCCTGGAGGGTAAGGGCCTAGTGACCTCCCAGGGACAAAGATATTTTTGTAGCCAAGTGGAGACAATGGCAGGGGTTTCTGTATATGGCATCCAGCATACATATGGTCATTTATTTATTTTGTTTTATACATGGTAGCCATAACCCCAACTCTGGCTGGCATACCATTTTTCAGATATCCTATATTTTACCCAGAGAACTAACTCCAAGTCTGTTGGGTAGGGGAAAAATAACCACACAGAAGTATGGAATGAAGTAGAGCATATAATTCAGCAACCTAAATGTCCTACTCCTTTTCAAAACTCTTTCACTCAATCTTCTGTATTTTACTGGTCTCATTTGACTTCACCTAGTTCGGAGTACTCATTAGTGTATATGGGAATGTTTTCCAGTTTTTTTCTAGTCTGTATTTTTCAGTCTTTTAGGTCAATCATTACTTATTCCAGTTTTCCATATTCCAAACTTTTCAAAATGTTGCTGTTTTCTTTCTCTTATCCTTCTTATCCTGTGAGTTTATAAATTAAAATCCATTTACTGTATATTAGGAGAATTGAGATGATGTGAAATTAAATAAATGGACTCCATGTTTAGTCTGCATATGCTTCAGTCTTTTTACACCTGCATTCTGGTACCTGTACTGCCTTCTTGTCCATGTACTGGACAAGTTATAGGTGGTAGATCAGGTTTTCTACACCTGTCTATTGGCACCAGTATGTGGACCAGTTCTTGAACACCATTGGTCAAGAGTATTAATTTTAATATTAATATTAACTTTACCTATAACCTACTTCAATAGCTTTCATTTTTCCTTTTTGCTTTTATTCAGGTTGAAGTTTACCTTCACATGTGACATTTTCTTTACTTTCTCCAGAGAGACATATGCTTCTTCTTTAGGGCTTTTGTCGTGGGGCATTTCTGCTTCATTTTAAGTTGATTTATTTATCTTTGGAGCCTAGTGTTGGACACATCATGGTACATACTGTTTCTGAGTGAGGAAAGCTTTTACTTTTTCACACAATCTAATGGCTCATATCCTGCAATAAAACTATACATACACAATATTAAGTTGTTCATTTAAAGCCAGAATCATTTTTTGAAAAATGGTTAGTAGTACTATTTCTTTCTTAAGTTGATTAAAGGCACTGATTTACTGGTTGAGACATATTATAGAGAAAATTAAATGTTATTCAATAGCATTTGGAAGTTGGGGACACAAAATAACTGCTACTTAAAAAGGTTGAAATCTTAAACTTTAACAGCAGTTAGTGTGGTGGGTGTGGCTTGATAATGTCCAGTGGACTATGGTGAATGAATATTGGCACTGTGGTGGTTCAGTGGTGTACTAACATTGTAACTCTAAAAGATAGGTACATTTGTATACTTGTAAACCAATGTTACCTGAATAAAAAAAAATGATGTAGTCCACGTGTGTTTTATTTTTAGGTCAAATCTGGATTCTTCCATGAAAGCGATTCAAAAGTTGTTGCTAAGTCCATTAGAGATCGTGTCACCCTGATAAAGAAAGCAAGGGAGAAGAAGCCAGTTGAATGTTTGAAAGAACGCAGGGATTCCCAGTGCAAATCTATGAGGAATGTACTCCCTCCACAGCAGAATACAACTACTCCCCTTGCTCCTCCTCAGCCAACTGGGACTGAATGTGAAGAAACTGAAGTTGACCAGTATGTTAGACAACAGCTTATACAAAGAAAAGCACATCAGCACTGCTCCTCTGCAATGGGTAAGAAACATTTATAATTTATAAAGGAAATAAATATGTAATTGTACTCCTTTAGTTTTAAATAGTACATGTGGGATTTTTGAAGCACTATTGTTTTTTTTTTTACTAAACAAGTTTTTTTTGAATCACTGTGAGATACAGTTACAAATTTGCATGATTGCATTTCATTCAAACAGTGCTCAAACACCTATCCCTCCATTAGTGCACATTTTTAGCTACCATTATATCCAGTGTCCCACCCGCCACTCCAACTCTACCCCACTCCTTGCATCTGTGGCAGGTACAGTCTTTCTTACTCTTCTCTAATTTTGGGCATTGTGATTTTCGATACAGATTCTAAGAGGTGCATCGTGTTTGGTCCTTGGTCTGCGTTCAGCACACATCCCTGAACCTGGGTGATCCCTCCAATCACTCTTTTCTTAGTGGTCCTCTCTCCTTCCCAACTGCCTTTCCCCCAGCACGTGGGACTGGCTTCCAAGCCATGGTGTGATTCTCCTGGCCCTTATATCTACTGTCCTTAGGTGCTAGTCTCATATTATGCTACTTTACATTTCACAAATGAGTGCAGTCATTCTATGTCTGTCCTTCTCTTTCTGACTCATTTCACTTAGCATGATATTCTCCATGTCCATCCACTTATATGTGAATTTCATGACTTCATTTCTTCTAACATCTGTATTCTATTCCATTGTGTAGATGTACCAGAGTTTCTTCAACCAGTCATCTGTTCTCAGGCACTCGGGTTTTTTCCAGATTCTGCCTATTATAGACTGTGCTGCAGTAAACATACAAGTGAAGCACTATTTGTTTCATTAAACCTTCTTCAAAGTCCCTGAAATAAACAAGCCAGCTAGGGGCTGGAGCGATAGCACAGCGGGTAGGGCATTTGCCTTGCACGCGGCCAACCCAGGTTCGAATCCCAGCATCCCATATGGTCCCCGAGCACTGCCAGGGGTAATTCCTGAGTGCAGAGCCAGGAGTAACCCCTGTGCATCGCCAGGTGTGACCCAAAAAGATAAAAAAAAACAACAAAAACAAGCCAGCTAGTTTATTTTAAAATTAATAAACTCCCATAGTAAATGACTTTGTTTATGATGCTCATTAAAAGAATGTATTCCTTGAAGTAGTGATTTATAATTTTTCTTGTATAGGTCCTTCACCTCTTTGGTTAAGCTGATTTGAGGTACTTGATTTTATGAGGTATTATTGTGAATGTGATTGTTCTCTTAAAATCTCTTTCTTCTCTTTTGTTATTTGTATATAAAAAAAGCCATGAACTTTGGGATGTTGATTTTGTAGCCTGCCACTTTACTATACAGAGCTATTGTTTCTAGAAGCTTTTCTGTAGAGTCTTTAGGGTTTTCTAAGTATAGTATCATATCATCTGCAAACAGTGATAGCTTGATCTCTTCCTTTCCTGTATGTATGCCCTTGATATTTTTTTCTTCTCTGCTATGACACTATTGTTATATCGTAATTTTGAAGATTATTTTAAAGGTCAAGTGTAAATTTTCTAATAAAGAGTATTGAAGCCAAAGGTGCAGTATATTCAATAAGGAAATGTATAGACTTTTAAGAGTTTTGCATCTTTTGACTTCAAATGTAAAATTGACGTAATTCCTCTATTTTCTGCTGTCATACTTCTCCAGAAAGAGATAGTATTTTAGTAATAATAACTAATTTTTCTATGAATACAGTCTTATTTTCTAGTAAGTTCTAGTAGAATGAAAGTTTGTAAGATGATAGTTTTCAGTGAATGTGATCTTACTGAAATCCTAAAGGCAAATAAATTTTTATTTATTTTAATATTTACTGCGTCACCATGAAATAAATTACAAACATACTTCTGATTGAGTTTCAGATGAACAGTGTTCCAGTACCAGTCCCTTCAACAGTGTCCACTACCCTCCACCAATGCCTTGAGTTTCCTTCTTTCCCCCTCAGTGTGCCTCTGTGGCAGGCACTTTTCTCCTTTTCCATTGTCCTAGTAATTGCTTCCCTATCTTATCTTCCTGTACTCCCTTCCCAGTGGCAAGCTTCTTACTGAAGACCAGTTTTCCTGCTCTTTGTTTCTATTACCTTTGGGCATTTGATATTCCCCTAGGAAGTTATCTATTCCACATATGAGAGATCATTATGAGTCTGTTCCTCTGCCTCTGACTTCACTCAACATGATACTCTCCAGATCCATCCATGTACCATCAAATTGCATAACTTTGTCCTTTCCTTTTTTTTTTATGCTTTTTGGGTCACACCTGGCAATGCACAGGGGTTACTCCTGGCTCTGCACTCAGGAATTGCTCCTGGCAGTGCTCAGGGGACCATATGGGATGCTGGGACAAATCCGGGTCGGCCGCTTACCAGGCAAACGCCCTACCCACTGTGCTATGGCTCCAGCCCTAACTTTGTCCTTTCTTATGGCCTAGAGTAATTGTAAATATAGGGCATAACATGAATATGCACTGTAGCACTGTCTTCCCGTTGTTCATCGATTTGCTTGAGTGGGCACCAGTAATGTCTCCATTCTGAGACTTGTTACTGGTTTTGGCATATCAAATACGCCATGGGTAGATTGCTAGGTCTGCTGTGCGGGCAAGATACTCTCAGTAGCCTGCTGGGCTCTCCAAGAGGGGCGAAGGAATCAAACCTGGGTCGGCCGCATGCAAGGCAAACATCCTACCTGCTGTGCTATATAGGGGCCAATAAATTAGAATTGTTGTGTCAGCTTTGTTTCGTTGTGGAGATTTTAATTATGTCATCACAATGTCAGCATAGAGTTTTTATCATGGCCTTAAAAATAATTTTGCAGTGTACTTTAAGTTATACCATGTTCTAAGAGTGAAAATCAAAGCAGCACTTACCATTTTTTATGCCATTTAGACATAGTACTTTGAGTTTTCCCTTCTATCTTTTGCTTATTTTCTTTGTCACAGGTGACACTTTGTCTGACGCAGGAGCTGGATCTGCTGTACACCCAGATGCTTCAAATCAGCCCAGTATTCCCTATTCCTCAGACCAGGCAATGGGCTCTCAGATGGTTTCTAACATACCACAGGCTGAAATAAGTGCTCCAGGGCAAATTTATCCATCCCAGCAGCTAGTACAACATTACCAACAAATTTCAAGGGTAAGGTTAACTACTACATTTAAAAATGTATAAGTAGCATTTTACTATAAATGGAAAAGTTTGTCTTTAATTTTTTTCTTACTTAACAGTTGCAGAAGCAGCCAAAGCTGGTTCAGCCCCATACATTGCCTTTGATTCAAGGTCAGTCCACTCTATTACCCGTACATCCCCTTGGACTTCCAGTTGTTTCACAACCTGAGGTTTTGCCATTAACTCTTCAGAAAGGCTCACAAATACAGGTAAGGTTTCTTTCAGAGGTTCTGTGTTTGGTTAAATATATTTAATATTGCCAAGATTTTCTTTCTTTTCTTTCTTTTTTCTTATTATTTTTGTGCAGCATCCAGCAGTGCTCAGAGCTTATTGCTAGCTCTTTTATCAGGGATCACTCCCAGTGGTGTGTAGCGACCATATGTGGTATTGGAGTTGAACCTGGGTCGACAAGGACTATCTCTTCTGTCCCTGCCTATATTTTCAGACAGGCAAGGCTCTCTTTCATAAGTCAGTAGAAGTTTACATAAAAGTCACTTAAACTCAAAGTTGTGTATGCTTTTGTTTAAATAATGCTTTATTCTCGAGGATGTGCCTAGCATTGTGTAACGGAACCTCGAAAGCATTGCCTGTTAAAATTGGAAAAAACCTGAGAATTCAGAATTTGTCATGGCTTTGATATATTTGACAAATTTGCTAGTCAATTACTCCTGACTCTGCACTCAGGTATCACTCCTGGCAGGCTTGGAAGACCTTTATGGAATGCTGGGGATTAAACCCAGGTCAGCTGAGTGCAAGGTCACTAACTCTGCCCCCTGTTTTTGTCTTTTAAACTCTCAGAGTAAGTGTATGTAAATAGTCTTTGTGTGAGTGTATATATCAAGTCTAAATCCTGGCTCCCTAGGATAGGATATGGACTCGATTTGACTTTTCTATGTAATTATACTGCTTTCTTTTCCCCATCCCACTATTTCTTGTGTGTTTCCTTTTTTGGGAATGACTGTCTGAGCTCTTAGGCATTTTCTGTTAATTGTTTAATTAGCACCTGGTATATCTGTTTGTTTTAAGATATTGACAGTCATAGTAAAACAGAAAACTTTTAATTGCTGCTATCTGTGGGGATATAAAAATAAAATAACATTTTTCCCTCAAGGAATTTATAGTCTTTTCAGGAAAAGTAAATATCCCAAATTCCAGATAAATAAAATACCTGTGTGGATAGATTTAATTGAATATAGTTCACAATACCTGATATTTGTCTTGTGTTTGTGGATGATATGGTGTATATCCACAATTAATTGTGCATTGTGGTTGTCTTTTTCTAAAACTACAATGCAAAGTGTGTTGAATGGATGCTTAAATTAGGTTAAACCACATAAATATTTTTACATGTGAATTTTAAAGTGTGCTTTCAAAGTAGAAAGTTTTATAATATGCAGTAAGAGTTTAAATTGTAAACTTAAAAAGAAGACAATGAAATAACTGGTTTTCCTTCTAGAGAATTTTTTCTTTAAATTTGGACATTAACACTTCTAGATTTCTCCTTTTTTTGCTTTATGTACACATGTAATTTTATTTTGAGATACATGTATATGTCACATACATACTATTTTGTAGTCTTCCTCTTTCCCCACCTAATACATAGAAGCAATGTGAGCTGGAGTTGTAAACATTGGATCCTGTGTTTTAGTGTGGTGGATGATCCATGCAAATGTAATTATTGTGACCATCCTATACTTGTTTCCGCCAGTTCTATCCTCTGAGCCTCTGTGAGGGGTTTTAATGAGTTACATGGTTAAGTGTGATAAATCAGAAGCTGTGAGCAGTATGTTTCTGGGACTGGTCTCAGCACCTTAGCTGCTTTTAACATTTGGTTGTGATATTAGCATTTTGGTATCACAAATGCACCACAGACAACATGTAACCAAATGGGCATGGCTTTGTTCAAGTCTAGTAGTATTATTCACAAAAAGAGGTAGTGAACTACTTTTGGCCCACACATTACAGCTTGTGCACCCTCTATCGAATATTGCCTTTACTACTGAGATAAGGCATGCTCCTTCCCATCAAGTTCTTCCCAATGCCCACAGAGTCAACTAGTATTGTTAATTTATTCATAGGTTAGTTCAGACATTCATCTAAGTGTTTTCTTTTTCAATACAAATGGCCAAAAGGCACATGGAAAAATGCTCCGCTTCACTATTCATCAGGGAGATGCAAATCAAAACAACAATGAGATATCATCTCATACCACAGAGACTAGTACACATTCAAAAGAACAAAAGCAACCAGTGCTGGCATGGATGTGGGGGAAAAGGGACACTCTTTCACTGTTGGTGGGAATGCCGACTGGTCCAGCCTTTTTGGAAAACAATATGGACAGTCCTTCAAAAACTAGAAATTGAGCTTCCATATGACCCTGCAATACCACTTCTGGGAATATATCCCGAGGATGGAAAAATGCACAGTAGAAATGACATCTGTACCTATATATTCATTGCATTACTGTTCACAATAGCCAAAATCTGGAAACAACCCGAGTGCCCTAGAACAGATGACTGGTTAAAGAAACTTTGGTACATCTACACAATGGAATACTACGCAGCTGTTAGGAGAGATGAAGTCATGAAATTTGCTTATAAATTGATAGACATGGAGAGTATTAATGCAAAGTGAAATGAGTCAGAAAGAGAGGGACAGACATAGGAGGACTGCACTCATTTGTGGAGTATAGAAGAATATCACATGAGGCTGACACCCAAGGACAGTAGATAGAAAGGCCAAGAGGATTGCCCCATAGCTGGAAGCCTGCTTTATGAGTGGAGGGGAGAAGGCAGATGGAATAGAGGAGGGATCACTAAGAAAATGATGGCTGGAGGAATCAGTTGGGATGAGAGATGTGTGCCGAAAGTAGATAATGGACCAAACATAATGACCTCTCAGTGTCTGTGTTGCAAGCCATAATGCCCAAAAGTAGAGAGAGAGTATGGGGAATATTGTCTGCCATGGAGGCAGGGGGATATTGGGAAAGGGGAGGTAAACTGGAGATATTGGTGGTGGGAAATGTGCACTGGTGGAGGAATGGGTGTTTGATCATTGTGTGATTGTAACCCAAACATGAAAGCTTGTAACTATCTCAGAGTGGTTCAATAAAATATAAAAAAATAAAAAAAATAAATGTTTTCATTTTTTTTTGTGGCTTTTGGGCCACACACACCTGGTAGAGCTCAGTCCTTACTTCTGGCTCTGCACTGAGGGATCATTCCTGGCAGCCTTGTGGGACCATATTGGGTGCCAGGGATTTAACCCTGGTCAGATATGTGCAAGGCAAGTGCCCTATGTACTGTACTATCACTCCAACCCAACCTTCACATAATGGAATCATGTATTGTACGTTGTGTAACACTTCCCCTGTTCAATATATTTTTGGAATTGCTCCATAATGGTTTTATGTTTTATTTTATTATTTTTTCAGGAATGTTTATTGAGACAGCATGATTTACAGAGTTGTTCTTAATAGAGTTCTTTCAGGCGTACAAAATTCCAACATCAATCCGATCAATAATTTCCTCGTCCCTCCACCAAGAATCCCAGGCTCCCTCCTACCCCTCAATCCACCCCAATGGCAGTCATATAACATTTTTATTTCATATTGTTTGGTCCATACACGGCAGAGCCTGGCAAGGTACCCATGGCATATTCAATATGCCAAAAACAGTAACAAAAAGGCTCACAATGGAGACATTACTGGTGCCTGCTTGAGCAAATCGATGAACAGTGGTACAACAGTGCTTCAGTGATACAGCTTTTTGTCCAACAAAACTTAAAGGAATGGCAAATAGGATTATCAGAAAGTAAATCAATAAAGTCAGTACTGATAAATTGATGATTAAAAACTATATGTTTTTAACCTGTTTTGTAAAGGAGGACTTTTTAATTGAATCACCATGAGATAGAGCATTACATATCTATTCATGATTTGGTTTCACTCATATAACATCCCAACACCTATCCCTCCTCCAATATACATTTTCCAGCACCTTTGTGTCCATTTTCCCTTCCAGCACCTCCAGCTCACCCTCAGCTTGCCTCTATTGCAGGCATCTCTTCTTTGCTCTCTTTCTCTGTATCATTTTGGTCATTATGGTTTGCAATACAGATACTGAAAGGTTATCAGGTATATCCTTTTACTTAATTTCAACACTTAGTTCTTGTCCATAATGATCATTTCCAACTATTGTTATACTGGACCCTTAAAAAGTTATTTTAACCAGTCATCTGTTCTCGGGCACTCAGGCTTTTTCCAGATTCTGGCTATTGTAAACAGTGCTGCGATGAACATATAAGTGCAGATGTCATTTCATTTCAACTATACTATTTTGTTTCTCTGGGATATATTCCCAGAAGTGGTATTTCTGGATCAAATGGAAGTTCAATTTCTAATTTTTTGAGAATCGTCCATATTGTTTTCCAAAAGGGCTGATCCAGTCGGCATTCCCACCAGCAGTGTAGAAGGGTCCCTTTCTCCCCACATCCTCTCCAACAGCGGTTGCTTTTGTTTTTTTGGGTGTGTGCCATTCTCTGTGGTTTGAGGTGATATCTCATGGTTGTTTCTATCTGCATCTCCCTGATGATTAGTGATGCAGAGCATTTTGTTCATGTGCCTTTTGGCCATTCGTATCTCTTCCTTGGAAAAGTTTCTGTTCATTTCTTCGGCCCATTTTCTGATGTGGTTGGATGTTTTCTTCTTGTAGAGTTCAACCAGTGCTTTATATACCCTTGATATCAACCCCTTATCAGATACATATTGGGTGAATATCCTTTCCCATTCTGTAATTTGTCTTTGTATTTTGGTCACTGTGTCTTTTGCGGTGCAGAAGCTTCTTAGTTTTATATAAGTAAATTTGTTTATCTCTGTTCCCACTTGGTTGGTCAGTTGCGTGTCATCTTTGAAGATACCTGTCGCTTAATATTGTGGATGGTTTTGCCGACCTTGTCTTCGATGTACCTTATGGATTGTGCTCTGATGTTGACTTCTAGAGTAGTAGTATATAATACAAGGAGGTTGGCTCCATGGCTTGGAAGCTGGCCTCACATGCTGGGGGAAAGGCAGCCCGGATAGAGAAAGGGGACACCTAGTAAAATGTCGTTGAAGATCCCACGTGGGAAGGGAGATGCATGCTAAAAATAGACTAGAGACGGAACACAATGGCCACTCAATACCCCTATCGCAAACCGCAACACCCAAAAGGAGAGAGAGAAGAAAACGTAATACCCTGCCACAGAGGCGGGGTGGAGTGTAGGATGGATACTGGGTTCATTTGTGGTGGAGAATGGACACTGGTGGAGGGATGGGTTCTCGAACATTGTATGAGGGAAACACAAGCATGAAGATGGGTTAATTTGACACTGTACCCTTATGGTGACTCACTAATTAATAAAATAATTAAAATAATTTTTATTTTTATTTTAAATTATTAAAATAACAAAATAATAATAAACCAAAATAATATCTAGTAACAGTAAATCCCTAGACAATGACTTTAAATAAAACTATTGTTAGATATAAGAATTTTCACACTTTCTTTTCCTGAACTATTTTTGATCATTTAACCTACGACTTTGTTGTAACAAGCAATATAAAATAATTTATGTTGTGCTTGTTAAAGGGTAGGCCTGGGATGTGGGTGGAAAACTGGGGACAGTGATGGAAAGGTCACATTGGTGGTGGACTTGGTGTTGGAACATTGAACACCTGAAACCATTTTATTATGAACAAGTTTCTAAAGCACAGTGTTTAAATAAAGTCATAATATGTATTTAAAAAATAAATTAAAAAAGTTATTTTAACACTTCTTGCAAAAATGGTTTCAAGGGCCGTAGTGATAGCACAGCGGGTAGGGCGTTTGCCTTGCACGCGGCCAACCCGGGTTCGATCCCCGGCATCCCATATGGTCCCCCAAGCACCGCCAGGAGTAATTCCTGAGTGCAAAGCCAGGAGTAACCCCTGAGTATCGCTGGGTGTGACCCAAAAAGCAAAAAAAAAAAAAATGGTTTCAAGCGTATGAATTCCCTAAGCTGTTCCTGTTCAGCCTGTTGTTGAAGAACAGAATTGTTGTTCTGTATAGTTTCTTCAAATAATGATAATCCATCTGGATAGAATATTCTTTTTATTTATTTGGTTTTGGTTTTTGGGCTACACCCTGCCAGGGTTTATTTCTGGCTTTGCACTTAGGAGTCACTCCTGGCAGTGCTCATGGGACTAAATCCAAATGGGATCCTAGTGATAGAACATGGGTCTGCTCTGTGCGAGACAAGTACTTTGCCTGATGTACTCTCTCTCCAGCCACTGTACAGAATATTCTTGGTGAAGTGTTGATTTCATTGAGTTTTTTTCTACATCCTTCATATTCTTCTGGCTCATAGAATTTTATTTGATAGATCTGTGTACATATATGGGCTTTCCTTACATATGAATTCTTTTTCTGATCTTACTGCATTCAGTGTTCTGTCTCTATCTTTGGAATTTGTCATTTTGAGTATAATGTATCTTGGAGTTTTCTTAACTGGGTCTATTTTCACTGGGACCATTAGGGCTTCTTGGATCTCAGTGACTGTAATCCTCAACTCAGGGAATTTCTTATTGATGATTTCTTTCACTATTGTTTCTTCATCACCATTTGCTTTCCTCCTGTTCTTCAGAGACTCTGATGATTCTTATATTGTTCCTCCTGAACTTATCCCATAGTTCTCTGGTATGTTATTGATCTCTTTTCAGAATATTTTCCACCTTTTGCCATTTCCTGGTGGTTTCTTTCTTATCTTGGAACTCCTTGATCTTTTGCTCAGCTTCTGTTATTCTGCTGTTCAGAGGTTCTGTTGATTTTTTTAAAGTATCACCTACCATGTTCTTCTTTTCTGACTGTAGTTATTTTTTTTCATTTCAAGTCTCATATTTTTTGTGTATTGCTGACTACCTATGCTATTTTTTCTTTGAACTCATTCAGCATCCTTAGATAATGTCACTAAAGGTGCTTTCTGAGGATTTACAGGCATTCATGTCTTTGCTGATATTGTTTTCCCTTACTGAAGTTGCTGGACTTCTATTGGTTTTCTAGTTCTCTTGTGCAGAGGGTTCATCTTTGTAGTCTCACCCATGCATGATACTGGGATGGTGGAGCAGCAGGCAAAAGTCGTGTAGGAGTTGTGATGTGGGCCCTTAATATGGTGCAGGTTGGGCATGGAGGCTTATCAGTCCCACCTGCTAGGGAAAGGTTCTGCCTCCCTCAGAATAGGCCGAAGGATATCAGCTGGAGGCAAATGTCAACTGGGATGTTAGAAGGAGCATGCAGAAAGTTTGCTTGTGTTTTAATTAAAAAAAAAACCTTTCTTCAGAGCAATATTTTCTTTTATGTGTATATTATTTTTTTTTATTTTGGGGATCACAATGAGCACTGTTCAGTGGCTACTCCAGGTTCTGTACTTGAAGGTTGCTCCTGGTGATTCAAGACACCATGTGGTGCTGGGGATTTTTCTTGGACCACCTGTATGTAAATCATGCATTCAGCCTATTGAGCTCGCTCTCTCCAACCTTGAGTATACCATTTTTTTAAAATTCATTTTACTATTCATGTAAATGATCTCTAATTTTGGGCTATTGCATGTAGAAAAGCTTTTTTTTTGAATCTATGTTTTATTTCTCCTGGCTAATAGCTAGTAAAATTAGGGCCATAGGATAGGTTTTTAAATTTTTAAGAAATTACCAGTTTGGGGGCTGGAGATATAGTGTAGCAGTGAAGGTGCTTGACTGCATGCAGCTGACCTGGTTTCAATCCTCAGTATCTCCTATGTCCCAAGTCCACCAGGAGTTTCCCTGAGTGTCAAACCAGGCATAAACCCTGAGTACAGCTGGGTGTGATCCAGAAACTTTTTAAAAACTAAGAAATTACCAATTTTTCCAAATTGATATCATTGTTTACACTAATACCAGCAATGTATGAGATTTACATGTTCATGCTAACATGGCAATATTTTGGTAGTTTTAAAATCCTTACTCTTTTGGTAGTTATGTAGGTGTATCATTATTTTTGCTTGTTTGTTTTTGGTTTGTAACTACATCTGGCAATGTTCAGGGACTTCTCTGAACTTTATCAGTATTTGTGAAACCATGTGATGCTGGGGTAAATGCAGTCCTCTTGCATATAAAACTGGTGCTTCTCACTACATATCTGGCTCTCAGTATGATTTTAATTTACATTTACCAAATAACTGCATTTTTACTTGCCTTTCTGTCTTTTTCTTTGTGAAGTGTCACTTACCCATTTTATTTTGCTTGAATTGTTTGCCTTTTTATTATGACTTGTAGTTCTTTTTAAATTCTGTTCTTTGCTAAAATACATGATTTATATATTCTCTAATTTATTGATTTGCCATTTATTTTTATAGTAGTTTGATTTGATGTGGAGAGTATTTCATCGTGATAGATTGTAATGATCATTTTTTTGGTTTTGGTTATTACTATATTAATATACTATACTATATTAATATTATGGCTATATTATTACATATAGCCATATGAATCTTTGGTCTATATAAGCTATATAGATATGTCCTTTCTTTATGGTTTTATGGTTGGTTATTTTTTGCTCTTTGGAAAACACCCAGCAGTGCTCATGGCTTATTCTTGGCTCTGCAGTCAGGGGTTACTCTTGACTGGTCTCAGGGTACCATAGGGGTGTCTGGCATAGAAACTGGATAAGATACATGCAAGGCAAGCACTCTACCTTCGCAAGCCCCCTGTTTTTATGTTTTAATCCATGGTCCACTTAAAATAAATTTCTATTTATTGTATTTATATATTTTTTTTGCTTTATTGGGTGACACGTGTAGTGCTCAGGGCTTACTTCTGGCTCTGTGTTCAGGGTTTTTTTTCTGGAAGGGCTCAGAAGAACATATGGGGTCCCAGAGATTAAACCCAATTGGTTGCATTCAAGTCAGTACCCTTTTTTGGTCCCATTAATTTAATTTTTTAATACCTAAACCAATTTATTAAGTTAGTGTTACTTTTAATTTTGCATGTACAGTTGGGATAACTTGTTTATGATTACATCTTTCACTAACGTTTAAAGGAAACATTCTGATCATGTCAGTTTAATTTGAAGGGTCTATTTATTAATAGTACAGAAGTAACAGTGCCTGTTACAATGATTGTATCTTAGATTTCGTGAAAGAGCAAATTCAGTTGGGGTACTCAGTGCTGTCCTCCTCTTCTCATAAAATGGATAGTTAATGAGCTTGAATAGTTCAAAGGTTTTTTAATTCTTTTATTTTGAAAAGTAGTTCATAACATTTGATTACATTTAATAATCAAACACTAATCCCACCACCATTACACCTTTCCACTGTCATATTTTGGATTTTTCCATCCTGAACTTCAACCTCTGCATCAAAACAGAAGTAAATATCTCTTTTTAACAGATATATAAATAAGCACAAAAGGCTCAAAGTTTAACAGCATGTTAGTGATCTCTTATAGAAGGGCTTAATGACCCCTGGGTGAAATACAACAATCTTCACACTCTTTCCACTAAGGAAAGTTTTTGTAGCATTTTCAGTGGTTTTTCATAATAAACAATACAAAATATCTTATTTTGGTAAATTAATTTTTATAAGTTGCATGAAGTCAATAATTAAAGTTCTGACTAATATATTCAGTTTCTATCCGCTCAACAAAACTTTTTCTATCAAATTATTTTAACACTTGTTTATGTAAGATAACCATATCAATGTGAATATGTTTGGGGTCTGTGCATTCTGTTGCATTGATATATTTTTTATGCATATGCCAATATCTTACTGTCTTGATTATTTTAAATTTATAGTAACATGTCTTGAAAGATAGTATAAGTTCTTTTACTTTGTTTTTCTTTTTCAGTATTTCTTTGGGTGTCTTATATCCTTTGTATTTCCACTCACAACTTAGAATCAGAAGGGTAATTTCTAAAAAAATCCTGGTAGAACATTTTATTTCAGAATAAATTTCAATAGGTGGTGCAATTTTAATAGGCATTATGTCAAGTCTGTACAGTAATTTGGGGAAAATTAATGTAGGAATATTTAATTTTCCAACCTAGGAGCATGGTATATCTCTCTATATATCTCCTTTAATTTCTCAGTAATGTTTTGTTTTCTAGAACCTAGCTTCTTAAACTGTGGGCTGTGACTTCATATGGTGTCATGTTACTGATGTGAAAATAGCAAAAATTTTTTAAATAACTTTATAATTTATTATATAATATGTATGTATGCATAGTTTATAAAAAGTATTCTTGAATATTTTATGTTTTGATAATATTATATATACAATTGCATTTTCTAATTGTTTCCTTTTTCTTTTGGAGGAGGGGTACACCTGGCAGTTCTTGGGGCATACTCCTTGCTCTGCATCCAGGGATCACTCCTGGCTGGTCTCAGGGGATCATATAGAATGTCTGGGTATATATAAAATACTATGATATTAATACCCAAAGATAGTAGAAACAGGGTCAGGTAGCTTCATGGAGGAAGCTTGCCGCAAGATGTGGGGAAGTACAGGTAGGACAGAAATTGGACCTCTATGACAATGATAATTGGAAATGATCACTCTGGATAGAGAGATGGGGGAGTTAGCCCATCCTAAACCCTGAGAAAGTCTGACGATTTCAGTCACAAAACCCACAAACCCAAATTTTCTGTTGGTTAATGTCTCGTTGAGGTCCATCTCAAGTCTGGCAGGGGCCATGGTGGTGATTTTGGATTGTGGGAACAAATCTCATAGCAATATTACAGGCTGCCAGGGGTTCTGTTTAGGTGGGCACCAGGCTAACCCACCTTCCTCCTATCTACTCCAGTCTCTTCAGCCTTGCACTGGTCCAAGATTAATTGTGATTTTTTTTATCTCTTTTGAGATTCATCTCTGGGTCTCTGAATCAAGGTCGGTAGAAAAGCTTACATAGTGGCACTGGAGTTGGTTAATGGGGGTGACTACCAGTGCTTCCAGCAGTATAGGGAAGTGGGGGGAGGTAGCCAATCACGACTCCATGAAATCCGGGGGATTTCAGTCACAAAACCCGCATACCTAATTTTAGTAGGTTAATATCTTGAGAGGTCCATCCTGAGACAGTGGAGTCCAGTCATGAGCATGGTGGTGATTTCAGATTGTTGGAGCAAGCGGCTGCTGGGGCTCTGCTTGGGCAGGCACCAGACTGATGCTACCACCTCTGATATACCCTGAGCTGTTCATCCTTGTGTAGATCTGAGATTAATGGCCGCTTTTGATCTCTTTCAAGATTTATTTATGTGTCCCTGAAACAAGAACAGTTAATGAGCTTCTATGGCTGAGCCAGAGATGATTTGTGGACATGGCTCCCACACACCTAACTTTTTTTTTGCTTTTTGGGTCACACCCAGCGATGCTCAGGGGTTACTCTTGGCTCTGCACTCAGGAATTGCTCCTGGCAGTGCTTGGGGGACCATATGGGATGCCGGGGATCGAACCCAGGTCGGCCGCGTGCAAGGCAAACGCCCTACCCGCTGTGCTATCGCTCCGGCCCCCACACCTAACTTTTTGGCAGTTTAATTCCTCTGGAGATTTGGTTCTGAGTTATTGGAGTCTGGCTCAGCTTTGATTTGGGGGTATCAGGAGGTCTGAAGGCACCATCAGGCTGCTGATGCACTTGCCCTGCAGGTCCAGGTTGGCCTGTTGTTGGTGCTGCACCACCTGGGTCCCAGTGGCTATGGCAGCAGCGGTGCAAGGATCAGGACTTAGGCCAGGGATGCTACTGTTCGCAGTCTGGGCACTCCAGGTGGGCTGCACTCACAAGTACAGCGGAGCTTGATGTGTGGGCACATGTTCCCTTCCTGGGTCTCCAGACAGTTGGCACTCAGGGAGGTTTTCCTCCGTAATATGCTGTGGATGGTGCAGATTGGTCTGGGGAAGAAATTGTGGAAAGGCTGTCGCTCTGGTGGCAAAACCATGAGAGCAGTGGCAGTTTTTAGTCTTGGCACTACTTCTGGGCCCAGAACAGGTGCCTCACTAGCTGTGAGTTTTTCGGGCTGCTCAGCCAACCAAGCCGGTTTCTCATGGAGGTTTCTTGGAGCAGCAGCTCCATGGCCCGTGGCCTGAGCCACAGGGGTGGTCTCAGTTTTTTTTTCTTGGCACAGTTTTTATGCCCAAAGTAGGAACCCACCAACCATGAATTTCTGTGGCCGTTCAGCCTCCCAAGCCGGCTGCTCATGGCACAAACCTGGGACACGACAACAGTTCCTGGAACCAGGCTGGCCTTGAAAACTGTCTTTTTAAAAGAATTGATAGATTCATTCTGCAAAGTTATGGAGTGTTTCTTTGTTGTCGCATCCCACACTTCAGAGTTCTAAAAGCCTCCACCACTCCTGAGCTCCCTGCATCTGCGCTGCAGCCATCTTCACACTTTTTCTCTCGATGCCTTTTTATTTTTTTTCCTATTTACTGCTGTTATTGCTATGATGGTATCACACTTTGGTTGTGATATTCATGGAACTGTTCTGTGGGTCCCAGTGCAATCTTCTATATTAACCTATTTTATTAGCATGCTTGTTCCTTTCCTCTTTCTTTCCCTTCAATCCCACTTTGTAGGGCTGCACATTTAAGAAATTGTACATACTCTTCAAGAGTCACACTCATTCTGTTGTGGTACTTGAATAGACATTGCTCTGATACAACTGTGCTTGCTGAGGATCACACATTTTTGTTGTAATGCTGTAACATGCCTGGTTGGGTGCTGAACATCACACTCAGTCTTGTGACATTGGAGGATCCAGAGAGCTATGCCACCCTGTTCTGCACATTTAGTAAAAACTGATCTAAACTTAAGGCCTCAAATTTGCAGATTGTGTACTTTTAGTCATTAAGCAATATTGGGGCCTATAGATGCCTTTCATAAAATGAGGAATTTCTGTTTATTCTTAAATTGCTATGATTATTTTATTTTAATTACATCTTGAATTTTGTCAAGTGCTTTTTCATTATGTTATCACAATAGCAATATAACATATATAAATATATTTTCATATATCATTTTACTGTTTTACCCTCTTTGGTCTTCTGGTTTTCATTTTATTCGTCCTGCCTTTACATTATATTTATAATGTAAAATATAACTTTTGCATTCCAAATCCAGTCTTTGTATTTCTTATCTTTATGCTCAGGTTTAATAACTGTATCACTGTCATCCATTGCTCATCGATTTGCTCGACTGGGCACCAGTAACATCTCCTATTGTGAGAGTTTCAGGTTTAATAATTATTTTAAATTTATCTTGACAGTTATTTTTTAAATAAATTTAATTGAAGAACCGTGATTTACAGAGTTACTGATAGTTTATTTCTAGGCATCTTTTATTTCAGCATCAATCTCACCACCAGTGTCAACGTCCCTCCATCAGTGTTACCATTTTCCATCGAAACTCTCAGCCCATCTCGCATCTGTCAACTTGACAAGCACATGATAAAGTTCTAGTAGTTGCAGCTTAGATCTCATGTTTTCAGCATTGTTGAATCTGTGTTTTGGATATATTATTATACCACTAACCAATATCATAGGTATAACTAACCCCCCTGTGCCTCTTCACACATTACTACTTGTCTCTTCTTCTTCCCCTTTGATGTCTTTCCTTCTCTGCCCTTCTCCTCTCTGCACACTGAGGTCAAGGGTGATCTTGGTATACCCCCTTTACTACAGTACATTTCCTCATCTGATATTGTGTATAGCACAGATAAGTGATATCATCCTGTGCTTGTCTTTATTCTTCTGGCTTATTTCACTCAATGTATTATCTTCCAATTCAAACCAGGTTGCGGCAAATTGCATGAGTTCAGCATACCTTTGCAGCTGCATAGTATTCCATTGTGTATGTTTACCACATCTTTGTAATACTTTCATCTGTCACTGGACATCGAGGTTGATTCTATAAGTTAGTTATTGTACTGTGTGCAGCAGTGAATAATGGTGTGCCTATGTCTATTTCAATGAGAGTGATTTTGAATGAGAGTTATTATATGAGTTCTGAGGTAGAGGTCCATTAGTGGAATTTGTTGGTAACACAACACTTCAATTCTAAGTTTACTGAGAAATCTTCATACTTTTTGTCACAGGGGTTGTATCAGACAGTATTTCTACCAGCAGTTCATGAGAGTTCCTTTCTAATTTCATTTCATCCCTTCCAACTCTGATTGTTTCTACTATTTGTGGTATGCGCCATTTTCACTGGTGTGACATGGTATCTCTTATCATCTTGATATAGATTTCTCTGATAAGTGTACTGAGCATTTTTATGTGCCTACTGATCATCTACCTGTCTTCCTCTAAGATGTATCTATTGATTTCATCTCCCCATTTTTGACAGGGGTTTGAAATATTTTTATCTTTATGAGTACTAGATACCAAACCTTTATTTGATGTGTAGAATGCAAATACTTTCCCCATTGGTTTAACTGTCTTTTAATTTTCAGTCATGTTTCTTTTTCCATGTGGAAATTCTTTAATTTTATGCAGTCCCATTTTTTTTTATTTTGTTGCATTTGCCAGTGGTACCAGATCATTGAAGATACCTTTGAGGTTGAAATATTGAAGTCTTCTCCCTATATTTTCATTAGTGTACTTTATAGCTTCCGTTTGGATCTTAAGGTATTTTGAATTAACTTTTGTGTAGGGTTTAAGACATGGAGCCAACTTTAACTTGTTACATGTAGTTTAAAAATTTACCTAGCACCATTTGTTGAAAAAGCTCTCTACTGCATCTCATGTTCTCAGCTCCCTTATAGAAATGTAACTGTCAATATATATGGCAGGTTGTCATTTTGTATTCTATCCTCACCCCCTGATCAGAGGGTCTGTCTTTATTTCCATACCAAGCAGTTTTGATCTAAACTAGGTAATGAAATACCTCCAAATTTCTTATTTTTCAGTAAGGCTTTGGCTAGTCATGGTCTTTTCTGACTCCATACAAACTTTATAATATAGACTTGTCTAGATCCTGAAGAATGTCATCTGAATTTGAATGGGGGTTACATTGAATCTATTAGGATAGTCACTTTAATAATATTGATTCTTCCAATTGATGAGCAGGCAATATTTTTCCATTTCTTAAGATTTTCTATCTCTTAAGTGATTTAAAATTATCATGGTATAGATTTTCACGTCTTTTGTTAAGCTGATTTCTAGACACTTGGTTTTGGAATCTATTTTAAATGAGATAGATTCCTTGATCGCTTTCTCGTCTGATTCATTCTTTGTATATAAGAATGAGATCAGGACTCCGGGGCGTGGCATGCCCAGAAAAAAGACCCAGGAAACTGCAAAAACACCTCCCCCCCTCAGCCACGGTGCCCCCCAGTAACCAGTCCAGGGAACCCGCAGCAATTGTTAGGACAGAATCAGAAGTGGGACTTTAATTTGGCTTGGCACTGAGGCGGAGGACAACTTCCTCACAGGTAAAACACGGCAGTAGGGGGCGTGGCCTCCGCGTGGCCGAAGTTTTCCTCTTCCCAGTGCCCTGGACTCATGTCAGTTTCCATTACCTAATTTAGAGGAGAACATCCTGGCTATCCCAATTACATTAGGCCAATAGTCCAGTAACTTATTCCAGTCTCACCAAAATAATGGTGAACATAATAAACTGATCAAGCCTATAATAGCACACCCTCTGAAGCTTCAGTAGAGGCATCATAAAAGTCACAGAGGAGCACCAAAGAGGAAGGCAGTATTCTAGAAGGATAAAAGATAACCACCATCGACCAAGCTCATCCAGAATTCTTTCTTGCAGTGAGAAGGGTACACTGATAGTGAACAGGAGGGTCCCACCTCCATACTACCACAACAGCATAAAGAAACAGTGCAAATCCCCACCACAAGTTGTGGAGGAAGAAAAGAGTACAGAAGCCTCAATAGGGTGACCCATAATTACGATTTATCCGATAAAGAATTCAGAGATGAAATGCTGAGGATGATCAATGAACTCAAAGATATGGTGGAACAGACATCCAGTAAGTTAAAGTACGACATGAAAGAAACAGTGGAACAGACAGCCAGGAAAATACAGGAAGAAATGAGAGCAGAAAAAGAAAGATACAAACAAAAGTGTCACTAATAAGGGAGTTGGTAGGTGAAATAAAAAACTCAGTGGGAGCCCTCAACAGTAGAATGACTATAGCCGAAGACAAAATCAGTGAGCTTGAAGATGAGCTACAGAAAGCATACGGGCAACAGCATGCAATGGGAAAAGACCTCAAAATAGCTCTATGGCAAGTCAGAGACCTAGGACATGAATTCTGTATTAGGTTTTCGGCCCCGGGCCTCTCCGTGTGGGAAAAGGTGCCTATCCACCACATTTTTCCCCTGGCAGCTCAGGGGCCGCCATCTTCCAGAAGCCAATGGACAGACAGGATTGGGCCTGCAGTGATGAGGCACACGGGTCTTACAGGATGGGGTGTGTCCAGCCCTTTCCTTCCCTGCCCTAACGAGACCCTGAGTCGCTACCCATGGATGGCCTCTCTGGCTCCTGATCCAGTTGCTTAATGGCCGTGATCCCAGAGACTCAGAAACAAATCTCGGAACCCAGCGGCTTTTGGCAGAAATGCCTCCAGATTTATTTATTAAAATTCCAGAATTACAAAATTGTGCTACTGCATTATATGCTATTCATAATCAGTAAAAGAAAACAAAGTGTCTAATGTTGCCTTTTTGGCAGATCTAAGTGTTGGGGGAAAATCTCAAATAACAATGGTGGATCTGATGTTGAAATATTGAATGTAATCAAAGTTGAGAGTAATGTGGAAATCATCTGCCACACAGGAAGGGGGATGGTGTGGTATTAGGGGTATACTGGGGATTTTGGTGGTGGAAAGTGTGCATTGGTGAAGGGACGGCTGTTTAATCATTGTATGACCGAGACTTAAGCCCGAAAGCTTTGTAACTGCCGTCACGGTGATTCAATAAATAAATTTAAAAATATATCATTGCTGATACATTCTCAGAGCCGGAGAATGCAGGCATCCAGATCCAAGGAACCCAAAGGGTACCAGCAAAAAGAGACCCTAATAAAAAGACTCCAAGACTTATCATAATCAGAATGAAGGAAACCATGGATTGAGACACAATACTACAGGCAGCCAGGTCAGAGAAGGAAATCACATACAACGGAGCACCCCTTAGATTTACAACAGACTTATCAGAGGAAACCTTCCAAGCCTGAACACAATGGTGGGATATAGTGAAAAAACTCAATGAAATGAAGACCTCACCAAGAATACTTTACCCAGCTAAATTCTCATTCAAACTTGAAGGAACGATACACTATTTCATGGATAAACAAAAGCTCAGGAACTTCATGGACTCAAAACCAACCTTAAAAGAAGGACTAAAGGTTGTACTGTAAGACAAGAAAAACCCCTACAAGCATAAAGAAACTTCTACAGAAAGGTGGCACAAAACCTCATGATGATAATCTCCCTCAATGCCAATGGTCTAAATGCACCAATTAAGAGACACAGAGTGGCAAAATGGATTTAAAAACTGCACCCAACATTATGCTTCCTACAGCACAGCAGTAGGGCGTTTGCCTTACATGGGCCAACCCAGGTTCGATTCGTCCACCCCTCTTGGAGAGCCTAGCAAGCTACTGAGAGTATCTCGCCTGCAAGGCAGAGCCTGGCAAGCTACCCGTGGTGTATTTGATATGCCAAAAACAGTAACAACGGGTCTCTCAAAATGGAGACGTTACTGGTGCCCGCTCGAGCAAATTGATAAGCAACAGGATGACAGTGAAGGTGACAGTGACAAGAGACATATCTGAACAGTTAGAGCAAACACAGACTCATAGTCAATGGATGGAAAACCATCCTTTAAGCAAACAATTCCCCCAAAAACGCTGGGGTGGCCATACTATATCTGACAACATAGTTTTCAGGCTGAAAATGATTAGAAGGGACAGCAAAGATCATTTTTTAATATTCAAGGGATATGTACATCAGGAAGAAATCACATCCCTAAACATACACACATCCAATGCTGGGCCAGCTAAATGTCTAAAACAACTGCTAATTAACTTCAAGGAAGACATTGGTAGCAACACAGTAGTATTTGGAGACTTTAACACTGCTTTATCACCTCTGGATAGATCAGCAAGATTAAAGCTTAGCAAGGAAGTACTGGCTTTGAAGGAAGAAATAGGAGGGATAATAGATATATGCAAGGCCTTCCACCCAGCCAAAATTGAATACACATTCGTTTCCAGTGAACATGGAACATTTTCAAAGATAGACCATGTACTGGGTCCAAAAATATACCTCAGTAGAACCAGAAAGATAGAAATTGTATCAACTATCTTTTCAGGCCACAATGCACTGAAGATAGAAATTGTTCACACATAGACATGGAGAATCAAAACATAAACCTGGAAATTAAACAACTCAATGTTGAACAACGAGTGGGTCAGGAAGGAAATCAAGGAAGAAATCAAAAGATATGTGGAAACAAATGAGAATGAAGACACGAGCTACTAGGACCTGTGGGACACAGCTAAAGCTGTGTGATGGACAAAAATTTATAGCTCTGCAAGCAGTTCTCAGGGAGGAAAAAAAGAACCCACATAAATAACTTGACTTCACAGCTCAATATCTTAGAAAAGGACCAACAAAAGAAGCCCAAACCAGACAGAACCAAGAAGATTTGTACTAGCTGAATGGACATATTACTATTAAGGAAATTGAAACTGTAATTAAAAGTCTTCCCAAAAGCAAAAGACAGGTCCAGATGGATTCAGTAGCGAATTCTTCCAAACATTTAAAGAGGACCTGTTGCCAATTCTTCTCAAGCTTTTCCAGGAAATTGAAGAAACAGAAACTCTTCCAAACAGTTTCTATGAGGCACATATCTCCCTAATACCAATAGCAAACAGAGACACCACAGGAAAGTGAAAACTAGAGGCTGATATCCGTAATTAACATGGATGCGGAGAGCCTCAACAAAGTATTAGCAAATAGAATCCAACAACTCATCAAAAAGATCGTACACCACGACCAAGTGAGTTTCATCCCAGGGATGCAAGGATGGTTTAAAATTCGTAAACCAATCAACGTAATCCATCATATAAAGAAAAGAAAAGATAAAAACTATATGATTATATCAGTAGACACAGAGAAAGCATTTACAAGATCCAGCACCCATTTATGATGAAAACTCTCACCAAAATGGGTTTTGAAGGAACTTTCCTCAATATAGTCAAAGCCATCTACCACAAGGCTATGTCAATCATTATCCTCAATGGGGAGCAACTAAGAGCCTTCCCTCTAAGATCAGGAACAAGACAAGGATGCCCACTCTCACCACTTCTGTTCAATATAGTACTGGAAGTACTTGCAATAGCGGTTAGGCATGAAACATATGTTAAGAACGTCCAGATAGGAAAGGAAGAAATCAAGCTCTCACTATTTGCAGATGATTTGATACTATATTTAGAGAACCTTAAAGCCTCTACCAAGAGGCTCCTAGAAACAATATATTTGCATAGTAAAGACAAGGTTACAAAATCAATACCCAAAAGTCCATGGCTTTTCTATACTCAAATAATGAGAAAGAAGAAAGTGACCTGAAAAAAGCAATACCATTCACAATGCCTTGGGCTGGAGCAATAGTACAGCGGGCAGGGTATTTGCCTTGCACGTGGCCAACTGAGGGTTTGATCCCCAGCATCCCATATGCCTGCTGAGCACCACTAGGAGTAATTCCTGAGTGCAGAGCCAGGAGTAACCCCCAAGGAATTCTGGGTGTGACTCAAAAAGCAAAAAAAAAAAATTGGGCTGGAACGATAGCACAGCGGGTAAGGCATTTGCCTTGCATGCAGCGGACCTGGGTTCAATTCCTCCATCCCTTTCAGGGAGTCCGGCAAGCTACAAAGAGTATCTTGCCCCCGCATGGCAGAGCCTGGCACGCTCCCCGTGGCGTATCTGATATGCCAAAAACAGTAACAATAAGTCTTACAATGGAGACGTTACTGGTGCCCGCTTGAGCAAATTGATGAGCAATGGGTTGACAGTGATGCAGTGATTCACAATGCCTCAGAAAATCAAGTACCTCAGAATCAGCTTAACTAAGGAGATAAAGGATCTGTACAAAGAAAACTACAAAACGCTACTTCACAAAATAAGAGGACACAAAGAAATAGAAAGATATCCCCTGCTCATGGATTGGGAGAATTAACATTGTTAAGATGGCCATATTCCTCAAAGCATTATACAGATTAAATGCAACCCCTGTAAGATTACTTATGAAAATATTCAAAGAATTGGATCAAGCACTTCTGAAATTCACATGGAACAACAAGCCCTCACAAATAGCTAAAGCAATTCTTGGGAAAAAGAAGATGGGAGGCATCACCTTCCCTAACCTCAAACTACTACAAATCGGTAATAATTAAAACAGCATGGTATTGGAACAGAGGCAGAACCACAGATCAGTGGAACAGGCTTGAATATCCTTACACACACCCTCAAACATATGATCATCTAATCTTCCATAATGGAGAAAGAAATGTGAAATGGAAAACTGGACAGCTACATGCAAAAAATGGGCTCAGACCTCTACCTAACACCATGCACAAAATTCAGATCAAAATGAATTAAAGACCTCAACATCGGACCACAATCCATAAGGTACATTGAAGCAAAGGTTGGCAAAACCCTCCAAGGCATTGCAGCTAAAGTTATCTTAAAAGATGACATTACACTGACCAAGCAAGTGGAAACAGATAAACAAATGGAACTATCTAAAATTAATAAGCATCTGTACCTCAAAAGTAACAGTGACCAGAATACAAAGACAATCTATAGAATATGGAAAGAATAGTCACTTAACACCTATCTGAGAAGAGGTTAATATCAAGTATATACAAGACGCTGGTTGAACTCTACCAGAAGAAAACATCTAATTCCATAAAAAATGGGGCAATGAAATGAACAGAAATTTTCTCAAAGAAGAAATACGAATGGCCAAAAGGCACATGATAAAATGGTTTTCATCACTAATTTTCAGGGAGGTGCAAATCAAAACAAGAATGAGATATCATCTCACACCATAGAGACTGGCACACATCCAAAAGAACAAAAGCAACCGGTGTTGGTGTGGATGTGGGGAGAACTGTTAGTGGGAATGCCAACTGATTCAGCCCTTTTGTAAAACATTGTGGACACTTTTCAAAAAATTAGAAATAGAGCTCCCATTTGACCCAGCCACTTCTTGGAATATATCCCAACTATGCAAAAAAGTATAGTAGAAATGACATCTGCGTTTGTATGTTTATTGCAGCATTGTTTACAGTAGCCAGAATCTGGAAAAAATCAGAGTGCCTGGGAGCAGATGACTGGTTAAAGAAACAGTGGTACATCTACACAATAGAGTACTGTGCAGCTGTTTGGAGAGATGAAGTCATGAAATTTGCGTATAAGTGGATCAACTTAGAGAGTATCATGTGAAGTGAAATGAGTCAAAGTGAGGGACAGACATAGAATGATTGCACTCATTTGTGTAACATAAAGTAACAGAATGGGAGACTAACTCCCAAGGACAGTAGGGATAAGGGCCAGGAAGATTCCTCCAGGGCTTGGAATCTGGCCTCACCTGCTGGGGAAAAAGGCAGCTGAGATATAGAAAGGACCACCAAGCAAAGGATGCTTGGAGGTGTCACTTGGGATGGGAGATGTGTGCTAAATGTAGACTATAGGCCAGACATGATGGCCACTTACTACGTGTATTGCAAATCATAACAGCCAAAAGGAGAGAGAGAGAGAGTAAAAGGAAATATGCCTGCCACAGATGCACGGGTGTGGGATGATTTGGGTGTGGCAGGATGAATACTAGGAATATTGGTGGTGGAGAATGGGCGCTGGGGTAGGGATGTGTACTCAACCATTGCATGTATGACTGAAAGGTAATCATGGAAGTGTGTAAGTCTTTAATTCTATCTCACGGTGTTTCATTAAATTTTTTTTAAAAATGAGATCCTTTTTATGTATTGACTTTAAAGATGGCTTATTTTCTTTATTGCTGTATTGATTTATTGTTTCTAGGAGTATTTTTTGAGGACTCTCTTGGACCTTCTCTGTACTTGTATATCATCTGCAAATAGTGATAATTTGAGGTCTTCTTTTCCAATTTGAATCTATTTGAATTTTTTTTCTTTCCTGATCACTTAAGCTAGGACTTCTAATATTATGTTGAATATTAGTGGAGAAAGTTGAGATCTTTATCTTGTACTGATTTCAGAGGGAATTCTTTCAATTTTTCACCACTAAGGGTAGTGCTGGCTGGCTGTAGGCTTGTTATAGATTGCAGTTATTATTTTGAGGAAGGTTCCTTACACCCTTATTTTGTGAGAGTTTTTATGATGACTGATGTTGGACCTTTTTGAAGCTGTTCTCTGCCTCAATTGATATGATCATATTATTTTCATCATTCCTTTTACTAATGTGGAGTATTATAATTGATTTGCATTTGAATCATCCTTCATTCCCTCGGATGAATCCCAGTTGATCAGGGTGTATGTCTTTTTTATATGTTATTGGAATTTGTTAGCTAAGATATCGTTATTAATTTTTACATTATTGTTCATTAGCGATATTGGTCTGAAATTTTCTTTCCTGGAAGTGTCTGTTAGCTTTGGGAATTAGTGTAATGTTAGCTTCATATAAGGTATTAGGTATTCCTCTGTCTTTGATATTTTGAAAGAGCTTAAGGAGCAAAGGTAGTAAATCTTTAAAGGTTTGATAAATCTCACCAATGAATCCATATGAACTGGGTCTTTTGTTCTTCATTGTTGTTGTTGTTTAATAGATTTTTAAATTGAATCACTATGAGATGGACTCTCTCAAAGCTGTTCAAAATTAGGTTTTAGTCATACAATATTTCTTGGGGAGATTCTTTATGACTGTTTCAATTTCTTTACTTGTGTCTGGCTGTTTAGGCTCTCGCCTGTTCAGCTTTGGATGATTACCTAACTCAAGAATCTATCAATTTCTTCTAGGTTCTCTAGCTTAAGAACATAGGTTGTACGTAATAGCCTCTTAATTATATTTTGAGTTTCAGAAGGATCTGTTGCAATTGCTCCCTTTTCATCTCTCATCAGATTTATTTGACTATTTTCCCTCTTTTCCTCATGAGTCTAGCTAAAGGTTTATCTATCCTGTTTGTTTTTTGAAAGAACCAGCTCCTGGTTTCACTGTTTCTTTGAGTTACTTTCTTGGTTTCTATGTTGTTGATTTCTACTCTGTTTTTTAAATTATTTCCCTTCCCCTACTACTTTTTGGATTTGTTTGTTGTTCCTTCTCCAGATTTTTTTTTAAAATTTTTTATTGTGGAAAGTTACAAAGTTACAAAGTTTTCAGGTTTAAATCTCAGTTATACAATGCTCGAATACCCATCCCTTCACCAGTGCTCATATTCCACCACCAAGAATCCCAGTATAGCTCCACCCCGCCCCCTCACACACCAACCCCACCCACGCCCCTAGCCCCCCCCTAAGCCCCCCCCCCGCCTGTGTAACTAACAAATTTCACTTTACTTTCACTTTGATTGCATACAATATTTCAACAAAACTCACTATTATTGTTTGGAGAGTCTCTCCCCTAAAGTCAGACCTGCTGAAAAGGAAGCATTAGATAATTTGTTTTCCATTGCAGAGGATGAAGAAGTATGAGGTCGAGTGACCACACTTAGCGGCCTCTCAGTTTTGGGTTTCTGTAATTTAGTATTTTAGTAACTAAGTCCAGAGAGATATCTGCCAGAAGTTGCATCGTTGCCAACTTGTACTTCTCAGTTACATTATATTCCACATATGAGTGCAATCTTTCTATGCCTGTCTCTTTCTTTCTGACTCATTTCACTCAACATGATACTTTCCATGTTGATCCACTTGTATGCAAATTTCATGACTTCATGTTTCCTGACAGCTACATTGTATTCCATTGTGTAAATATACCAGAGTTTCTTTAGCCAATCATCTGTTTTCGGGCACTCTGGTTTTTTCCATATTGTGGCTATTGTGAACAGAGCGGCAATGAACATGAAAATGCAGATGTCATCTCTACTATACCTTTTTGCCTCTCCAGGATATATTCCCAGGAGTGGTATTGCTTGGTCAAATGGGAGCTCAATTTCTAACTTTTTGAGAATCGTCCATATTGTTTTCCAAAAGGGCTGAACCAGTCTGCATTCCCACCAGCAGTGAAGGAGAGTCCCTTTCTCCCCACATCCACGCCAACACCGGTTGCTTTTGTTTTTGGGGATGTGGGCCAGTCTCTGTGGTGTGAGATGATATCTCATTGTTGTTTTGATCTGCATCTCCCTGATGATTAGTGATGTTGAACATTTTCTCATGTGCCTCTTAGCCATTCGGATTTCTTCTTTCAGATTTTTAAGATGTGTTTTAGATTGTTGATTTTGACTTTTTCTTCCTTTTTATGTAGGCCTGCAATGTTATAAATTTTCCGCTTAGTATTGCTTTTGCTATATCTTGTATATTTTGTTAGCTGTGTCTTCATTCTCATTAGTTTCAAGTAATCTTTTTATTTCTTCCTTGAGTTCCTCCTTGATCCAATTGTTGTTTAGCAGTGTTTTGTTCATTTCCAAGTGGTGGAAGTTTTCCCCATCTTTTTTCTGGTTAATTGCTACTTTCATGACATTGTGGTCTGGGAAGTTTGTTTATATAATTTATGTATTTTAAAATTTTTGTATGTTTGTATTGTGCCCTAATATGGATCTATTTCAGTTAGTATTATGTGTGGATTTGGGAATAATGTGTATTCTTGTTTTTGGGGATACAAAGCCTTGTATATACACAATTCTTTCATCTCCTCATTTAGACATCTTTTTGCTGATTTTCTACCTGGTTGATTTGTCTAGTGAGGAATGGCATGTGTTATAGTCTCCAGTTACTGTTGTTTCTCTGTCAATGAGTTTCTTTAGGTTTATGAGCAGAAGCTTTATGAAATTTACTGAACCTTCATTTTTTCATAAATGTTGATGACAATATTTCTTCATCTATTGTTCCCTTGACCAATAAATTGTGTCCATTCTTGTGCCTAAATACTTTTTTTTATATATAGTGGAATTCAGTCTGATAGGATTATGGCATTCCCAGGTTTTTTTTTTTAGCTTCTGTTGGGTTGTATGATTCTTTTCCATCCTTGCACTCTAAGTCTGTATTTATCCTGTGAGTTTAGGTATATTTCTTGTAGGCAGCAAATGGATCAGTTTTATTTATGAATCCATGAAGCTATTCTTTGCAGACAAGTGTAGTCCATTGACATTCAGAGAGATTATTGACATAAAGTGCTGTGTTGCAGTTTTTTTGTGTGTGTGCTGTTCAATTGTTTTTGCAAGTTTTTTTTTGGAATAAGAGGCCTTTAAGGAATTCTTGCAGGCTTGGTTTAGTTGTCACAAATGCAGCCAGCTCTTGTTTGTCTAAAAAGGTTCTTATTCTTCCCTAAAATCCAAATGATAACTTTACTTGGTAGTAGACTCTAGGCTGGAAGTTTCTTTTCAGTCGGTACTTTAAATATGACATTTCATGCTTTCCTGTCTTTTAAGATGTATTATGGAAGGTCTGTTGCAATTCTTGTGTTGTTTCTCTTATGTTTGAGGGTTTTCTTCTCTTTTGCTACTTTAAGTAGTCTGTTTTTGTTGTTTGATTTTAACGTTTTGATTACTATGTATCTTGGCATTCTTTTGTTTGAGTCTGTCTTCTTTGGTACTCTTTGGGCCTCTTAAACCTGTGAAGGAGCCTCTCAGGATGTCAGGGGGAGTGGTAGTACAGTAGGTAGGGAGTTTCCCTTGCATACAGCCAACATGGTCAATTCCTGACATCCCATATGGTCTCCTGAGCCGGCAGAAGTAATTACTGAGTGCAGAGCCAGGAGTAACCCCTAAGCATTTCTAGGTGTGACCCAAAAAGAAAAAAAGAAAAATAGAAAAGAAAAAGAAGAATAGCGCTACTTTATGACACAGCAATCCCACATTTGGTTATATGTACCTAGGACACAACAACATTTGTTCAAAAGCACACCATTATTTATTGCAGTGCTTAGCACTATAGCTAGGCAATGGAATCAGCCTTTGTATCCAACAACAGATGAATAATGAAATTGTAGTATGTATATATGTGTATATATAATATGCATATAACACATATATAGATATATAAAAATATATACACACAATGTGCCATTGTATGGAAGGATGGAATCATGCGATTTATATGGAAGTGGAGATGTCATGTTGAGCAAAGTAAGTCAGAAGAAGACAGGTGAACTCACCTATTGTATATAGAATAATAGAAAAATGGAAAGCAAGTTATCAAAGGGAGCATGTGTAGATTACCCACTTGGACTGTAGAACTGAGGATAGGAAGGGAAAGAAACTGAAATGGGGAAAGTAAAAGGGGAAGGGAGCAGGAGGCTGGGACAGTAGTGATGAGCTAATATATAATTATATATCTGAACCATAGTGCCCACAGAACACAAAGCTGGAGATCCAAACAACAGTAACCAAGTTTAAAAAAATGTGTTTGTCAATGAGGTAGGCTGGGGAGTGGAGGTAAAATTAGGATAATGGTGGAGGGAAGTTGACAATGATGATGGGACAGGTGTTCGAAAATTGTATGCCTGAAACTCAACTATGAATAATTTTATAAATTATGATGCCTAAATCACTTGTGGGCTGGAGTGATAGCACAGGGATAGGGCATTCGCCTTTCACACGGCCGACCCGTCTTCGATTCCTCCGCCTATCTGGCAAGCTACCAAGAGTATCGAGCCTGCATGGCAGAGCCTTGGAAGCTACCCGTGGCGTATTACATATGCCAAAAACAGTAACAATAAGTCTCACAATGAGAGACGTTACTGGTGCCCACTCGAACAAATCGATTAGCAATGGGATGACAGTGACAGTGACAGAAATCACTTATATCACTTTTCATCCTGTTGATCTTTGATTTGCTCGAACAGGCACTAGTAAAGTCTCCATTTGTCCCTGTCACGTGCTAGTGTAGCCCAATGATATCTGCTCGCTCCAGGAAAAGGAACAGCCTCAAATCGTTCATTCAGGGTTTTGATGAAGAAGTCTGACCATCTCGTTGGTGGGCGGCCATGAGGTCTTTTGACTTCCCGTGGAATCCAGTAGGTAACAGCTCTAGTCCAGCGGTCGTCTCTGAATCGCATTACGTGTCCGGTCCATCTGATTTTTGACGCCTTGGCAAGTGAGATAGCATCCCTGATTCTTGACAGTCGACAGAGTTCGGACCTCCAGATTCCTTCTCTCACATGAGTGAAATGTGATACTCCTAGCATAGCTCTTTCTATTCCTCTTTGGGATAGCCAAATAGCCTTCTTATTCTGTTTGCGTAGGGCCCAGGTCTCCGAGGTATATATTAGTGCAGGAAAAACATTGGAGTGGAAGAGATGTGCCCGGAGCTGGAGGTTCTTCGTCCTCTTAACCACTTCTTCGACTCTCTTAAAGGTGTTCCACACTGTTCTCTTCCTCCTGCACAGTTCGGGCACCAAGTTGGTCCTCATGTTGAGTTCTCGACCCACATACACATAGCTGCTGCATTCGGAGATGTTCGTTCCATTGAGAGCAAATGGAACATCAGGGACTAGTTCGTTTTTCATGAACATCGTTTTGCTGAGATTCAGCTGCAGTCCAACCTTTCAACACTTTCCATTCCTTGCATGATGTTCTCAAGGGTGGCACTGAAGAGTTTCTGTGAAATGGTATCACCCTGCTGAACCCCTCTCTTTACGTCAATGATCACTTCCTTGTAGAATGGTGAGATCCGGATGGTGAGATCCGGGTGGTGAATCCGTAATACAGCTGGTGGAGGATCTTGATGTACTGAGTTTGAACGCCCTGTTTGGTGAGGGCTTCGATGACTGCTTTAGTCTCAACAGAATTGAAGGCCTTCTTTAAATTGATGGACGTTAGACAGAGAAGCATTTTGAACTCTCGAAAAATTTCGGTGAGTTTGGTCACGTGTGAATATGGTAAATCATGCTGAATCCTTTTTGGAACCAGGCTTGCTTGCATGGTTGTCCTTTGTCTAGTGTTCTACCTATTCTATTCTGGATGACTCGAGTGAACAACTTGTAGACGATGGTTAACAGGCAGATTGTGAGATAGTTGCAGATGTCGTGGATGTCTCCCTTCTTGTACAACAGAATGGTCTACTGGTTTTCCTTTGGGACGGTACCTTGCTTTCGGACAGATAGCATGTGAGGTGCTGAGCCAGTGTATTGATGAGTACTGGTGGCAGATTCTTCAGGTGTTCGGGTCTGACCTTGTCTGGATCGGGTGCTGTATGCATTTTTACCAATGAAATGGCATGTTGGATTTCGGAAGGAATGATGTTTGTAAAGACATATCCATCCTGTGGGATTTGGTATGTGGGAAGGTGGACGTGGCTATCAAAGAGATTGGAGTAGAAGTCGTGAATAATCCTCTCCATTGCCCTTCTGGAAGATGTGATAGATCCATCAGGACGTCGGAGGGCAGTCATCTTGGTCTTGTTGTTGGTGAAGGACAGGTGAGCGTTGAGAATACTTTTCCCGGCTTCTGCTGCATCAGCCAACACTGCTGCTCTTCTCTCTTTGAGGTCTTCCTTTATCGCATCTCTGCACAGCTTTGTGAGCTCGGACGTTAGCTTGTGGTTGCCTGAGGCTCACGCCAAACCACATTGGCGAATGAGATTGAGAGTTTCCAATGACAGTGTCTGTTTGTGGCTTTCCCACTCTCGGCATTTTTCGCAAATGCCAAGATAATGGTACCTACATAATAATTTAAAACATCCATTTAGGTTTTTTTATAACTTTTTAAATTGAGTCGCCATGAGATACAGTTACAAAGTTGAAGATGATTGAGTTTCAGTCATAAAATGTTCCAGCATCCCTTTACCATTGTAATTTCCTGCCCCCGATATCTCCAGTTTCCCTCTAGCCGTCTCCTTATCTCAGTAGGCCTCTATGACAGACATTTTTCTTATGCTTTTTTTCCCCTTTATTCCTTTTAGGCAATGTGGTTTGGAATACTGTTATTAAAAAGGTATCATGTATATCACTTTACTTCCTTTCAGCACCCAGTTCATGTCTAGAGTGATCATTTTCAACTGTCATTGTCATAGAGGTCCCTTCTCTATTCTGACAGCACTGCCTCCCCCTTTGTGGCAAGCTTCATACCTTGGACCAGTTCTTTTGTCCCTCTAAAAAAACAACATTCCTGTAATTTATTGTTCTAAAGACAAGCTGTTGAATTTGGCTTTTCTTACAGTTTTTTTATTCTTGTTTTTTTCTAGTCTTTTTATTTAAATCACCTGCCTGATTTTGTTTACAGCTGACTTACCCAAATTTGCTTGACCTAATTTAAAAGGGGCACCCCTCTGAGAAACAAAATTACTATATGTCTCCAAGGAAAATCTGTTTTAAGCATATAAATGGAAGGCACCCTCATATTTGCACTTGGGATTTCTTCTAGACCCCTGAAACTTTTTGGGAGATATGGACATGGTGTGGCCCACTTGGGGAAACACTGGTTTATAGTACGCCTGTCTTTATACAGTCCTTGTGAAGGAGAAACAGGTTATATAGAAAGAGCATGTTTTCTTTGGTAGTCACCTATATTTCATTTTCACTTTTGAGGGAAATCTCTTACTGCTTGCCATTTGCACAACAAGAGGTTGGGTACATGAGTGCAATAGGATTGCCTAATTGCTTTCTGTTGAATCTTTCACATAAGAGTTCCATTGCCACCTCATTCTTCTGATATTCATTGAATAGATTGTTGCTTTCCCAAAATACTCCTAGCATTGTGGCATTTTTCTTGAATTATGTATTTGAAACTTTGGCTCTTATAGATGATTTTCAACCCTGTGGATATGATTTATTATCGGTTTCTGTTCCTACTGAAATTCAATATTCAAGGGTTGTGAATTTGTAGTCTTAGTTTTCTGGGATGTAGTGACTATTCTATTTTTAAAAAGTGTTTCTGTTGCTGCGGGTAGGGTGTTTGCCTTGCAAGCGGCCGACCCGGGTTCAAATCCCAGCATCCCATATGGTCCCCTGAGCACCGCCAGGGGTGATTCCTGAGTGCAGAGCCAGGAGTAACCCCTGTGCATCGCCGGGTGTGACCCAAAAAGCAAAAAAAAAAAAAAAAAAAAAAAAAAAAGTGTTTCTGTTGCTTTATAGAGTATCAGGGCAGATGTATAAATTGTCATGATACTAATTCAGTTTCTGCATTTTATATGCATGAATAATATAGATTAACATTATACGTGAAAGTAGCTTAGTGGTTTTGTTGCAAATAATATAAGAGTGACAGATAGGACAAGAGGGTTTGTTTATATTATTTTTAAGAGTAGTGACAAGATTGGCCAGATTTCAGACTTAGAAAAAAGTTGAAGCATTGTGAGATACAAAACTGTTAATAATAGGCTTTCTGGCATAAAGTGTTCCATTACCACACATTTAACTAGAGTGTCTGCTTCCCTCCATTGTCTTTGCATCCCCTCCCAACTACCTCCATATCCCACTTTGATTTCAAACTGTTAATGTAGTAAGAGTCAGTAAAGTCTTACAAGGTACTGTTTTCATGGATGAATTTATGTACTAGTATATGGAAGTTGTATTTCTATATGCTTACTCTAAAGCTGTGATTCTTATTAGTATTTCTTATTTTTCTAGTTCTGTAGATAATCTCAGTAGAATAGCTCTAAATTTCAACTCTAGCTTCTTAATCAGTGAATTATTTACAGTTAAGTCTTAGTGATTTTAATTCTAATGGTAGTGTGTTTAAGTCCCATGAAAATAATCACTATAGATATTTGTAATTATTAGTGTCTTTGTGATGTTTACTTGTCTCTCTCAAATCACATTGTTTTCTTGCAATGCTTTCAAGATCGTACAACACTTTATGAAGGGTAGACTCTTGTGTAGAATGTTGATGTTATTTGTGTTTTGTTTTGGCTACACCCATTGATGTTCCGGTATAACTCCTGGATTTGCACTCAGAAATTACTGCTGATAGTACTGGGGGTGACCATATGGGATGCCATAGATCCATCCCAGGTCAGTCAAGTGCCCTACCCACTGTACTATCTTTCCAGCCCGTTGAAATTAATTACAAAAATATTTTTCATGTTAAGCTTATCCAGCTTACTGTGTATGAATATGATTAAAACAATCAACAAGTTTATTCTGGTAGGTTTTGATATAGTATATAACTAGTTTCAGAGACATTCTTTTTTTGGTGATTTTTTTGGCAACACTCAGCAGTGCATAGGGCTTACACCTGGCTCTAAAGTCAGGAATCCCTACTGGAAGTACTCAGGTGACCATATGGAACGTCAGAGATCAAATCTAGGTTAGCCACGTGCAATGCAAACACCCTACCTTTTGTACTGTATTTCCAGTTCCTCAGAGGCATTCTAAACTTACAGTTAGGGAATTAATATTGTGTGTATGTGTGTAGAATAGTGTCATACCATTTCATCTTCACTGTAATTTTCTTTAAAAACAATTTTATCTCATTAAATGAAAATATTTGCATTAAACATGATGCTTAAAGTTGTATCTTATTTTTTTTCTGTTTTTGTTTGTTTATTTTTGGCCATATCTGAAAGTTCCTGGTGCTTACTCCTGGCTCTGTGCTCAGGAGTCACTCCTGGCTGTGCTCAGAGAACCATATCGGGCTCCAAGGAGTGAACACTGGTCAGCCAATGGAAGGCATGGTCCTTACCGATAGTACTATCTCTCTGGTCCACAATGTTGTATTTCTGTTCAATTAATTGAAGGAAAATTATTGACTGTGTTTGCTGAACAATGTGGAAAGAGACACATTATTTAATAATGTTTAAACTGGTAATGATCAAGACACTAGTCATTGGATTGATTTATATCACCATTGTTTAGCCTTCTCACTTTAATAATGTAAATTAGTAGGAATATTGAAGATGTTGAAGTAATGGGAGCTTTTTAGATTTATCTTATTCTCTACAAAATAACTGACCATAATAGCTGCACAGTTCACATCCTAAATTTAAGAGGTAAGTAGAATGAAAATGGTTGCTGTTACAGGGTATTAAAGAAACGGTAAACTAGTTTTTAGCAGGGGGGATTGATATTATTAAAGCTATTCCTAATTTTTTTTATTATTGTACATACTCATTCTGTGTTATGTGTAAATTCTTTATTAATATTTTTATTTTATCCATTGCCTTCCTTCCTTTTATTATTGTCATTGATGTTGTGGTGATGACTTGGAGTATCACATGCACTAAGGTTTCTTTTTTTTTAAAAAAAATGAATCACTGTGGGATACAATTGCAGAGTTGATCGTGATTGGATTTTAGTCATACAATGTTCCAACATCTGTCCCTTCACCAATGTACATTTCAACCACTTTTGTCCCCAAATTCATTCCTGTCACCCTGCCAGCCTGTCTCTGTGACAGGTAATTTACTTCTCTCTCTCTCTCTCTTGCTCTCTCTTTCCTTTGGGGCATTATGGTTTGCAATATAGATACTGAAAGGTATCATGTATATCCCTTTACCTCCTTTCAGCTCTCATTTGTCGTCCAGAGGCTAGTCTCCAACTATCATTGGCATAGGTGTTCCTTCTCAATTCCAAGTGCTCTCTCCACAACACACACATGTACTTGGAGCAAGTTTCCTTCAAACTGTGGACCAGTTCTCTTGACTCTTTTTGATAGGGCTTTTAATTTTTGATGTTGATCTTTGTGAGTACTTTAAATATCCTATATATGAAACCTTTATCTGATGTGTTGAATGCAAATATTTTCACTGTTCAGTTAGTGGTCTTATAGAATTAGGCCATGTTAATTTTGCCATGCTGAAGCTCTTTAATTTTATGTGGTCTCATGTGTTAATTTTTGAATGTTGTGCGGGTTCCCCCGTAATGTAAGGCAATCACCATAACTAGCGTACTATGTCCTAAGCCCTCCAATTATTGATTTTTTAAAAAAAATTTACTAGTGAAACACCGTGTGATACAGTTGTAGACTTACAAACTTTTGTGCTTGAGTTTCAGATATACAATGATCAAGTACCCATCCCTCCATCAGTACCCATTCTCCAACACCAATGATCCCAATATCCCTCCCACCACCACCCCACCCTCCCCAGCATTTGTGGCAGGGCATTCCCTTTTGCTGTCTCTCCTTTTGAATGTTGTGGTTTGCAGTAGAGGTATTGAGTGGCCATCGTGTTCGGTCTATAATCTACTTTCAGCCTGCATCTCCCATCCCGAGCAGATCCTCCAGAACCTCTTTACTTGGTGTTCCCTTCTCTATTTGGGCTGCCTTTTCCCCTAGCATGTGCGGTCGGCTTCCAAGCCATGGAGCAAACCTCCTGGTACTTATTTCTACTATTCTTGGGTGTTAGTCTCTCATTCTGTTATTTTATATTCCGCAGAGGAGTGCAATTCTTCTATGTCTGTCTCTCTCTTTCTGACTTAGCATGATAGTTCCCATGTTGATCCACTTATATGCAAAGTTCATGACTTCATCTTTTATAATATCTCCATAGTATTCCATTGTGTAGATGTACCAGTTTCTTTAACCAGTCATCTTTTCTCGCGCACTAGGGTTTTTTCCAGATTCTGGCTATTGTCAACAGTGCTGCAATGAACATACAAGTACAGATGTCATTTCGACTATATCTTTTTGCCTCTCCAGGATATATTCCCAGAAGTAGTATTTCTGGGTCAAATGGGAGCTCAATTTCTAATTTTTTGGGAAGTGTACATACTGTTTTCCAAAAGGGCTGAACAGTCGGCATTCCCACCAGCAGTAAAGGAGAGTCCCTTTCTCGCCACATCCCTACCAGCACCGTTTGCTTTTGTTCTTTTTTGATGTGGGCCAGTTTCTGTGGTGTGAGATGATACCTCATTTTTGTTTTGATCTGCAACTCCCTGATGATTAGTGATGAAGAGCACTTTTTCATGTGCCTTTTTGCGATGTTTCTGTTTATTTCATTGCCCCATTTTCTGATGGGGTTGGATGTTTTCTTCTTGTAGAGTTCAACCAATACCTTATAAACCCTTGATATCAACCCCTTATCAGATGGGTATTGGGTGACTATCCTTTCCCATTCTATAGACTGTCTTTGTATTTTGGTCACTGTATCTCTTGAGGTGCAGAAACTTCTTAGATTAATATAGTCCCATTTGTTTATCTCTGTTTCTACTTGGTTGGTCAGTGGCATGTCATCTTTGAAGATACCTTTCTCTTCAATATCGTGGAGAGTTTTACCATCCTTGTCTTCAGTGTACCTAATTGATTATGGTCTGATGTTGTGGTGTTTAATCCATTTGGATCTGACTTTTGTGCATGGTGTCACGTCGAGGTCTAAGCCGATGTTTTTGCATGTGGTTTTTCAGTTATGCCAGCACCATTTGTTAAAGAGGCTATCCTTGCTCCACTTCACATTTCTTGCTCCCTTATCAATGATTAGATGTTCATAATATTGGGGTTGTGTGTAAGGATATTCCACCCTGTTCTGTTGGTCTGCGGCTCTGCCTTTGTTCCACTACCATACTATTTTTAATTGTTACTGCTTTGTAGTAGAGTTTGAGATTGAGGAGGGGGATGCCTCCCATCTTCTTTTCCCCAAACATTGTTTTAGCTATTCGTGGGGTTTTGCTGTTCCATATGAATTACAGGAGTGTTTGTTCCATTTCTTTCAAGAATTTCATGGGTATCCTTATAGGGATCTCATTGAATCTGTATAATGCTTTGGGGAATATTGCCATTTTGACAATGTTAATTCTCCCAATCCATGAGCAGGGGATATGTTTCAATTTCCTGATGTCCTCTTTTATTTCTTGGAGTAGCATTTTGTAGTTTTCTTTATATAGGTCTTTCACCTCCTTAGCTGAACTGATTCCAAGGTACTTGACTTTCTGGGACATGATTGTGAATGGGATTGCTTTTTTCATGTCACTTTCCTCTTTCTAAATATTAAAATATTTCAAATTATTTTAGATAATTTCTATACAAAATTATAGAAAAGCCATGAACTTTTGGCTATTGATTTTATAGCCCGCAACTTTACTCTACAAGTCTATTGTTTCTAGGAGTTTCTTGGTAGAGGATTTAGGGTTCTCTAAATATAGTATCATATCACCAGCGAATCGTGACAGCTTGATTTCTTCCTTTCCTAACTGGATGCTGTTAATATCTTTTTCTTGCCTAATCGCAAGTACTTCCAGTACTATATTGAACAGAAGTGGTGAGAGTGGGCAACCTTGTCTTGTCTCTGATCTTAGTGGAAAGGCCTTTAGTTTTTCCCCATTGAGGATAATATTTGCTATACGTTTGTGGTAGATGCTTTGACTATTTTGAGGAAGGTTCCTTCAAAACCCATTTTGGTGAGAGTTTTTATATAAACAGGTACTAGATCTTGTCAAATGCTTTCTCTGCATCTATTGATGTGATCATATGGTTTTTATCTTTTCTTTTGTTGATATGATGGATTATGTTGATTGATTTCCGAATATTAAATCATCCTTGCATCTCTGGGATGAATCCCACTTGGTCATGGTATATGATCTTTTTGATGAATTGTTAGATTCTATTTGCTAATGTTTTGTTGAGGATCTTTGCATCCGTGTTCAGCAGGGATATTGGCCTATAGTTTTCTTTGTTAGTGGTGTTTTTGTTTGATTTTGGTAATAGGGAGTTATGTGTCTCATAGAAACTGTCTGGGAGAGTTTCTGTTTCTTCAATTTCCTGGAAAAGCTTGAGAAGAACTGACAACAAAGGTCCTCTTCAAATGTTTGAAAGAATTAGCTCGTAAATCCATCTTGACCTGGGCTTTTGTTTTTGGGAAGACATTTTCTCTAGATATTAATGGGTTTATTCAGTATTCCAAGTCTTCTTGTTCAATCTTGGGAGATTATAGGAATCCTGGAATTTATCCATTTCTTCTAGGTTCTCTTGTTTCGTTGCATAAAGACTTTCAAAGTAGTCTCATGATCTTTTGAATTTCATTGGATTCTGTTGTAATGTACCCCTTTTCATTTCTGTTTTGGTTTATTAGGGTTCTCTCTCTCTCTCTTTCTCTCTCTCTCTCTCTCTCTCTCTGTGAGTCTTGCTAGTGGTTTATCAATCTTGTTTATTTTCTCAAAGAACCAGCTCTTGGTTTCACTGATCTTTTGGATTGTTTTTTTGGGGTTCTATGTCATTAATTTCTGCTCTAAGTTTTGTTATTTCTTTCCTTTGCCTGCTTTGGGCTATTGTTGTTGGTCCTTTTCTAAGACCTTGAGCTGTGAAGTCAAGTCATCTAAGTGGGCCCTTTCTTCTTTCCTGAGAAATGCTTGCAATACTATAAATAGTCCCCTTACCACAGCTTTATCTGCATCCCATGGGTTCTAGTAGCTCATGTTTTCTTTCTCATTTGTTTCCAAGTATCTTTTGATTCTTCCTTGATTTCCTTTGGGACCCATTCATTGTTCAACATTGATTTGTTCAGTTTCCATGGTTTGATTTGGGTTTCTGCATCTTTGTGTGATTAACTTCTATCTCCAGTGTATCGTGATCTGAAAAGATAGTTGATATAATTTCTATACAAATTCTATCTTACTCACATTCTATTGAGATGTTGAGATGTGTTTTGTGACCCAGCACGTGGCCTATTTTGGAAAATGTTCCATGTGCACTGGAAAAAAATGTGTATTCTTTCTTTTTGGGGGTGTAAAGCCCTGTATTGATCTATTAGTCCTCTCTCTTCTATTTTTTCCTTCAAAACCAGTGTTTCCTTGGTGTGTTTTATTCTGGTTGACCTATTCATGGGTGATAAAGTGGTGTTGAAGTCTCTGATTACTACTATATTGCTAACAATGTCCTCCTTAAAATCTGTTAGCAGTTTTTTTTTAAAATATTTAGCTGGTCCCTCATTAGGTCCATATACGTTCAGGAGTGTGATTTCTTCTTGTTGTACATATCCTTTGATAAATAGAAAATGGCCTTCACTGTCCCTTCTTTTTCAACCTAAAATCTATCCTGTCATATACTAGTATGACCTCCGCAGGGTTTTTGAGGTAGTTATTAAGTGTTTTATCGTTCCTTTGAGTTTGAGTGAGAGTTTAGCCGGATAAAATATTCTTGGTTAGGCCTTCATTTCATTTAGTTTTTTCACTATGTACCAACATTGCCTTCGGGCTTGGAGGGTTTCCTCTGTTAGGTCTGCTGTAAATCTCAGGGGGGCTCCTTTGCATGTGATTTTCTTCTTGACCTTGCTGCTTGCAGTATTGTGTCTCTATCCACAGCATCCATCATTAGGACCATGATATGACTTCTAGTGTTTTAATTTTTCTTATTTTGTATTTTATTTTTAAAAAAATTATTGAATCACCATGAGATATTTACAAGCTTTCATGATTGGATTACAATCACACAATGATCAAAGACCCTTCCCTCCATATAAAATATATATATATATATGAAAGAATTTTGCTTATGAGAATAAAGAACACCACTGATAAATACTTAGGAGAAAAACAGAATCAAAAGCCAGACTGGCTTTAGATTTCTATTCTGAAGCATTAATCTCTAGAGATTAATAGAAAAAATATTATGCAGAGGCCAAAGCGATATTGCAGCAGGCAAGGATGATGCCTTGTACACTGACCTCTGAGAACCGAGGTTCGATTCCTGCCACCTACTATGGTCTTTGATCTCACCAGAAATAATACCTAAGCGCAAAACCAGGAGAAAACCCAAAGGAAGAACAACAACAACAAAAAAACTTGCAGAAAAAATATATATATGAAAAAATTTTGCTTATGAGAATAAAGAACACCACTGAAATACTTAGGAGAAAAACAGAATCAAAAATCAGACTGGCTTTAGATTTCTATTCTGAAGCATTAATCTCTATATTTTATATGTTAATATGGGTAATTTTTGGTTTTACTTTATTTTTTACTTATTACTTATTTTATTTTTACAATTACATATTATTTTATAATTTTTATAAAAAATTAAAATTGAATTACTTATTATTTATTACTTATTACTAATGATCCTGTTTTAGGATTTGTTTTGATTAGTGATTATTTAATCTCTTTCCTTGTTTCTCTATACTCTCTACATAGGCAAGATCACCTGTCGTTTTTCTTTTTACTTTCAGATTCACTTAATTTAGCATGAAACAGTATGGGTGAATGGGTGATTTTGGTGTGGGATGGGGATTTGGTGCCAAACCTGGTAGTTCTCAGGGGCTGTTCCTCTCTCTGTTCTCAGAGGTCAGTTATGGTATCGTTTCACAGGAACTGTAGTTGCCAGCATTGAACCGGGGTCAGCCACATGAAAGTGATATCTTATTCCCTGTACTATCTCTCAGAACTAACATGAGTATTTTTTTTTCTTTTTTGGTCATACCCAACTCTAAAATGGGTATTTTTATTACTTAAGTGAAAATACTTTTTTAAATACTGTGTTTTGGGTTTTTTTGTCTTTTAATTCAATTTTATATATTTGTTTGTTTGTTTGTTTATATTTATTTTTGTTTATTAATGAGTCACCGTGAAGGTACAGTTACAGAATTTCGTGCTTGTGTTACAGTCATACATTTCTCTAGTACCAGTCCCTCTACCAGTGCCCATTCTCCTCCTTCGATGTCCCCAGGGTCCCTCCCACCCCCATCCTGTCCCCCCACCCCTGTGACAGGGAATTCCTTTTTGTTCTCTCTCTCCTTTTGAGTGTTGTGGTTTGCAATGGAGGTACTGGGTGGCTATCGTGTACAATTTATAGTTTGCTTTCAACCCGTCTCTCCCATCCCGAGTGGATCCTCCACCACTCTTTAGTTGGTGTTCCCATTTCTATCCCCCAGCATGTGAGGCTAGCTTCCTAGCCATGGAGCAGATCTCCTGGTACTTATTGCTACTATTCTTGGGTGTTAGTCTAAATACTGTTTTTAAAATACTTCTTGAATAATTCATTGTTTAAAAAAATTCTTTTCCCTTTTTGTTGATTTATCATTAGTGTATAATATGGAATTTATTTTAATTACAGTTTAGCACCTCCTGCATGTGTATAGGATTTACTGCAACTAACAATAATGTTCTTACCAAGACTCCTCTACCCATTCTTTCCATTTACCCTCTCTTTCCCTCCTTTTCCCTCTAACAATCATAGTTTTCACCAAATCTGGGAATTAGTTTTGTTTTTATAGTTGCCTGCTTGTTTGCTTTAATTATTTTTATTCCACGTTTCTTAAAAATGCAGAAGAGTGTGCAAAAGTTACCTGTTATTAGTACTGGAAGTACTTGCAATAGCTGTTAGGCAAGAATAAGATATTAAGGGCATCCAGATATGAAAGGAAGAAATCAAACTTTCACTATTCGCAGACAATATGATACTATATCTAAAGAAGCCTAAAGCCTCTACCAAGAAACTCTTAGAAACAATAGACTTGTACAGTAAAGTCGCAGGCTCTAAAATCAATACCCAAAAGTCCATGGCCTTCCTATATGCAAATAATGAGACAGAGGAAAAGGACATGAAAAAAGCAATCCCATTCACAATCGTGCCCCAGAAAATCAAGTACCTTGGAATCAGCTTAACTAAGGAAGTAAAGGACCTCTACAAAGAAAACTATAAAATGCTACTCCATGAAATAAAAGAGGCCATGAGGAAATGGAAACATATCCCCTGCTCATGGATAGGGAGAATCAACATTGTCAAAATGAGAATCCTTCCCAAAGCATTATACAGATTCAACAGGATCCCTATAAGGATACCCATAAAATTCTTCAAAGAATTGGATCAAGCAATCCTGACATTCATATGGAACAACAAACGCCCACGAAAAGCTAAAACAATTCTTGGGAAAGGGAAGATGGGAGGCATCTCCCTCCCCAACCTTAAACTTTACTACAAAGCGGTAACAATTAAAACAGCATGGTACTGGAACAAAGGCAGAGCCGCAGACCAAAGGAACAGGGTGTAATATCCCTACACACAACCCCAATTGCATGATCATCTAATCATTGATAAGGGAGCAAGAAATGTGAAATGTAATATGTTTTCTGTATTTTCTCTTGGAGCTTACTACTCTCTTCCTTATATGTTGTTATCTTGCTTCTTAAATTTTCCATTGAGATTTTATTGTCACCTACCATGCTCTTCAATTCTGTCACTTATGACTGTATTTTTTTCATTTCCACTGTCAAACTTTCTTGTTTTTTTTGTGAGCTGCCTATACCATCTTCCAGCTTATTAAACATCCTCAACTGGTATCACTAAAGTTATTCTCTTTGAGTTTCTTGGTACTGATAGAGCCTTTTATGCTATTGTTTTTACTAATTGGGTTTGCTGAGCCTCTATGAGGCTTTCTCAGTTTGTTTGCTATGCTCCTGTGTTGCTGGGTATTCACAAATCTTTGCAGTTAGCCCACTGTTAGTGTTTCTGGGTTTAGACAGGGAAATGCATTTTTCCCATCCCTACTGCTCTTCACCCAGTGACAGGAGAGGATAATTTATAGTGATTCAAGATATAAGTAGCCACTTGAAGGAGCTACGGTCTGAGATGTGGAGGTAAACTGCTGAAATGGCAGAAGTCCGGGGTGGAGTCTGCTGGGATCCAACTGATAAGAGAGAAATCTGCTAGTTCCAAAAATTCCCCAGTGATGTCAGCCATGAGATTATCCTTACCTGGAAGGTTTGATGAGCTAGCATAGTGTCTAATATATAGAGGTGGGTGTGCTGAAATGGCAGAGGTTATCGTATTCAAATATTTTGTTGTTGAAGCCTATAGGGTATTAAAACATCGAATTCAAGTGTTGAAGTATACAGGGATTGAAGTGTTCTAATCATAACTGTGTAGCTTCATAAGTTTTTATATATTAACCTCATTGAAATGCATATCATGAGATTCATGTATATTGTATGTATCACTAATTTGTTTTGGTTTTTGTTTGTTTGGGGGCCATACCTGGTGTTGTTGACAAGCTACTCCTAGATTGGTGCTCGGGCACCATTCCTTACAAATATTTCCATTTGTAATGTGAGAAATTCATTCTGTGATTCGTATATGGAAAAGATTTGGATTCCTATGTGCAAAACATTTGCTTGGCCCATTGAACTATTTCCCAACTCTCTGACTTTATGTGGATTTTCTTTGACTTTAATTGTGGCTGAATTAAATCCTTTGACAGATCAATAGCTTGACGTTAAGAGGATGTATACTTAAGAGGATGTATATGTATGAATGTATACAACGAGTAGGGCATTTGCCTTGCATGCAGCCAATCTGGGATCAATTCCTCCGCCACTCTCTGAGAACCCAGCAAGCGACCAAGAGTATCCCGCCCCCACAGCAGAGCCTGGGAAGCTACCTGTGGCATTTTCGTATACCAAAACAGTAACAACAAGTCTCACAATGGAGACATTACTGGTGCCCACTCGAGCAAATCAATGAGCAACGGGATGACAGTGATGCAGTGATGCAGTGATATATATAAATTCTTCTGCCTTAAGCAAATTGAAGCTTTACAGTTTGACATCATCCTTGTGTTTTATATAACATAAATATAGTCTTATTTTTCACTCAAATTATGATATTTACTATGGTTAATTATATAAATAAAGCCTTAAGTACGTATTGTATCATATTTGTTTATAATTTATTGAGTATTCTCATTGTTAGAGCAGTTTGAACACCATGCTCATCTAAGCCTTATTGGCAAAATAAACTAAATAAAAACAAAGTTCACCATCTGTAGAAGTTCAAGTTTTAGACAAGCTTTCTGTAGGAGGGTAGATAAATTGGTCGCCTTATTGTCAAACTTGACCTTTGTAATCAATTGAAAATTATTTTTGAGAACCTAATTGTGCTACTCAGGTTTGATTTTTAAACTCTTAAAACTAGGTTAAATGTATTGTATAACCAGTGAGTTTACCCTTGAAGGTAGCACTTACTTAATTACAAATGCACAAAGTCCAAATGCCTCATTCATTAAGATCAACAAAGTAACACTGGACACAGAGATTTTTGCTTTGAAATAAATTGAAACCAGGTTCTGGCCAGCCAGCTTGGGAATAAGGCCAAATTTGTAAACAAATCCAACTGCTTTTTTTTAATTGAATCACAGTAAGATAAATACTGTTTCTTTGAATAACCAACATAGAAATAATTTAATTTCTTTATTTCTTTTAGTGCCAACATTAAGGGGATTTAAATTAATGGCAGTGAGCACCTCAGAACTGGTTAGGAAAGTCACAGTATGACTTGTAAAATCTTCACATCTCCACAAACTCACAGCAAGTATTATTCTCGGTGGGGAAAAAGTAAAAGCAAATAGCCTTCTCTCTAAGATCAGGGATAAGACAAGCATGCTCACTCTCAACACTTCTGTTCAATAAATTACTGGAAGTGCTTGCCAGTAGGCAAGCAGTTAGGGAAGGAAAAGATATTGAGGGCATTCAGATAGGAAAGGAAGAAGTCACGCTCTCACTGTTTGCAGATGACATGATACTATACTTAGAGAACCATAAAGCTTCTGGTCAAGACAGATCAGCAGACCAGTTGAATAGGGTTGAATATCCTAACACACACCCTCAAGTATATTATCATTTAATCTTTGATAAGGGAACAAGAAATATGAAGTGGAGCAAGGAAAGCCTCAAGTGGTGCTGGCAAAACTGAATAGCTATGTGCAAACAATGGACTCAGACCTTTATCTAATGCCCTGTACAAAAGTAAGATCCAAATAGATTAAAGACCTCAATACCAGACCTGAATTCATAAGGTAAATGAAAGAAAATGTAGGCAAAACTCTGTATGATATTGATGCTACAGGTATCTTCAAAGATGAAATACCACTGAGCAAGCAAGTGGAAGCAGAGATAAACAAATGGGACTATATTAAACTAAGAAGCTTCTGTACCTGAAAAGAAATAGTGACCAAGATAACAAAGATTACGTTTGGAATGGGAAAGGTTATTCACCCAAGACACTTCTGATAAAGGATTAATATCAAAGATCTTCAAGTCACTGGTTGAAATTTACAAGAAAATAACATCCAATCCCATCAGAAAATGGGGCAATGAAATGAACAGAAACGTTCTCAATGAAGAGATTTGAATGACCAAAAGGCACATGAAAAAATGCTCTATTCCACTGATCATCTGGGAGATGCAGATCAAAACAACGATGAGATATCATTTCACACCACAGAGACTGCCACACATCCAAAAGAACAAAAGCAACCAGTCCTGGCGCAAACGTGCGAGAAAGAGACTTTCCTTCATTGTTTGTGGCAATGCCTACTGGTCTTGGCCTTTTTGGAAAACAATTCGGACATTCTTCAAAAAACTAGAAATTGAGCTCCCATTTGACCCAGCAATTCCACTCCTGGAATTATAAACTGGGGGCACAAAAACACACTGCCGAAACACCATCTGCACTCCTACGTTGCAGCACTACTCACAATAACCAGAATCTGGAAACAACCTGAATGCCTGAGGACAGATGAATGGATAAAACAACTATAGCATATCTACACAATGGAATACAATGGAACATCATGAGCAGCTTTACCTGTGTCTATCTCACTGTGATTCAATAAAAAAATTTAATAAAGAAAAAAAGAAAAGCAAACTAACAAAAAATGAAAATTCATAATAAAAAATACACTGTCAGGTTTTTATAATGCTCCCCAACACTTTGTTCTATTTTCTGTCCTTCAGTGGTTTCTTTGTGTTCTTCAGTTGTGTCATGGTACCTCCATTGTACATTTGTTACAACCGTCCCTCCAGTAATTGCTCACATAGTTTACTTCATTCAGCATAGCCAGAAAATTTGGAATTATCTTCAAAATCTTGAATTTCACTTGACTAATACTTTCTGTTATACTTACAAAAGGCACTACTCAGTTTACACATTTTGATAGGTAGTCACATCCAAACCTGAGAAGAATCTGGTGCATATTGAGCTTTAACTGTGAAATTCTTTTACGTTTCCTATATGTTTGGTCGGCCAGTGAGGTGTTTATCTGGCTTGGGTAGGGTCGGGCGTCTGGGTTTGACCCCTCCCTCAGATGCCTGAGATTGGAGGAGGCAGACAGAGGATCTTGTTTCCAGGTCTCGTTGAACAGGTCGCAAAGTTCTGCTGGTTTTGCGGGGCCGTGCATGAGGTTCACACAAGTGTCTGGAGAGCGGCCTGGAGCGTGGCAGTGGCTGGGTAGTTTCTATCTTCGTTGTCTATGCACCAACTTCCGACTACGATGAAGAAGAAATTGAGAGGTTCTACATGGAACTGGAGAAGTTCTATAAGAAGACCACATCTTCTACAAGATCATTGTTGGTGATTTTAATGCCAAGATAGGTCCGAGAAGGTCACCTGAAGAACTCCACATTGGGACCCATTGCCTAGAATGGAATGATCAGGGCAAGAGACTGTCTGAATTCATCATGTCGACCAAAACCATCCATGGTAACTCACAGTTCCAGAAGGCCGAATCTCAACAAGACGATGCTCATGAAAAACGAACTTGTCCCTGATGCTCCACTTGCTCTCAATGGAACAAACATCTCCTAATGCAGCAGCTAATGTGTACCTGGGTCGAGAAATCAACATGAGGAACAACTTGGCGCCAGAACTGCACAGGAGGAAGAGAGCAGCGTGGAATGCCTTCAAGAGTGTCGAAGAAGTGGTTAAGAGGACGAAGATCCTCTGACTCTGGGCACATTTTTTCGAGTCCACCATTCTTCCTGCACTAACATATGCCTCAGAGACCTGGGCCCTACGCAAACAGGACGAGAACACTACTAGGGTATCCCAAAGAGGAATCGAAAGAGCTATGCTAGCAGTATTACGTCTCACTCAAGTGAGAGAAGGAATCCGGAGTTCTGACCTCCGTCGACAGTCAAGAATCAGGGACGCTGTCTTGTTTGCCAAGGCATCAAAAATGAGATGGCCCGGTCATGTAATGCGATTCAGAGACGACAGCTGGACTAGAGTTGTTACCGACTGGATTCCACGGGATGTCCGAAGACCTCATGGCCACCCACCAACTAGATGGTCAGATTTCTTCGTCAAATCCCTGAATGAACGATTTGAGGCTCTTTCTGTTCCTGGAGTAAGCAGATATCATTGGGCTGCACTAGCACGTGACAGGGACAAATGGGGATGTTACTGGCGCCCGCTTAGAGTAAATCAAAGATCAACGGGACAACAGGTGATACAAGTGATATGTTTGGTTATTTTCATCGTAAAATATTTACACAATAAAAAGAAAAAGAAAAATATAAACAATAATTTGTGATTTTTGGGGGTGTGGGGGCATTGGGCCACACCCAGCCATACCATGGGTTTCTTCTGGCTCTGCACTAAGGACTTACTTCTGGTGGTGCTTGGGGGGACCATCTAATATGCCAGAGAGTGAACCTGGGTTGGCCATGTGCAAGGCAAGTTCCGTACCCACTGTTCTATCTCTCTGGCCCTTAGACTTTTTAGTATATGTTGACAAATTATCTTTGATAATCTAACCAGTTTAGAGTCCATCACTGGTTTATGAAAGTACCTATTTTGACATACAATTAGTATTTACTATCCTTTGAGAGTATTACATTATAAATATATATATAGTAACATATAAAGTAAGAAAATGGGGGAGAAATCATCTATAAATGTTATTTAACACATTTTTGGTCATATTTATTATAATAGTTCAGGTTTGTTATCATATTCATAAATAGCCGTAATGATAAATCATTTTATTTACTGCTACTTTAAGTGTTTTCACTGTTTTTACTTTCATAATTTTAGTCTTCAATGATCACATTACAGTGTAGTAAGTGTTCTTATTCACCTCTTTTCCTACTCCTAGGCAACTAACTTGTCTCAAGTTTTTATGTATAATAAGTGAAAATAAAGAGATAGGTATGATCCACTTAACTCTGCCTATGAAATAGATTTTATAGAATGTTCCTTTTACTTCCTTTTAATTATTTCCTTAGGGTTGATGTCCAAAATTGATGTTACATCACAAACTTTCTTATGACACACCTTTCTTCCTATATAATCCTTTTATTTCATCTTCTCTTTTCAAACATTTATTGGAAGCCTAAAATGTATCAGACACTGTGATAAGATACCATGAAAATGCAAAGATGGAATCAGAGTCCCTGAAGTCAGATGTCAGATATGATAAAGGACATGGTAAAAGATACCACTGAATTATGAGCCACCAGTGTTTGCTCAGTCTATCCATCTGTCTTTCCATCTATCCTTTCATCATGGTTTTCCCTCTGAAGCATAGGAGAGACATGAAACCCTCACATTCCCCTAAATATTGAAATATAAGGACAGAAACATTTTCTTGTCAAAATTCAAGAACTTTAACTGGAATATATTATTATTTAACATTATCCAGATTAAAATTTAACCAATTGTCCAAATTTTGTCCTTTCTGGCAGCCTTTTTCTTTCTAATGCGTTGAAATATGATGTTGTGGTATATATTATACATGCTTTACTTTTGTTTTTGGTAATCATATCAATAGTAATATTGATTTAGACATTGAATAGTGTAGACATGCTGTTTAGTTTGTATGTTTCAGTGTGAAATATAACAAGTGCTTTAATACAGAAAATTGCATTGTTAGCTTGAAAGTTCCTATTACTATAACAGGTTTTATTTCTGTACCAATTGTAGCCTGTGTCCCAACCAGTTGGCGTTGAACATCAAGCAACTCTTCTAAATCCAGATTTAGTTAGAAGGTGAGTATTTTCAAATTAATACCTTGAAAACAATATGTTGGAATATTTGTATTTGTTAGGTGCTTAATTTGTCATGACTAGAAGGGCACTTCTATTCTTGTTTATGTGCATATGTTTAATAAAAAGTATTTTTGTGTTTTAGGCTAATAAAGATCTTGTTTTATGTGCTCAATTGAATAAGCACCTTTACTAGAAAGTTCATGTTTTATGGTCCTTTTCTTGTTCTCATGATTATAATAATCTGCTTTAAATGAAAGCTTAGAAAGGGCTAGAAATGTGTCTATAGTGCATGTTTTGCATGTACTAGACCCTCGGTTCAATCTTGAATACTTTGAACTAAATGTTCCCATACCCTGGAATCTGAGTGCGGTTGGGTCAAGCCTCCATCTATAAGCACTACAGAGTGTACCCTCCTAACCCTATAGAGAAAATCTTGTTAGGGTTCACTGTATCACTGTCGTCCCGTTGCTCATCGATTTGCTCGAGCAGACACCAGTAACATCTCCATTGTGAGACTTGTTACTGCTTTTGGCATATCGAATACACCATTGGTAGCTTGCCAGACTTTGCTGTGCGGGCGGGATACTCTCTGTAGCTTGCCAGGCTTTCCGAGAGGGACGGAGGAATCGAACCTGGGTCAGCCGCGTGCGAGGCATAAGCCCTACCCGTTGTGTCATCACTCTGTTAGGGTTAAGAAAGGAACAAAGGATCCAAAGAGTTAGATCAGGAATTAAGTTGCTTGTCTTGCATGTGCCTGATCCTGGTTTGTTTCCCAGCACAGAATATAGTCCCCTAAGTATTGCCAAGAGCGATCCCTGAGAACAGAAGAAAAAGGAAAAAGAAAGGAAAGAAGTAAAAATAAAAAACTTAGTTACATTCTAATCTCAAGAAATAAATCACAACCAAAAATAGTTTTTATTATTTGGTATTTGTAATCTAAATTATTTTTTAGATTGTGTAGTTTCTATTAATTTTAAAGTTCACTTTATTTTGTTTCTCATACTTTGCTATTGTGCCCATTATGTGAGTTTTAAATTTTATGATTGTACTTTATTTTTAATTTTATTATTTTTATTTTTAATTTTATTATTGGGGGTGATGTGTGCCACATCAAGAGGTACTCTGTGTTTAGGAATTAATGATGTCAAGGAGACCATATATATGTACTGTGAGGGATACTAACCAGCGTTACAGCCACTGCTGCAGCATTCAAGGCAAAAGTCCAACCTTCTGTACTATCTCTCCTGCCAACTGTACTTTAGTTTAAAAAGTAATTTGTTACTCAGATGTCTGTACTTTTAGTTCTGTAATTTTTCTCTAATCCTTTTAAAAATTTTATGAGGTTTAAATTTTTATTTTGCTTCAAGAATATTTGTAATTTCTCATTGAAGTGTTTTGATGGTAAGCTGTCTTAAAATTTTTATCAGATAATTCCAATATCTAATTTGTCCTAATATTGGGATCTGTTGAATTTGTCTTCATAAAGCATGTGCTCCAGTCCTTTTTATTATCTCCTCAGTAGTTTTTCTCCTTCATTTGTTTGAGGCCCATATTCAGAAGTGACTTCTCCTGCATCTGTGCTCAGGAGCCACTCCTATCATTTCTTGAGGGACCAAATGAGGTGTTAGGGATCACACCATATTTAGTTACATGTAAGTTAAGTATCTTAACCTTGTTCTGCCTCTCTGGCCACTGTTTTGTTCCATTTGTCCTCTGAAGGTATTATTTGTTAGAACCATTTATCTATAGAAAAATAGCAAAAGTGGAATTAATGTATCATATTCCATTATGCATTTTGAGGTTTAGGGGAATACCCAGGACTTATTACTGACTCTCTGCTCAAGATCACTCTTAACGAAGGTTGCAGGATCATATGTTGTGACTGATGTTGAACTGGGGATGACCATGTACAAGACAAGAATCTGAACCCCTGTATTTTCTTTTTGCTCCCCAAACACTAATATTTATGCAAATTTTCTCACATATATAGTTAACAATTTAGGAGTTATTTTTGTCTTGTGATTTTTTAAAATTTTTATTTTTTTAAATTAAATCACCGTGAAAAAAGTTACAAAGCTTTCAGGTTCAAGTCTCAGTCACTCAGTGATCAGATCCCCCTCCCTTAACCAGTGCACATGTTCCACCACCAAGAACCCCAGTATGCCCCCCTCCCACCCCCCACCTCTGTGGCTAATGGTCTTCACTTTATTCCCTCTATACTTTGAATGTATTCAATATTTCAACAGAAAATTATTATTATTTAGAATTTTCCCTTAAGAATCAAACCTGCTGAAAAGGTATCATTTGATAATTTGTTTTCCATTGCTGAGAATGAAGAATGTATGCACTCGCGCGGCCACTGTTGCAGCCGTGCAGTTTTGGATTTCTGATAATTTAGCTCAGTTCAGTTTCATGTGCGGCTGCTTCGGATCTTGTCTGGGCGGAGAGCATGCCGGTAACACCCCCATCCCAAGAACTCCTGCGTGCTATGTCACTGCAAGCTGGTACCTCTGGGTAGTGGGTTCAAGATGATGGCAGTCGCCATGTGGGTGCCACCACTGCTGCTGCTGCTGCCACCCCCCAAAAGAAACGGTGGAGAGAGAAAAACCTTTTCCTTCCCGGGGTGGCATGGAGTTGTAGCTCAGTTCACAGTCTAGATGCATTTCTATAAAAAGCCACTTGGTGCCAAAAGTGGTTAGTAGCCCTCCAAGATTATAGTCTTTAAGGAGCAGAGGAGCCGTTTCTTGTGCGGCTGCTCCTGATCTTGTCTCTGTCTAGTGATTTTATGTGACCACTTCGTCAGTACTTTTTAGAGAAAGGCCCTTGGTGACCAAGAAATAGCTCAAAGGACATGCATTGCATATCCTAGCACTGCATGGTCCCCTGAGCACTCTTGGGAGCAGTCCCCAAGCAACGTGCTGGGAGTTGTTCCTGAGCACCACCAGATACAATTTCATGACCCCAATTAAATTAGGTGTTTACAGATTCTCTCATTTAAATTGGAATTATTTTATTAGATTGTAAATATTTGTTATTTTATTGAGATAAAATTAGATTGCAAGAGTGTAAGAGTATATTTTAGAACAGTATTGCCAAATCACACTTAATTTATGAATGCTAATATTCTTATTCGAAAATCCAGAGGGCCCCTTCTTCCACTCCCACCCCCTTTGTTTTGTGGCCAGATGTTCTCAGGGCTTACTCCTGGCTCTGTGCCCAGAGATCACTCGTAGTGGCCTTTGGGGACCATATTGGATGTCAGGGATCAGACTTGTGTTGACCATGTGCAAGGCAAGAGCCTTATTCAGTGTGCTATTTTTCCAGCCCCCACCTCTCTTAAGTAACTGTCTTCAAATTTAAGTTTAAATTCTGTCTTCAAACTCTACTGCTTTTCGCACTCTTAGATATTGTTTCTCCCTTGCTTTGCTTCTTTAAATGCCACCTGTGAGTGATATCGTTATCAACTTTGTTATTCTCTTTCAGACTTACTTAGCATGACACCCTCTGGTTCCATGCATGCTGCAGCATGCGGAACTTTATCTTTTTTATAGCTGAGTCCATTATTTATATATCCCACAATTTCTTTGCCTACTCATCTGTTATTGGGTACTTAGGTTGCTTCCAGATCTTGGCTGTTGCGAATATTGTATAATGAGCATAGGTATTCATATCTTTTTTGTACTAGTACTTTTATGTTCTTGGGATAGGTACTTAGGAGTGAAATTGCTAGATCATATGGTAGTTCTAATTTTTCCCCCAAATACACATACTGATTTTCCTGCTGTTTATATTCCCAAGAAAAATAATAAGGATTTCTTTTCAACAGTGCTTGTTGTTTCTGGCCTTTTTGTTGCCAGTGTAAAGTGACATATTATTTCAATTTGCATTTCCCTGAAAATAAATAATAATAAGAAATTTTTCCTCTGCCTGTTGGCCATTGATATATCTTTTTTGGAGAAGTATATCTTCAGCTCTTCTCCCCATCTTTATATGGATGTTTATATTTTTGTTGTTTTGTGAGTCCTTTATATGTCTTGGATATTGACATACATATTTGTCAGGTGTATGGTGTGACTATTTTCTCTCATTCAGTATATCCTGTTTCTCTTTTAATGATAGCTTTAATGTATTCTCACTTTTTTCCTTACTAATGGGGTTAATGCATCGAAGATGCCACTAACACCAGTATCATGAAGTATATAACCTATGTTTCTTTTGTGTGTTTTATGAATTTGGGTCTCATGTAGAGCTGAAACTCACATTAATTCCATTATTTTAGTTCATTCTGAGTTGAATTGTGTATAGAACGGGATAATAGTTCAATTTCATTCCTTTTACATGTAACTAGTCCAATTTTTCCAGCACCATTTATTAAACAGACTTCCCTACCTCCAATTTAGGTTTTGTGCTCCTTTGTCATAAAATATTTGTGTATCAGTATTTATCAAAGGACTCTTAGTTTTATTTTTTTAATTTTTTTTTCTTTTTGGGTCACACCCAGCGATGCAAAGGTGTCACTCCTGGCTCATGCACTCAGGAATCACCCTTGGTGGTGCTCAGGGGACCATATGGGATGCTGGGATTTGAACCCGGGTCGGCCGCGTTCAAGGCAAACGCCCTACCCGCTGTGCTATTGCACCAGCCCCTGTTTAAATTTTTTTATTGAGTCACCATGTGGAAAGTTACAAAGTTTTCAGGTTTAAGTCTCAGTTATACAATGCTCGAACACCCATCCCTTCACCAGTGCACGTATTCCACTACCAAGGATCACAGTATAGCTCCATCCCGTCCCCCCATACCCCTAGCCCCCCCACTCTCAGCCCCCCCTCCCGTGTAACTGATAAATTTCGCTTTACTTTCACTTTGATTGCATTCAATATTTCAACAAAACTCGCTATTATTGTTTGGAGAGTCTCCCCCCTAAAGTCGGACCTGCTGAAAAGGAAGCATTTGATAATTTGTTTTCCATTGCTGAGAATGAAGAGGTATGAGGTCCAGTGACCACACTTAGCGGCCTCACGGTTTTGGGTTTCTGTATTTTAATATTTTAGTAACTAAATCCAGAGAAATATCTGCCAGAAATTGCATCACTGCCAGCTTGTACTTCTCAGTTATATTATATTCCACATATGACTGTCTCTTTCTTTCTTACTCATTTCACTCAACGTGATACTTTCCATGTTGATCCATTTATATGCAAATTTCATGACTTCATGTTTTCTGACAGCTATATAGTATTCCATTGTGTATATGTACCAGAGTTTCTTATTTAATTGGCTTTAATATCCATTTTTATTCTTATAACACACTTGTTTAATTATTATAGCTTTATAATACCCAGTTGGAGAATGAAGTTCCACATTTTTTTTTCAGAATCACTTTGGCTTTTTGGGAGGTTCCTGGTTCTACACAAACTATAGAAATGTTTTTCCTGTGTCTTTGAAAAATACCATTGTCGTTTTGGTGGGTATTGCATTGAATCTTCATAATGCTTCTGGCAGGATGGACATTAGCCATTGTTAATTATTCACATTCATGAACATGAAATATTTTCCACTTATTTGTCATGAACATGACATATTTTCCATTTATTTGTATCTTCTGTTTCTTTTAATAGTGACATAGATTTTTGTTTTGTTTTGTTTTGTTTTGTTTTGTTTTTGGGTCACACCCGGCGATGCACAGGGGTTACTCCTGGCTCATACACTCAGGAATTACTCTTGGCGGTTTTTGGGGGACCATATGGGATGCTGGGATTCGAACCCGGTTCGGCCACGTGCAAGGCAAATGCCCTACCCACTGTGATATTGCTCCATCCCCGTGACATAGTTTTTGATATATGTAATCTTTCACATCCATAGTATTTGATGTTTTAGGATGTAATTATGGATGGGCATTTCAAAATTTATTTTCTCTTTTTGTTCATTGTTTAATTCTGTAAGTGAAATCTTTTACCTTGTTTTGTTAGCCTGATAGCTAATTGTAGTGATTTATTTTTTCAATATTTTTGGTGGAGTCTTTTGGGATTTTTATGTATGTTATCATGTCATCTGCAAATAGTCATAGTTTCATTTCTTTTCAAATTTGAATCCTTTTTGTTTCTTTTTGTTGCCTAATTGCTGTGGCTAGGAATTCCAGTACTATGTTCAATAATAGTGGTGAAAGTGGACATCCTTGTATTGTACCAGATGTTGGAGGAAGAGCTTTTAGTTTATCACCATTGAATGTTGTTAGCTTAGAGTTTGTTGTATATGGCCTTTACTCTGTTGAGGTAAGTTTCTTCTATCTGCATTTTTTCAAAAGCATTTGTCCTAAATGGATATTGAATCCTGTTAAGAGCTTTCTTCATCTATTGATTTGATCATATAGTTTTCTCTTTTTTAATGTGGTTGGTATATTAAACTAATTGATTTTAATATGTAAAACATCCTTGCATCCCTGGAATAAATCCCACTGGATTATGATACACAGTCCTTTTAATGTATTGTTAAATTTAGCTTGCTAATACTTTATTGAGGATTTCTTTACTTCCCTATTGACTAGGTATATAGTCCATAATTTTGGGGGAATGCATACACAAGCAGTGCTGGGGCCTGGGGGCCATTCCCATTAAGCCTCTACCCACTTGTATGAATCTGATGGTTTAGTGCTCAGGTTCTGTGGTATAGTGCTTCTTGGTACTGGTGGTGCTTGATTATATCAGAACTCAGAGAACAACAAGGCTATTATATCTAGTGGTGCCAGAGGACCATGTAGTGCCAGATTTTTAAATTCATGCCTCCTTATCCAGTGCTTGTGCTTCGACCCTTATCTCCTTAGGTCTCTCATTTTCTTTTGGGTGTGATGTCTTTGTTTTGAGCATCAGGGTGAAAATTGACTCCTTGTTAGACATCTGTTAGAAATTCTAACATACTTCTGGTTTCTTTTAAAAAATTAATAACTTGTGAAGGATAGTTCATAAGTGAAAGTTTGGTAGAAATCATGTACAGCAGAGATTTTGGTTTTGGTAGACTATTGATATCTGTTTCAGTTTCTTTGCTTTAAATTGTCCTGTTTGCCTTCTTTACTTTTTCTTGGTTTAATACTGGGGAGTTTTAAGGTTCTAAAAATTCATCCATTTTCTTTTACATTTTCCAACTAATGCCAAGAAGTTCATAGGAGTCACTTATTATGCTTTTCATTTCCACGATATCAGTTATTGCTTCCCCCCTTCTGTTTCTGATCCAATTTATTAGGGTTTTCTCTCCTCTTTTCCTTTGCAGTTTTATTCTTTGAAAGACCTAACTCTTGATTTCATTAGGGTTTTTATTATATTGTCGTATATATTTCTTGTTATTTTTACAGTAATTTTTATTATTTTCTTTTTGCTGAAAAAAAAAGATTTTATCCTTTGTGTTTCATTGGTTCCTTAGATGTGAAGCTAGTTTATTTGAGACTTTTCTTTTTCTAGTATTTCTATGAACTTCCCTCTTAGCACTGTTTTTTTTTGCTGTGCCCATATTCTCTGATAGTTTGTGTTTTCATTCTTTTTTTTCTGCCAGGAATTCTTTTTATTTGATTTCTTCATTGAAACAGTGGGTTTTCAGTAGTAATATTTTTAACTCTACAGGCGTTTGAGCTTTTCCAGATTTTTTTATGATGATTTTAGTCTTCATGACTTTTTTGATATTTCTTTTATGTACTGGATGAAGAATATTCTAATTCCAAAACCCAAGAATGTGTGGTTTGGTGATTTTGAAGTCCTTTTTGTGTCTATTAGGTTGATCTTTTCCAACTTCGCATTTAAGGTTGTTGCTTCCTCATTTTTTTCTGTTTTGTTGATCTAGTGGTGAGACTGGGGTAATAAAGTTTCCTTCCACTGGGGCATGAGAGATAGTACAGCATACTTAATACTTGCCTTGTATGTGACTGACCTGGATTCTATCGTGGCATCCCATATGGTCCTTTGAATCCCTCCACAGGTAAGCCCTGAGCCCCTCTGGGTGTGGCCCCAAACAAACATAATAAAAAAGGAAAAATGAAGTTTTCTACTACTACTGTGTTACTGTCAATATCTTTTTAATCATGTTATTTGCCTTATCTCATATAATTCCCCTTCATTTGGTGCATAAATATTAACTTATTTGTGAATGATAAAAGTCCTAGTGAGGGAGCAAAGGGATAATACAGGAATTAAGGCATTTGTGTCTGGCCAGCCCTTGTTTTATCCCCTGTACTGCATATGGTCCCTTGACAATCATTAGGAGTAAACCCTGATCACAGAGCCAGGACTGACTCCTGAGCACCACAAGGTGTGGGACCAAAGCAAAATAAAATTTCACTTTTTGGGGGATCCAACCAGTGGTGCTCAGGGCTCTTTGCTCAGGAATCACTCTTGCCTCAGGGGGCAATATGGGGTGCCAAGGATCCAATCCCAGTCACTGCATGCAAGGAAAGAGTCCTACTCACTGTACTATTGCTCTATATCCCTGCCCTCAATTCTTTAAAGTTGATGTATTGGTTCTTTAATCATCCTTGTCTCTTGTTATAATTTTAGTTAAAAATTACTTTTGTCTGATAAAATTTTGCTCTTTTATGATTGCCTTTAGGATTGTTTTCCAGTTTTTTACTTTGAGCCTGTATTTCTTAGTAACATTAAAGTGAGTCACCTATAAGCAGCAGCAAGCTCCTTCACTGTTGGTGGGAATGCTAACTGGTCCAGCCTTTCTGGAAAACAATATGGACAGTCCTTCAAAAACTAGAAATTGAGCTTCCGTATGACCCTGGCAATACCACTTCAGGGAATATATCCTGAGATGCAAAAAAGCACAGTAAAAAATGACATCTGTACCTATATATTCATTGCAGCACTGTTCAAAATAGCCAAGATATGGAAACAACCTGAGTGCCCTAAAACAGATGACTGGTTAAAGAAACTGTGGTACATCTACACAATGGAATACTATGCAGCTGTTAGGAGAGATGAAGTCATGAAATTTCCTTATAAATGGATAAACATGGAGAGTCTCTTGCTAAGTGAAATGAGTCAGAAAGAGAGGGACAGACATAGAGGGACTGCACTCATTTGTGGAGTATAAAATAACATCACATGAGGCTGACACACAAGGACATTAGATACAAGGGCCAGGGTGATTGTCCCATAGCTGGAAGACTGCTTCATGAGCGGAGGGGAGAAGGCAGATGGAATAGAGAAGGGATCACTAAGAAAATGATAGCTGGAGGAACCAGTTGAGATGAGAGATGCATGCTAAAAGTACATAATGGACCAACATGATGACCTCTCAGTGTTTGTGTTGCAAGCTGTAATGCCCAAAAGTAGAGAGTATGGGGAATATTGTCTGCCACAGAGGCAGGGGGAGGGTGGGAAAAGGGTGGTATACCCGGGATATTGGTGGTGGGGAATGTGCATTGGTGGAGGAATGGGTGTTTGATCATTGTGAGATTGTAACCCAAACATGAAAGCTTTTAACTATCTCATGGTGATTCAATAAAATTTTAAAAAAAAATTAAAGAAGATTCACAGATGCATATATGAAATGCACAAAGATTCAAGTTCATTCCCCCTCATCTCCCCAGAATCTGTCAGATATAGGCATGGAGGTTCCAAGCGCCACTGGGCCTTAGTGGTAGGCCCTATATTGCTGGGCTCTAGCATTGAATCCTCTAGCTTTATTGGCCAAGTATCACTGGGACTGGCCCCAGGCTCTCAGAGCACTGCTTTGGAATCACATCACACCCCAAATACAGAAAGCTGGATTTTGTTTTCCAGTCCATTTGGATACTCTGTGCCTTTTGTTTGTTGTGTTTAGGGCACAGAAATTTTATGATAATATTGAAATAAAGTAATATATTACCATTTTTCTCTGTGTATTTCTCAGTTTTATAAAGGTAGTCTTTGGATTTTTTAAATCTAGTTTTATTTTCTCCCCATATTCTTTGATATCTGTCTAGAGCATAGTGATCAGATTTATTTACTATTATTATTTATTTCTTCTAAGTATTATTGTCTTTAGAGTACCATATAGCTGACATTAAGTGTTCTAAGGCTAGTACGTTTTGATAAGATGTTTAATTCAAAGGAAGTAAGTCTCTTGGGCTGGGGAGATAGCTTAATATACTGGAGTACATAGTTGCACGCAGAAGGTCTGGTTTGATCCCCGGCAACACAAGTTGTCTGAGCTCCAGTTTAAGTGACCCTCAAGTACCATGCTGACAGTAGCTCCTAAACATAACTAGCTGTGGCCAATCCCCGCCTTCCCCATCAAGTAACTCTCAAGTTCATTGCAAAAGACCCAGTTCTTATCATTATTTCCCACATTTGATTTTTTGTACCTTAACTAAATCTAATTGGGAATTATTTGTCTTTTATAGATTATTAAGTTTGCTTTGCACTGATAGTTGAATATCCATAAATTTCCTTAATTGTTGTTGTTTATCTAGAATAGCTTTTTATAATTCCTTTCAGTTTTAGTAATTACCCACTTAATATATCCTATTTTGCTTTTGTTTTGGGGTCACATCTAGCTGTGCTCAGGTCTTACTCCTGTTCCCAGAGATTACTCATGTCGGGCACATGGGACCAGATGAGCTCCAAGATTTTAAACCTGGGTCAGCCACATTCAAGGAAAGCACCTTACCTCCTCTGCTGTCTCTTCCGCCCGTGAATAGCATATTTATGGCTGGGGATCATTTTATTCAACATGCTGACATTATGCCATTCCCTTTTGGCATGTAGCTCCACTTGATAAATCTGCTGTGTTAATTACAGGGGTTTATATATGACCTTGATTTTTACCTGTTTCCCCATAAGACTGCTTTTCTTTTCCTCTGACAGGTTTCTATCTATATCTTTAGTTTTTGCGAGTTTAATTATAATGTCTCTTGGTGTTTCCTGTTGGTGCTTCCATATTTGTATTTGTTTGAAACTTCCTTCTTGGGTTCTGAAATTTTTCAGTTAATTTTCCCTTTTATTTCTGGCTTTTTGGGTCACACCCGGTAATGCACAGGGGTTACACCTGGCTTTGCATTCTGGAATTATTCCTGGTGGTGCTTGGGAGACCAGATGGTATGCTGGGAATTGAACCCAGGTAGGCTGCGTGCAAGTTAACGCCCTACCTGCTGTACTATCGCTCCAGCCCCATATTGGTTTTTCTTAAACCAATAATTTCCCTCATTTTCATCTTTTTCTGGAACTCCTATGTTGTGAATGTTTTTTCTTTTTATGTGATCCCAAATATTTATTTGCTCATTTTTAGATTATTTTCTTTTTCTGTTCTTTTTTGGGGCTAGAGTGATAGCACAGCAGTAGGGCGTTTGCCTTGCATGTGGATGATCTGGGTTCGATTCCTCTGCTCCTCTCAGAGAGCCTGGCAAGCTACTGAGAGTATCTCACACACACGGCATAGCCTGGTAAGCTACCTGTGGTGTATTCTTTATGCCAAAAACAGTAACAAGTCTCACAATGGAGACGTTACTAGTGCCTGCTCGAACAAATTGATGCGTAGTGGGGTGACAGTGACAGTTCTTTTTTCATGGTTTCTTCTCTCTCATTCTTTGTCTCACTCATTCAGTCCTCTGCTTTTGACGTTTTGATGGTGAGCACCTCTATTAGTATTTAACGCTCAGTAATCTGAGATTAGGGATCCAAGATTGTATATATCTGAATGACTGCTGGAATTTTGCTGTAACAAGTGTTCTACAGAAGCACTGACACCAATGTCTAGCAGAGCTGTGCTCAGAGACCCTGTGTTCACAATTTCTGGCACCAAACAGTGGTGTCAAAGTTTAGCAGGTGTGGACAATGATTTTGGTTTATGGTTGTGAATAGCAACTGTCATGCGAAGTTATTCGGATATTTGTGTTTGCCAGTGACTGGCACTGACCTGGAATTTCAGGTGCAAACAGACATGTAAAGTGTGGTATGATGTTAAATTGCTTCTTTATTTGCAATCCTTTGGCACCAAGTTTGACCCATATTGCTACAACCAAATGTTGAGAATAGTAAATGCACCACAGGTTTTTGTAGTCTCAAATTGTTTTATTGTGATCATACAGGCCTCTGCATTGCTAGGTAACTGCACGGGAGACAGACTTACGATGATACTGTGGTCTCAGTCATCATGCATGTCTTCCAAGGTTGATTAGGGCCACAATAGAGTCACCTTAAGTGCCTGTGATTTGGGCATTTCCAGACTGCTTTTTTTTCTTTTTTTCTTTTTTTCACTCTTGGCTCATGCACTCAGGAATTACTACTGGTAGTGCTCGGCGAACAATATGGGATGCTGGGAATTGAACCCGGGTCAGCCACGTGTAAGGCAAATGCCCTACCCATTGTGCTATTGCTCCAGCCCCCGGACTGCTTTCTTACAGTAGTTGTTTCTTTGAACTTTCTGGTTGCAGTCAGATCCGAACTCTGTTGACCTGAGTCTATGTGCCTGGGCTTAAGCAGATGTCTCTCAAAGCCCAGTTTTTCACCCTTAGTTTTGGATATGTAGTTGCCATTTCAAGATTGGTAAAATCTTGAGTAATTTGCCCTCAGGATGTCTCTAAGAGAATTAAGGATGGCGTGTCCCAGTAAGGTTGTAAGAAGCAACTTAGGTGAAATCTGCTGGAGATTCAGATCTTTGAATATCTTAGTTTTTTAATTACTCTTCCACCGTTCTCTTGTTGTGAGTAGAATTTATGGAGGAACGAATGCGATAGTACAGCAGATAGGGTATTTGCCTTGCCCACAGCTGACATGGATTCAATCCTTAATATCCTTTATAGTCCCTTGAGCACAACAAGGAGTAATTCTTTTTTAATTTTTTAATTTTTATAGAGTTGTTCATAATAATTTATTACATTCAGTCTTCCAACACAATCCCACCACCATTATTTCGAATTTTCCACCACTACCCAAGTCTGCTCCTGGGGAACAGTTATTCCCCAACATGCCTGGACTTGGTGCATACCAGGTCCAGGCATGATCCTTGCTGTGGGGTGAAGGAGGACTAGTGCATGGAGAAACCCCTCCAGGATCAGTTAATCACAGCTCACTTTGTTGCCAAATACGCACGTTTTTATAGAGGGTCTCGTCTTACAGGAAGGTCCAATCACATAGACCTTAGCACTATTGGCCTATTACCTTTTCCTCTCTGCTTTGCCTGGGTCCAATCCCCTTCAGGGCTACATGTTGTGGTTAGAATGACTTGCTAAAGATGTACATGATGGTTTCTGAATTCTAGGCATACTATACTAGGGGGTTGAGTGAGGCTCAAGGCCAGACAACTGGTGCAGATACCCTGTTTTTGCTAACTTTGCCCAGTTACTCCCTCTTGTGAGCCTTTACTTCAGGACTGCCTCACAAGATAGGGTTTTATCTGCTGTAGTGCCCGTCACCCTTCTCCACGACTGCCCCAAAGCCAGATCCTAAATACTTTATTTTGTATTGCTTGTTATGAATAATCTGCTAAGAATGATCCAAAAGAAGTTTCCTTATAAGAAAATGTGTGAAGATTGTTGTATTTCACCCTGGAGACATTAAGCTTTTGTATAAGAGTTTACTAACATGTTGTTACAGGTTGAGTCTTTTGTGCTCATATATTTTTTTGATTGAGATTGGTTACCTTCTACTTTATGCTTCGTCCAATGTGGTGTTCTACTCCGGGTACGTCAGTGGTATACACAGTATAAGATATCACTACAGGAATTCTAAAATTTTAAATAGAGTGATAGAGCTGGAGTTAAATTTTTAACTGGATGGTGACTTTGGGGGCTGGGGGGCATGTCTGCAGCCTGTGGCTCTTTTCCAAGAGTTATTTGTGCGTCTCTGGGTCATGGTTGTTAATGAGCTTATATGGTACCAGAGGCAGTTCATGGGCGTGATTGCTAGGATCCTTGAAGGGTAGAACAGGTAGATGGGGTAAGGTCGTCCATTCCTGACTCCATGAGAGCCTAAAGATTTCAGTCACAAATCCTGCATGCCTGTTTTTTTTGTTTTGTTTTTCGCAGAATCATTCTTATGTGTGAGGCTCATTATTAGCATGTGGATATTGGCTGTGAGCTTGGCAGTGATTGGGTTCTGGAGATTTTCCACTCCAGAACCAGGAGTAACACCTAAGTATCACCTGGTGTTGCAACGTATGTTGCAGTAAGGTTTGGTTAAACAGTCTGAAGCATTTAAGATATGCACACGAAAAAATAATATGCTTTCTGGCAGGATCACATAACTGTCTCCGGAGTTTTCTGTGCTGTTGCCTGCCGGAGAGCAGCCTGTTCATTCAGCCCTCTTTTATTAACTAGGTTGATGTTTTAACCAATGATATTCAGCCACATAGGCAGAATATGCAAATTAATGTAACACTATCAAAGTCAGTTACACAGCCAGAAGTATAGTCAGTTAAAGTAATAGTAACAGAAAAATGATGTTTACATCCAAACCTATCTAGGCCTGAGATTATGGGATGTTGTACACCAATAACATGATTTGGCCCACAAACCATAAAAAAGTAGAGTTTATTGGGTTATTAAGTTTGACTTAACCAACCCTGCCTTTCAAAGCAAAGTTCCTCATGCCTTAGCATCTTATAGATCTCTGCTTAAATTTGGTTGTTCCTCCAGTCTTCCTCTGTGCTGCCTTGGATTCTGTGCTGCAGCATTTAGCTCTATAAATTGGGTTCCTTTTAGGGGGAGAGTGTATGGGCTCGCCTAGGTTCTTTTCCCTGTGTCTCACACAGAATACTGCATTTATTCCCGTCGTTTGTGTGTATAGATTTTGTCATAATCATAAGAGAATGTTGTAGTGCCCCTATTGCCCATTTTACAGTCGTAGCCCTGCCTATTCCCAGTTTTATTTTTAATTGTTGATCTACCTTCACATTCACTAGATGAAAAGCTGAAATTTGCTTTTGTCACAAACTGGAAGTCTGTCCTTTCATAATCATATTGATTTGACCCTATAAACTATATCTGATTAGAATTAACCAAATTGATCCATTTTCACATTATTTTAATTTTTTGTTCTACTTTTACATTTCGGCCTCCCATGCCTACTGTCTAACCCCTATTGAGTTTGTTAATTAACAGGTACATCTTGAGTGAGAACTGGTTTTTATTTTTAATTTTCATTTATTTGAGTTTCAGGTGGTACTCTTTTCTCTGTGTTTAAGGATGACTCCTGGCATACTTGCAGCACCATGTGGTGCTGGAGATCAAACCGAGGCCTCCTGCATGGGAAGCATGTACTCAGCCCATTGAACGATCTTTCTGATATCTTGAGTGGGAACTGTTTACTAGAAAATTTATTTAACTATATAATATAAAAAAAGCAAGATAAAATTGACCAAGCATACCCACTGATAAAATATATCACATGGGACTAGTGAGGTAATTCAGAAGTAGGGTACTTGCCTTGAATGTATTAGACCATAGATTTGATATTAGACCATAGCACCACAAAGAAATTTTTTTCACTAAGGTCCATCTCTGGCAGGGTTTTTGGTTCACTCCTACTACTTTGTGATGTTTGCCAAATAAATACAATGTGACTTCCATTTTATTTTATTTTTTATTTTATTTTTTTAGTGAATCACCATGAGATACAGTTACAGACTTACAAACTTTCATGCTTATGTTTCAGTCATACAATGATCGAGTACCCATCCCTCCACCAGTGCCTATTCTCCACCACCAATGTTCCCAGTATCCCTCCCACCACCACCACCCCACTCCCCCCGATCCCTGCCTTTTGTGGCAGGTAGATTCCCTTTTACTCTCTCTCTCTCCTTTAGGCTGTTGTGCTCTGCAATGCAGATATTCAGTGGCCATCCTGTTCGGTTTATAGTGAACTTTTGGTACTCATCTCCCATCCCGAGCGGGTCCTCCAAGTGTCTTTTGCTTGGTGGTCCCTTCTCTCTCTGAGCTGCCTTTACCCCCAGCTTGTGAGGCTGGCTTCAAAGCCATGGAGCAATCCTCGTATTCCTTATTTCTGCTATTCTTGGGTGTACTATACAGCTTTATAGTATTTCATTTTATGGATGTACCAAAGTTTCTTTAACCAGTCATCTGTTCTCGGGCACTCAGTTTTTTCCAGATTCTGGCTATTGTAAATAGTGCTGCAATGAACATACGAGTGCAGATGTCATTTATACTATACTTTTTTGCATCCCCGGGGTATATTTCCAAAAGTGGTATTGATGGGTCAAATGGCAGCTCAGTTTCTACTTTTTTGAGAAACATCCATATTGTTTTCCAAAAGGGCTGGACTAGTTAGCATTCCCCAGCAGTGAAGGAGGGTCCCTTTCTCACCACATCCACACCAGCACTGGTTGCTTTTGTTCTTTTGCATCTGGGGCAGCCTCTGTGGTGTGAAATGAACAGAAACTTTCTTTTTTTAAAATTTTATTTTATTGAATCACCATGTGGAAAATTACAATGCTTTCAGGCTTAAGTCTTAGTCATACAATGCTGAAACAACCATCCCTTCACCAGTGCCCATATCCCACCACCGAAGACAAAAAAAAAAAGTACACCTCCCATTTGGCCCCCCCGCCCCCCCCCCGCCTTGTAACTGATAAATTTCACTTTACTTTCTATTTACTTTGGTTACATTCAATATTTCAACACAAACCTCACCATTATTATTAGGAGCACCCCACTAGAGTCAGACCTGTTGTGAAGAGAAATGAGGTTGCGCGGCCGCAGTAGCGGCTGCGCGGTTTTGTATTTCTGTACCTTCACAACTAAGTCCAGGGAGATTTCTTCCGGATATTAGATTATTGCAAGCTTGTAAACCCCATCTGTGGTCGTCATAATATGGCGGTCCCCATACCCTTCATGCCCGGGAAGGGACAGGTGAGAGAGAGAAATACCTTTCCCCTCCTGGGCAGGCATGGGGTCGCGTCTTAGTTCTCTGGTTGGAGACATTTTGCAAGGAGCTGCCCATGTTGAATTTGGTTCAGCTGGGTCTGGATTCACGCTTGTGCAGCTGCTGGGGAGCCGCAGGTGCGTGCGGCCCCCGGGGTCACATCTCGGCCATATACAGAAACTTTCTCAAAGAAGAAATCCTAATGGTCAAAAGGCACATGAGAAAATGCTCTACATCACTAATCATCAGGGAGATGCAGATCAAAACAACAATGAGATATCATCTCACACCACAGTGACTTCCATTTTAAATAACTGAGATGTAATCATAGACCGTGTAATATACCTGTTTTACTTGTACAGTTAATGGCTTTTATTTTATATTCTCACAGTGTCATCATTTTTTTAGATATTTTGCTATTTTCTTTCTTAAAACTTATTATTTTTATAATTGAAAATTTTTCTTAGAACTATATCATGAGGATGAGGGCTGGAGAGCTAGTACAGTGGGTAGGATGCTTGCCTTGCACAAAACTAACCCAGGTTGTATCCTCAGCATCCCATGTAGTTCTATGAGACCTTTCAGGAGTAATTCCTGAATACAGAGCCAAGAGTAGCTCCTGAACATGAACTGGGTGTGGCTCCAAAACAAATCATAAAAGAATTTTACCTTTAGGATGAATTATTTATAGCCATAAAGGAATTTTAGAGATTAACTCTGATCTGGATTAAATATTGGGCTTTGAAAACCAGAATATAATATAATCTGAGAAATTGAATATTTTATAATTACTAGTTTGGATGACGAGGGGGTAGTTATGAAAGAAAACACCAACACACCTGATTGCCCGAGTGGAAATGGCAAACATGATCGGATCAAACAAAGAAGAGCTTCTTGTCTTCGACCAGAGAAGGGGACCAAATTTCAACTTACTGTCCTTCAGGTCAGTGTGTCAGTATGTTTGGGTTAAGACTGTCTGTGGAGGTCTGGAATGTTTGAGAGAGATGATAAAGAATTTTGTGAATATCCCTCTCTGTTGACTTTTTGTTCAAAAAGTTTTTTTAATGAATTCTTTAATACGAATGTTATGTCGAGCCAGACAAGTAGTATGGTCTTAGGTATTTGCCTTGCATGTGGCTGGTTTTTTTCCCCTGACACCACATGTGGTCCCTTGAGCACTGCCAAGAGTGATCCCTGATCTTTGATTCTGGAGTGAGCCTTGAACACAGTTGGGTATGGCATCCCAACATCCTCTCCCCCTTGTCCACTAAAAAAGAATGTTACGTATATTGATTAGGGGAATCACTGGAATTTACTGTACTATATGGTAATTTGCTGTACTATATGCTAAGTACAGTAAAACCTTTGCTTTCTTCATTTTTTTGCATGCTGGAGCCCCAGATTTGATCACTGGCAGTGCATAATACCTTGAATATGAGGGACTGAAGAATAACTGAGAAAAAGAAAATGAAAAGTTATTATATTACTCATGGCAGCTCCCAGTAATATTTCAGGTTTTTTACATATATGTATAAAATATTATGTTACTAAGATAGTAATAATTTAAGTAACATTGCCAAAAAATTACTGCATTCTTTTATGTCAGATAACACAAATGTTATACATTCATTTCATCATTTAAAATCTTCAATAATCCTATATGGTGGGGGGGGGGGTAATGGACTCATCTTTATGGGTGCCAATAAAGAAGGTGAAAGTTTCTCTAAAGTTTTTAAACTGGTAGATATGAATCTATATCAGACTTTAAAGTCCATATCTTTAATCAACATAGCATATATTTTAGATTAATGATTAGATCTGTCTTTGTAATTTTTACATTCTGACTTTTAATATATTATATATATTTCCTACGCTATTAATTTGTGAGTTATGTTATTTTAAATGTATTTGTAGAGCTTGTAAAACTATAATTATTACTTTTCCTTTTCTTTTAGATTGTTTCTTTCTGCCCATCTTTCTTTTTTCGTTCTCTTTGTATCTGTCACTGAAGGATGCATACTGAACAAAATTCTCTGTATATATTTTCTTATATATTTTTTTTCTTTGCTTATTTTCTTACAGAGTTCTAAAAATAAAATTAGTGGGTAATCGAGTATGAAGTTTCTAAATACACCTTTCTAGATTGCTGTCCATAAAGTTTGGACCTGTTTACATTTCCACTACTATTGGATTTTCTTTTGCATCTAAAGAATCAGTTTGTGGTTTTAAGATAAATTTGGAAATGAATGATTTAGATATTTCTGTGGTGGCTGTTGTAACTGTTTTTCCCCTTTAGGAATTGAATGATTTATATCTTTCTGCAGTGACTGTTGTAACTGATTTTGCCTTTTTGTAAAAGAATCTGTTCCATTTTCTTTTCCCCAGAACTAACATTTTGACAAATAAGCTTTATATTTAAAAAATTTTTCATTTATTATGTATGAGTTCATTTAGATGTTTCCTGCACAATTTGCAAAAAGAAGACTGACATATTGGTAAAATGTTTGTACCCAGGTGTCAACCTCTGGAGACAACATGGTTGAGTGTCAACTGGAGACACACAACAACAAGATGGTCACCTTCAAGTTCGATGTTGATGGTGATGCACCAGAAGATATTGTAGACTATATGGTAAGTACAGTAAAACCTTTGCTTTCTTCAATAAGATGACTTTTCTGGAACAGACAACAAAATAAGAAATAAGTAATTGTGGCTGCATCAAATTAAAAAGTTTCTGCACAGCAAAAGGAAATCAAACTGTAATTAAAAGACTTCCTAATGAATGGGAGAAAATATTTACACATAGCATATCACATAAAGGGCTGATTTCCAAGATATATAAAGCACTCATAGAACTCAATTATAGAACAATCCAATGACTCCATTCACAAATGGGGGGGGGAGGTGAACTCTCCCAAAGAAGCTATAAAAATAGGCATATGAAAATATGCTCAGTATCACTCGTGACAGCATGCCTGGCTGTCTTCCCCAGGGCCCCTCAGAGGGATGGGCTCCAGCTTCCCTCCCCGCTCTGAGCAGCACTACCAGCGGCCTAAAACCTCCGGAGCCTAGCCATAGTCATGCTCAAGGCCCCTCTCCATACATTCAGACGAGCCTCATGCATGAAGGTACCGGTAGAGGAACCCAGGTGTGTGGTGGGACCTGGGGCTGAGACCTCCAAGCCTGCTCGGATCGGGGCTGGGCCTCCTCTGCCCAGATTTCCCATTTCCCAGTAGCTGGGTGGTCACACTCTAGGGACACACCCAGTAGCTAGGTCGTCACATCCCAGCACCTTGGAATCCGATCAACGGCCAGCATTCAGAGACTTAAAAGCAAGCTCCTGGAAGCGATATCCTATAGTCTACTTCTCCCTTTGGTAGAACCTGGCAAACCACTGGGAGTTTCCTGCCCACATGGGAGAGCCTCGCAAGGTCCCCATGGTGTATTAATATGCCAAAACCAGTAACGATGCTGGGTCTCGTTTCCCTGACCCTGAAACAGCCTGCAATGTGGCATCGTTGGGAAGGACAAGCAGAGAGAGGCTTCTGAAATCTCAGGGCTAGGACAAATGGAGACGTTACTAAGACTGCTCGAGAAATTCGACGATCAACGGGATGATGATGATCACTCATGATTAAGGAAATTCAGATCAAAACAACCAGATATAATCTCATCCCTAGTGAAAATGGCACATATCAAAAAGTCTGGAAACAGCTAGTGTTGGCGGCGTTATGATAAGAAAGGAACCCTCCTCCACTCTTGGTAGGAATGTCATCTGATCCAACCTCTATGAAAAGCAATATCGTGATCACTCCAATAAAAAAGGAATAGAATTCCTATATAACCAATAATTCCACTCTTGGCATCTATCTCCAAAACACAAAAACATTAATTTGAAAGAATATATGCACATATGTTCATCATCACTCTTAATGTAATAACTAAGATATGAAAACAACCCAATGCCGAACCTTGGATGAATGGATCTATTAGTTGCAGTTTACATATGTACATACATATATAAACATAATTATGTATATATATGTGTGTGTATATAATGAAATATTTGCCACTCCAAAAAATAACAAATCATGCAATTTACTGTGACATGGATGCAACTAGAATATGTACTTAGTGAAGGCAATGAGAAGGAAAGAATAGATATAGAGTGATCCTTCTCACTCATATGTGGGACTTTAATATACACAGCAGGGCAAAAACAAAGTGCCAAAGCAACACAAGGAAAGAACTGATCTTCTCAATTGGCATGTGTGGGAGGGGTTGAAAGGAGGGACATTAGAGGCCTTGGGGGAGGAATGTGGTACACTGGTACACTGGTAATGGGTGTTGTATTGAAATTATAACAGTATTATAAATTACAGATAGTTAGTCAATAAAAATAAATAAAGCATGACAGCTTTCAACCAAGAATGTGCCCCATTAGTAAGAATACTTGCCTTGCATGTGTGATTCCCCAGGTTCTATTCCTAGTACCTAAAAATAAAATTATTGGGATCTTCATTGAGAGATAATGTAGCTCAGTGGTTTTGTTTTGTTTTTCCTGATTACTTATTTAAATTCTTTCCATTTGTTTCTGTTTTTGTAATGACTTGGTGTTGCACAGTCTTGGTTATGGTGCTCACTCACTCAGCCATGCTTCTTGCCAGATTTTGCTCACTTTAGTAGTGGCATTTGCACATATATTCACTAGGGTCTCAGTCATTTGTGGTGCTTGCACACATTCTGAATTTAGTGACCTTCTGGGTGTTGCAAACATTAGTTCTGATAAACATGCATGTGCTTGCTGGAGACCATACTCCTGGCGCAGTGTTCTTATGTCTTTAGTCATGGTGGTCATGAGGGGAAATGAAACTTAGTTTCAGAGTTTTTACATACCTGACTGTGTGCCAGAGATCACAAAATTCTGTGGTGAGACCAGGAATCCTAAGCAGAGAGTATCTGGGACTCTACTCAGCTAATGTGGGCAGTACCCTGGATCAAAATCCTGGTTTCATGCTTTAAAGATAGGTACTTTAAAGCAAAGAACTGTCCTCTGGGCCCCTAGGTAAGATTCTTATCTAGAGCTGATGTTAAAATCACCCAAGGAACTAGTTAAAAATATTTTTATTGCGTAGACCTATATTTATTTGATCATTGGTAGTGAGATCTAAATATCAGTAGTTTGTAGGGTTGAGGATGCTGCTCAAGTGGGGCATATGACTTGCATTTGTAGGACCCTGGATTTGATCTCTGTTACCTCGTGCTTGAATTAGCACTGCTGGGTACGATCTTACTGGCCTCCGAGCACTGCTAAGTATAGCTTCTCTAAAAATAAGAAAAAATTATTTGTAAAGTTCCCCCAGGAAATTCTAGTATACACTAATAAACCATCTTTTATGTAGGTGTTCAAGTAACAGTTAAAATTTCTTTTAGTTTTTAAATTTTTCTTGAATTGTTAGCCTTAATATCTCTTCTTTTTTTAAAAAAAATTAAATCACCGCGATTTACAGTTACAAAGCTTTCATGTGTGAGTTTCAGTCATACAATGATCAAACACCATTCCCTCCACCAGTGTACATTTTCCACCACCGATATTCCCAGTATCTCTCTCCACCAATGCCACCTCTCCTGCTGCCTCTGTGGCAGACCATTTCTCCCACACTCTTTCTACTTTTGGGTGTTATGGTTTGCAATACAGATACTGAGAGGCCTGGTTAGTACTTGGATGGGAGATCCCTCTTTCCTTCTTATATGGCAATGATCTTGTGAATAGTGTCTTTGTTTCTATCAGTTTTATTTGGCTCTTCATTTACTGTTAGGCAGAATTAAACATTTTAAAAGAAAGCCATTTTTCAGTTGTCTCTTGTTAGCATAGTATCGTATGTCACGTAGTATTATATGCAGAAAACAGTCTCTTTTTGTATATTTCTCACGAATGATTAACCCAAATTAAGGTCACTGGGCCTTTATCATCTTTAGATTTGTTTTTATTTTTCAATTTAACAATGTTTGGACATCTTAGTTTTATAAGTAAAACAAAATTTTGTTTTATTTAAGACATGTGATAGAGGCCAGGGATATAAGAGCTACAGCTTATGCTTTACAAAAAAAAAAAAAGAAGAAAAGGAAAACCCTGTAAAAAAGTAATTATTTAGAGTTTGAATGTGGGTTACCCCAGACTGGAGTGCCTGGACATCTTTCTTTTAAACATAACATTGCCTCAGATTTATTCTCCAAAAGACAATGTATGATTGCCATTTATATTAAAGAATTCATTCTGGGTCCAGGAGATGACTCGATGACTTCCACGTACCTATCTTGTAAGTATCAAGTTATGATATTAATCCTAAATTCCATCACATGTAATGTGACGATCTGGTAGCTATGCTCTCTGTGACCTCTGGTACTGCAAGCCATTTTCAACTATATCACAGCAGAGGGTAGGGCATTTGCCTTGCACAAGGCCGACCCGGCTTTGATTCCTCTGCCCCTCTCAGAGAGCCCGGCAAGCTACCCATGGTGTTTTTGATACGCCAAAAACAGTAACAATAAGTCTCACAATGGAGACATTGTGGTGCCCACTTGAGCAAATTGATGAGCAACAGGATGGTAGTGATACAGTTATACAGTGATACTACAGCAGATTATATAAGGACTAAAACTAATGGATGTGATCCCTGGTGAGCACCATAACTAATGAGATGTACATGCACCACAGCCACGATAATTTGGCATCCCTAATGAGCACATGTTTGAACAGCATACAGTTTGTGACCCCTTGTAAACACTAGCGCAAGCACCACAGCTAAAGTTGAAATCCCACTTAGCACCTTGACCAAGAATACAAGTACTGCAACCTAATATATGATTGTCTCCCAACCCCATCATTGTAACTACAATAGCAACAGAGGGATGGAAAGGAAAAAGGTCTCTCTGGCCAGGAATGCCAATTAGACAAATGTTATTGGTTTCAAAAGAAAAGTAATAATTTAAGTTATTATGTGGCACTTTATTTCTGGTTTATATTAATTATGCTGTGGCTCTTGAATCTAAATACTTAAATTTTGTATTTTTTCTTTAGGACAGTCACAACTAATATACTATTACAATTTGAAGAAAATTATTTGTCTTTAATAGACTTTTTGCTTTGGGCAGGTTGAAGACAACTTTGTGCTGGAAAGTGAGAAAGAAAAATTTGTAGAAGAATTACGGGCTATTATAAGTCAAGCCCAGGATATCCTTCACATCCACTCTACTGCAGAAAGGTCTACTGGAATTGACCCTGTTACTGTGGAATCCAATAGTAACCAAGTAAGAACAATTGCTTAGCACATACATCTTTTCAAATATGTATCAGGAGTTTTTTAATTGATCTTTTCTTTTTTAATTCAGACAGGATCATCGGAACAAATACAGATAAATACTGCATCCACTCAAAGCAGCAGTAAGTTATATTTAATAAAATTTCCCATTTACTTTTTAGTTAAGACATTTGAAAACTTTAATTACATAACTTCATTTGGAAAGAAGTTAGCCTAAACAGAGATTTAATAAGCTGGTAATGTAGGCTTCTCAACACTTTGAAAGAACTTTATAGCCGAGAAAGAAAAAAGTAGTAAAAATGTAAAGTCTTTTTCCAAATTTCCTCCAAATGTTTCTTTATCTAATGAGTTCATTTCTGAATTGACACAGTATGTTATCAGAAAAGTAGTCATAGTACTGATTGCCTTTAAAAATTTTATTGTTTGAACTTGGTTGATAAAGTTTCTTAAAAAATTTATTTTTTGGCTCCAGAGCAACAGGGGAGAGCACTTACCTTGCATACAGCCAAACTGAGTTTGATCCTCAGCATCCCATATGGTCCTCTGAGCACCACAACCAGTAATTTTTTAGTGTAGAGCCAGGAGTAACCCCAAAGCATTGACAGCTTTGACCTAAAAAAAATTCAAAAAACCATTTCTTGGTGCATATGCTGCACAAGCCCATGTGCTGCTGGTGCCTACGTTGCCAAGCACATGTGGTGTCAGAGGACATTTGTAGCTGTGTAATCATCGGGCGGCTAGGAAAGGCCCTCCACGGCTCTCTCTCTTGCCACCTGTGTTCTGTGGTCTGGGGCCACTTCCCCACCTGGGACAGCCGATACTATGGGCAGATGAAAGAGGAAACAAGGAACAGGCTGGTTGGTGATCAGTTGCTGTTTATTCCATTGTCTCCACATACCTGTTCTAGTCTCACTAAGCCCCTCATTCTAGTCTCACACTCCCCCTCATTCTTGTCTCCTTCTGTCCCCCATGCTAGTCTCTCCGTGCTCCTTCTCACAACCCTCCTCTCTCTCTAGTCACTCACACTGGGGGGTAGCACAATCAACATATGAAAGCCCTCCTCTCAAGGTCAAAATACCACCTAGGGTGTGTATCTCCTTTCCTTAGTCCAATAACTTAATTAACATCTTAATTCTACTTCTTAATTTTAATTATTTTGTATGGACACAGTAAGAAATACATTAACCTTGTAGGGTGGCTCTCCTGGGGACATCTCGCTATAGATCTCAGACTACAGTGCTTAGGACAGATTAATCTTTCCTAAGCCTAGCAGTATCCTATCTAGATGTTACTTTTTGGATAATGACAGAATTTGTTCATGACAATGCTCTTAACTTATAGTTAAGTATTATAGCTGCCACAGAAGCCTCGTCCCTCTCAGAGAGCCCAGGACGCTACCGAGAGTGTCCCGCCCGCAAGGCAGAGCCTGGCAAGCTACCTGTGGTGTACTCAATATGCCAAAAACAGTAACAACAAAAGTTCTCATTCCCCTGACCCTGTAAAAGCCACCAATATGCCATCGGGCTACACTGGCACGCAACAGAGACGATTGGTGATGTTACTGGCACCCGCTCAAGCAAATCAATGAACAATGGGATGACAGTGATACAGGGATACAGTGATTATGGTGCTTTTCCTGGCCTACTTTGATGCCACGGTAGCTTACAGCTTGCCCTGGGTCCATCCAGTCCCTCGTTGGGACTCTGCTTTGGGGGTGTTAGGAAGTAAGGGCAACTGAGGCATAAGTTGAGAGAACAAATGCCCAGAAGTGAATATTATTTGGAATCAATTAACTCCCAAGTTACAAAAGCATAGCATTAACTGTCTTCCTCTGTCTATCCAAAAAGGACATTGATCTGAATTAACTATGCGGAGGATTTAAGGAGAAGAGAAAGCAATATTTACAAGTTTATGGAGTCTGACTAGGAGATAAAGGTGATTAACAATTGGAGAAGCAGATCACAAAGAAAGAGGTTGCAAATAAACACAGAGGAGTGGGAGTTTGTGATGGGAGTAACCCAATAAACCTAAGCTCCCTGTGGCAAGGCAGAAAGGATAAACCAATGTTAACTTACAGGAGCACATTTGTAGCCTGCATTTCCCCTCTTGAGAAGTGTACTGGAGCTCTCTCTGCCTTTGGAGAAGTGCAGGTTCTCTTGAACGCCTTACTCTTTCTTTTTTCTTTTTCGGTCACATCTGGCAATGCACAGGGGTTACTCCTGACTCTGCACTCAGGAATTACCCCTGGCATGCTCAGGAGACCATATGGGATGCTGGGAATCGAACCCAGGTCGGCCTCGTGCAAAGCAAACACCCTAGCTGCTCCTATCACTCCAGCCCTTGAGCACCTTACTCTTACTCTCACTTTTTTCTCCCTCATTTCCCTTCCTCCAACCCTCCTAATAAAATCTGGTATTGCTTCACAAAAAAATTCATAATATGAGATGGGCTGGAGCCATAGCACAGCAGGTAGGGTGTTTGCCTTGCACATGGCCGACTTGGGTTTGATTCTTCCGCCCCTCTCAGAGAGGCTGGCAAGCTTCTGAGAGTATCTTGCCCGCATGGCAGAGCCTAGCAAGCTACCTGTGGCATATTTGATATGCCAAAAACAGTAACAACAAGTCTCACAGTGGAGATGTTACTGGTGTCCGCTTGAGCAAATCAATGAGCCCCGGGATTGCAGTGGTACAGTGACAGTGGTACAGTGGTATGAGATAGGCAAATTCATTCTTTATTTGTTTGGTTTTGGGGTTTGGTTTGGGGAACATACTAAAGTGGTGTTCAGAAATTAGTCCTTTGGTGCCTAAGGGATCTCTCCCAGTAGTCCTTTGAGGCAGTCCCAATGGTACTCAATTGACCATGCAGTGCCAGTGATATAACCCCCGGGCCTCCTGAATACAAAGCATTGCACTCAGCCCATGGAGTTATATGTTTTTGACCCTGGGCAGAAACTTTCTTTTGGGGGAGAAACTTTTTTAACTAAAATAATCATGTTCTAAACTTGCCTCATATTTAATAAGTGTCTATCTTGGTTTTTATTTCACCAGCCATGTGCTTCAACCTGCTTTGATCACTGAGACTGGAAATGGGGACTCTGGTTTCTGATAGATTTTTCTCTCCATTTTTCTCAGTTCTGACTATGGGCATATTTGGGGTACCTGGATGGGGAGATGAGACATAGAAAAACAAAGACCTCTCAATGAATTATAACAACATGAAAATGTAGCTGCAAATGATATGAGAGTCATAGAATCTGATATAATTAGTCTGAAATTTTGTCCTCCATTTTCTTGTTAGCAGAAGTCTGCTAGATTTCTGATTGATAAAATAGGCCCAAACTTAAAAGAATTAGTGGGCCAGAGAGATAGATGAAAAAGCTAGAACAAATGCTTCACATGCAGAAGTCCTGGGTTCAGTCAACATTACTGCATGCTCTCCTGTGCTTTGAGCCCAGGAGTAGTCCTGAAGCACCTATGGGTATACACCAAAAAACAAAAACAGAGAAAATTACTTATTTGAATAACCGTGCAATATAGGAATAAATATTTAAACACTTACTCTACCCTTTCTTAAATTTCTCCAGTATAGTTGACTGTTGATTTAATTTTGCTTTTGTATTTTGAGCCACACATATTGGTGTTTGGGGCTTATTCCTATCTCAGGGTACCTCAGGGTACACTCCTGGCAGAGTTCCAGGGACTATATGGAGTGCTAGGGATCGAAACTGTGTTTGTCCCCTCAAATCAAGTACTCTGCATGCTCTAAAGCTCCAGCCATACTTGGATTTTTTTAAGTGTTTTTTTGGGGGGGTGGGGGTTGCAGATCATACCCAGTGTTGCTCAGAGCTTACTCCAGGCTCTGTGCTCAAGAATCATTCTGGGGGGCTGGAGCGATAGCACCGGGGATAGGGCATTTGCTTTGCACGCGGCCGACCCAGGTTCGATTCCCAGCATCCCATATGGTCCCCCGAACACCGCCAGGAGTAATTCCTGAGTGCAGAGGCAGGAGTAACTCCTGTGCAACACTGGGTGTGACCCAAAAAGCAAAAAATAAATAAATAAATAAATAAATAAAAGAATCATTCCGGTGGCTCTCAGAGGTCCATATACAGTGCTTGGAATTGCACTATGGTTAACCACATGCAAGGAAAACATCCTTAGCACTGTACTATCTTTCTAGCCCCTGGTTGGTTTTTTTTAACATGTACAGTTCTATATACTTTAATACTTATAAAGACCATATACATATAATACATATAAAGACCACTATAATTAGGGTACAAATGGAGATCGGCTTTAAGAAAAATGTGCTTTCCATTTTTCCTCACAAATTGTCTTTCAGTGTTACTCATAAATTATTCTTGAGTACTATTTGGGTGGAAATCAAGGTAAATAGATATTTTAACATGTTCTTTATTGTTTTCTAATTGTTTATATTTTTATTAATGCACTATGATTTAGAAAGTTGTTCCTAGTTGATTTTAAGCCATACTCTGTTTCAACACCACTCTGACCAGCAATGTTGAAATCCCTGCACCAGTGTCCACAGTACGCTCCCATTCCTGCTACCCCCCAGGCTACTTCTCTGATAGGTACATTTTAAATTTTGGTTGTTGCGGTTTGAAGATCCCGCTTTCATTGTTGTTGAAGATCCCGCTTTCATTGTTGTTGATTATGACTTTTTTTTTTTTTTTGCTTTTTGGGTCACCCCTGACGGTGCACAGGGGTTACTCCTGGCTCTGCACTCAGGAACCTGAGTACCTGGTGGTACTCAGGGGACCATATGGGATGCTGGGATTCGATCCCGGCTCAGCTGTATGCAAGGCAAATGCCCTACCCGCTGTGCTATCACTCCAGCCCCTGACATTTTAATATATAGCTAAACCATTCTTCTACACCACCTTAGGCTCTTTATCCTTGTCTCTCCATTACTTCCTATTCTTCTCTACATAACCCCCCATTGATTTATTCTCTTTTCTGTCCTCCTCCCTTTACTTTGGGGTCAAAGGTGATCTAAGATCCTCCCTTTTCTGCATTGCATTCACTTGTCCCATTATTCTGTTTACCACTGATAAGCAAGAATTCCCTGTGTTTGTCCTTCTTCTGGCTTCACTTAACATATTTTCTACTTCCATCCATGTTGTAGGAAATTGTGTTATTTTATCATTCCATGTAGCTTCATGATATTACATTGTGGACATAAAACACAACTTCATAATCCTTTTGTCTATCATTAGATATCTACATGGATTTCATATCTTAGAAATTATACTAAGTGCTTCAGAGTATAAAAGTATGCACCTCCTTTTGAATATTTTTGTGTTCTGGGGGTAAATATCTTAAAGTGGAATTGCTTAACCTACTTTTCATTTTAAAAGGTAAGTATATTGACAACTGCTTAGTATATATTAAGTTCTCATAATTCTTTCTATAGATGAATCTGCTCCTCAGTCATCCCCTGTTGGTCGATGGCGATTTTGTATCAACCAAACAATAAGAAACCGTGAGACTCAATCTCCTTCTCTTCAACAGTTTATACCTACAGTACCGGGGCAACTTCCACTTTCTAGTAAGCTTTAATTCTGTCTACTTTGTCCATTGGTGGAAGATACAGTGAAAATATGTACCATTAATTTAACATGTATTATGGTTATTTTATGCTTATGAAAACTTTTGTGTTTTATATTAATATTAGAGTGAACTGAAGCTATTTTTAAATTTTTTTAATTAAATCATTGTGAGCTACACTTACAAAACTTTCATGTTTGAGTTTCAGTTATACAATAATCATTGTATATTTTCCACCAATAATGTCCCCAGTATTCCTCCCCCGCCATGTCCCATCCCACCCCTGCCTCTATGAGATAATTTTCCTCTTAGTTGCTCTCTAATTGTGAGTATTATGGTTTGCAATAGAGACAATGAGAAGCTATCATATTTGGTCCTTTTTCTACTTTGAGCACACATCTTGTAATTCGAGCGATCCCTCCAACCATCATTGACTTATTGATCCCTTCTCTATTCCAGCTGCACCTCCAGCTCCTAAGGCAGGCTTCCAACTATGGAGCAATCTTCCTGGCTTTTGTCTTTATTGTTCTTGGTTGTTAGTTGAATATTATGATTTATTATATTACACAAATGAGGACTAATGACTATTCTATGTCTGTCCCTCTCTTTCTGACTCATTTCATTTAGCATAATACTCTCCATGGTCATCCTTTTATAAACAAATTCATGACTTCATCTTTCCTAACAGTTGCATCATATTCCATTGTGTAGATGTACCAAAGTTTCCCTAACCAGTTGTCAGTTCTCAGGCACTCGGGTTGTTTCCAGATTCTGGCTATTGTGAACAATGCTGCAATAAATGTACAGGTGCAGATGTCATTTTTATTGTGCTTTTTTGCACCCTCTGGATGTATTCCCAGAAGTGGTATTGCTGGGTGAAATGGTAGCACAATTTCTAGTTTTTGTAGAAATGTTCATATTGTTTTCTGAAAAGGCTGGACCAGTTGGCATTCCCACCAACAATGAAGGAGAGTGAGTTCCTTTCTCCCAACATCTACACCAACACCAGTTGCTTTTGTTCCTTTGGATGTGGGCCAGTCTCTGTGGTGTGAGATAATATCTCATTGTTGTTTTGATCTTCATCTCCCTGATGATTAGTGATGAAGAGCATTTTGTCATGTGCCTTTTGTTTGTTTCTTTTTGCTTGTTTTGGGTCACACCTGGTGATGCACAGGGGTTACTGTTGGCTCATGCACTCAGGAGTTACTCTTGGCAGTGCTCAGTGGACCATATAGGATGCTGGGAATTGAACCCGGGTCTGCCACGTTTAAGGCAAATGGCATACCTGCTGAGCTATCACTTCAGCCCTGTCATGTGCCTTTTGGCTATTCGAATTTCTTCTTTGAGAAAATTTATCTTCATTTGATCGTCTCATTTTCTGATGGGATTGGATGTTTTCTTCTTTTAGAGTTCAACCTGTTCCTTGTATATCCTTGATATTAATTCCTTATCAGAAAGGTATTGGGTGAATATCCTTTCCCATTCTGTAGACTGTCTTTGTATTCTGGTCATTGTTTCTTTTGAGGTGCAGAAGCTTCTTAGTTTAAGATAATCCCATTTGTTTGTCTCTGCTCCCACTTGCTTGGTCAGTAGCACTTCATCTTTGAAGATACCTGTGGCTTCAGTGACACAGAGGGTTTTGACGACATTTTCTTCCATGTACCTTATGGATTCTGGTCTGATTTTGAGGTCTTGTCTGAGCCTATTTTTTTCATATACCTGTCAAGTTTTGCCAGCACCATTTGGTGGAGGATTTCTTGCTCCACGTTATATTTCTTGCTCCCTTACAAAGATTAGATCATCATTTATTTGAGGGTGTTTGTAAGGATATTCAACCCTATTCCATTGGTCTGCGGATCTGTCTTTGTTCAATACCATGCTGTTTTAATTATTACCACTTTGTAGTACAGTTTTCGGTTGGGGATGGTGATGCCTCCCATCTCTTTTCCCTCCAAGAAGTCCTTTATCTCCTTAATTAAGATGATTCCAAGGTACTTGATTTCTTGAGGCATGATTGGGAATGGGTTTTTTTTTAATGTCAGTTTCTTCTCTCTAATTATTTGCATATCAGAAAGCTATGCACTTTCAGGTATTGATTTTATAGCCTGCAACTTTACTATACAAGTCTATTATTTCTAGGAGCCTCTTGGCAGAGGCTTTAGGAATCTTTAAGTATGTCATTTGCAAATAGTGAGAGCTTGATTTCTTCCTTTCCTATATGGATGCCTTAATATCTTTTTCTTGCCTAACTGTTGTGGCAAGTACTTCAGTACTATGTTGAATAGAATTGGTGAGAGTAGGAACTCTTGTCTTCTCCATGATCTTAGAGGGAAGGCTTTTAGTTTTTCCCCATTGAGGAAAATGCTTTCCATGGGCTTATGGTATATAGCTTTGACAATATTAAGGAAAGTTCCTTAAATTCCCATTTTGCTTTTAGTTTTAATCATAAATGAGTGATCGGTCTTGTCAAGTGCTTTCTCTGCATCTATTGACATGATCATATGGTTTTTATCTTTTCTTTTATATATGACGGATTATATTGATTAACTTGCGAATGTTAAACCATCCTTGCATCCCTGGGATGTATCCCACTTGGTCATGGTTTATGATCTTTTTCATGCGTTGTTGGATTCAATTTGCTAATATTACGTTGAGGATCTTCACATCCATGCTAGTTAGGGATATCAGCCTGTAATTTTTGTTTTTCGTGGTTGTCTCTGTTTGCTTTTGGTATTCAGGGATATGTGCCTCATAGAAACTATATGGGAGAGTTTCTGTGTCTTCAATTTCCTAGAAAAGCTTGAAAAGGACTCCAATAGTTCCTCTTTAAATGTCTGTATGAATTTGTCAGTGAATTCACCTATACCTGGGCTTTTATTTTTGGGAAGACTTTTGATTACTATTTCAATGTCCTTGATAGGTAGAGTCAGATATTCCAAGTCTTATTGGCTCAGCCTTGGGAGATTATAGCAATCCAGGAATTGATCCATTTCTCTTGTTTCATGGCATACTGACTTTCAAAATAATCTCTGATGATCTTTTTAATTTCTTTAGTTTCTGTTGTGATGTCCCACTTTTCATTTCTGATTCAGTTTATTAGGTTTCTCTCTGTTTTCTTTGTTATTCTTTCTAGTATTTTATCTATCTTGTTTACTTTTTCAGAGAACCACGTCTTGGTTTCATTGATATTTCACATCATTTTTTGGGTTTCTATGTCATTAATTTCTGCTCTAATTTTTATTATTTCTTTCCTTCTGCTTGTTTTCGGCTCTTTTGACTCATCATTTTCTAAGAGGTTGAGCTGTGAAGTCAAATTATTTATGTGGGTCCTTTCTTCCTTCCTGAGAAAAACTTGCAGAGTTATACATTTTCCCCTTGACACTGCTTCAACTGTGTCCCACAAGTTCTGGTAGTTCATGTCTTCATTCTCTTTGGTTTCCAGTTATCTTTTGATTTCTTCCTTGATTTCCTCTCTGACCCACTCATTGCAAACTGTTGAGCTGTTTAATTTCAGGTGTTTTATTTTATTCCTCTTTCTGTGTATGATTAGCTTCTATCTTCAGTGCATCATCATCAGAAAAGATAGTTGATACAATTTCTATCTTCCTGATTCTGTTGAGGTATGTTTTGTGGCCCAGCACATGGTCTATCTTGGAAAATGTTCCATGTGCACTGGGAAAGTATGTGTATTTGTTTTTTGGGGATTTAAAGCCATTATATATATATATATATGTATGTATATATATATATATATATATATATATATGCCCTCTCTCTTTCTTTTCTTATGTCAAAACCAGTACTTTCTTGCTGAGTTTTGATCTTGTTGATCTATCAAGAGCTGATAAGGTGGTATTGAAGTTTCCAACTACTATTGTTTTGCTACCAATGTCCTCCTTGAAGTCAGTTAGTTGTTTTAAGTATTTTGCTGGTCACTCATTGGGTGCATATATTCTTAGGAGTGTGATTTTTTTTTCCTGTTGTATGTATCCATTGATTATTCAGAAATGACCTTCACTGTCCCTACTTTTCTTTTTCAGCCTGAATTCTGTGTTCTCAGATACTAGTATGGCCACTCTGGCTTTTTTGAGGGAGTTGTTTGCTTGAAGGATTGTTTTCTGTCCTTTGCTCTATCAGATGTGTTTCTTGTAGGCAGCAGAATGTTGAATTCAATTTTTTAATCCATTTTTCCACCCTTTATCTCGTAATTGATATACTTAGACCATTGACATTGAGAGATTATCCTCATCTGGTTTTGTGCCATTTTTCTGTTGATGTGTTTTGTGGTTGTAGTGGTTTTTCTTGTCTTACAATAGCCCCTTTAGACCTTCTTTTAAGGTTGGTTTTGAGTCTATGAAGTTCCTGAGCTGTTGTTTATATATGAAATAGTATATCTTTACTTCCAGTTTGGGAGAGAGTTTAGCTGGATAAAGTATTCTTGGTAATGCGTTTATTTCATTGAGTTTTTTCACTATATACCACCATTGTTTTCAGGCTCGGATGGTTTCCTCTCATAAGTTTGTTATAAATCCAAGGGATGCTCCTTTATATGTGATTTCCTTTGACCTTGCTGCTTACAGTATATTGTCTCTGTGGTATTCATCATTTTGATTATGATATGTCTTGGAGCCTTTTTTGGGGGGTCTCTTTTAGCTGGTACCCGTAGGGCTCCTTGTATCTGGATGCCTGCATTCTCTAGCTCTGGGAACTTCTCAGCAATGATATCTTTAACTGTTTCTACTTCATTGGGATTGCCTACCTGTCCTTCGGGTACTCTGATGATTCTTATGTTGTTCCTCTTAAGTTCATCCACTGTCTTTGATTTGCCCTACAGCTATTTTGAGGTCTTTTCCCATTGCATGTTGTTGCCTGTTTGCTTTCTGCAGCTCATCTTTACACTCACTGATTCTGTCTTTGGCAGTTGTCATTCTACCATCGAGGGCACCCACCAAATTTTTAAAAAATGTTTTATTAGTGAATAACCGTGAGATACAGTTGCAGACTTACAAACTTTCGTGCTTACAGTTATACAGTGGTTGAGTGCTATCCCTCCACCAGTGCCCGTTTTCCACCACCAGTGGTCCCAGCATCCCTCCCCCCAGCCCCATCCCCCACCCTCACTTGTCCTCCCCCCACCCCACCCACCCAGCCTCTGTGGCAAGGCATTCCCTTTTGCTCTCTCTCCTTTTGGGTGTTCCCATTGAGTTTTTAATTTCATTGACCAAATCCTTTATTAATAACACTTCTGTTTGTAGCTTTCTTATTTCTGCTATCCTTTCTTCCTGTATTTTCTTGGCTTTCCATTTCACTGTTTCTTTCTTGTCCTCCTTTAATTTATTGGATGCCTGTTCTACTGTTTTCCTTGAGCTCATTGAACATTCTCAACATTTCATCTCTAAACTCTTTATCAGACAGATTGTATTTGTGCGTATTCCCTGTTGAGGCTTCTGAATTCTTTATTGGACAGATTGTATTTGTGTGTATTCTCTGTTGAGGCTTCTGGGCTCTTTTTTTATCCAAACCTCGAGGTAAGGATTTGCACTGTTTCTTCATGTTGCTATGGTAGTATGGAGGTGGGACCCTCCAGTTCACTATCAATGTTCCCCTCTCTGTGAGAAAGGATTCTGAATGAACTTGGTCGATGGTGGTTGCATTTTTCCCCTTCTAGAACGCTTCCTCTTTGTTTCTCCTCTGTGACTTACATGAGGCCTCTGGTGCAGCTTCAGGGAATGTGTTCTTTTATATTAGGCTTGTTCAGATTCTTGTGTTCACCGTTATTTTGGTAAGATCGGAATAGGCTCATAGACTATTGGCCTAATGTGTTTGGGATAGCCAAGTTGTCCTCAGAATTAGATAATGGAAATTGAGATATTAGTCCAAAACTTTGGAAAAGGGGAAAATAAATGTGGCCACCATCCTGGAGGCCACCTCCCCCCCCTCCCCTGCCATCACCACTGTACCTGTGGGGGAGTTGGCCATGTAGGTGCTTTTGAAGAAGTACAGTCCCACTACTCATGCAGTCCTAAAACTTGCCAGGATCCCCTCTGGCCTAGGTGTTCGGGAGGTACCTTAGCCGAGAGCGGGGTCTTGTAGTTCCCTGGGTCTACTTGCTGGGCACTCTGACCAGGAGGCCAATTACCCCCACCGTCCTGAAGCTATTTTAAAGGTAATTTTTATGGAAAGGTTTCCTTCTTGCCTTGACAGATTGAATTTATATTTTGAGTCTTGCTTATTTTGTTGTTTTTTTTAAAATTTGTATTTTGTTTTATTTTTATTTAAATATTTTTTCTGATTTTTTTTTATTTTTTGTAAACATGTTAACAAATGTTTTCATTTGCCCCTAGCTCCTATCTGTTTGGGTTTGAGTACTAGTTTGTGGTTTTTACTTATCAGTAATTGCTTAGACATTGTTTGTTATTATTCCAGGTCCAAGAAGCACAAGTACCACCAAAATATCACAGAACACACTGCTCACTCTAGAAAATAATTCATGTCAGCATGTACTTTTAACCTCTGAATCAGGGCACAAGGATGTAGTTGATGGTAAGGTTTCTGAATGTGCCAGTGTGAGAACTAAGCAGCCAGCTATACATTATCAAGTGGAAGAGGACAGATCGATGATGACCCCAGTTGCCAGTAACATTTATGCTTCTACTTCCGTTTGTGCACTTCCTGTTGAATCTGAGAGACTCACAGACCAAGCAAGCATATTCCTACCTGTATATACATGCCAACAACCTGCCAATCAGGCTGATGTACTTAGCATCTCTATTGGCGAGTCAACTCAAGGTACAGGTAACTCTCTTACAACTTCATCACTTATGTCTGATCAAGAGCCTAAATCTTTATCCACGGAACAGAGAAATGTGGCCACAGAGTTTATTTCTCAGGAAGGAGAAACCACAGCAAATATTGAATTAAGTTCTCCTAAGAAGGTCATTCCCATTCAGACTTCTGCCCTTGAACCAACTACCCTTTTAACTAACACTGTCCTGGAATCAGATGGGGAAAGACGTCCAAAAATGGAGTTTACAGACAACCGAATTAAAACTCTGGATGAAAAATTAAGAAACTTGCTTTATCAAGAACATAACATATCTAGCATCTATCTTGAGAATCAGAAGGATATCATAGACTCTTCATTTTCATCCTCTGCTGAAGATACCCTTTCCTGTCCAATGCCAGAAGTCATAGACATCAGCCTCTGTGGAATTCAAGATAATCCTGCACAGCCCCCTGATCTTCAGCAGACAGGCTCTATGATTCTGTCCAATGTGGCAGTGAGTCAAACTGCTAACATATCTGTATTCAAAAGAGACACGAATGTGATAACTTCTGTACCCAGCGAATTATGTTTACATGTACGTATCTTTCCTTTTTTGAAGCAAAATAGTTTTATTTAAGGAAGTTTACTTAGAGAAATGTATCATTTTTATAACCAATCCATTATGTTTTTGTAGAAATGCCCCCTTTTCACATATCTGTGATTTGAAATGAAATTATCTATTAAGAGATTCTGAAATCACAGGTATTTAAAAAGGCCATGAATTAGACTGAATGTTCCCAGAACATCTCTGTAGAGATTACAATGATTTTTAGTAAAAGAGCCTTTTGATGAATTATTTAGAAACGTGTGAGCAATGTTTGTATTCGAATTAATGACAGAAAAGGACAAATTTATAGATTGCTTTAATGGATAGGAAAGAACTTATTTAAAAATATCTGTTATGGGGCCAGAGCAATATTATTGAGGGTTTTGCATGCAGCAGATGGGGGTTCGATCCCCAGCATATCTTATGGTCAGCTTTGCACCGCCAGGAGTAATTTTTGAGTGCAGAACCAGGAGTAACTCTGGAACATTGCTGGATATGGCCCCCAAACTATAAAAACAATTAGCTATTATAGGACCAGAATATAAATCAAGGGGCTGGAATAGAGTATGTGTCATATATGTCAGAGTGCTGTTTCCCTTTTACTGTTCTTCAGAGTAAGATGTGCCTCCAACAAATAAATCAAATACCTGTTACCTGTTTTCTATTTTGATTATTTTAATTTTATTGTTTTCATGTAATCATCAGTTTTAATTTATTTGAAATTTTTTCTCTTGGATCCTAAAGATTTTATTTTAAATACCACTTATGCTTTATTTGTTCTTAAATATATTAATCACATTAACCGATATGTACTTCAGTAAATTAAAATCTTGTCCATACAAAAAACCTTTTAAAATATTTCCAAATGAACTAAAATGTTTTCATGATATTTTTTCATGATATTTTTCTTCTATGTAAATGAAACATTAGTGAGGATATAAAATTTCTTTTTTTAACTTTATTTTTTAAAGTTGTTCATAATAATTTATTATATTCAGTATTCCAACGTCAATCCCACCACCATTACACCTTCCCATCACCATTATTTCAAATTTTCCCACTACCACCCAAGCCTGCCCCAAAGGCAGATGCTAAATAATTTATTTTGTATTGCTTTTATGAATAATCCACTAAAAATGATCCAAAAAGATTGTTTTAGAGGAAAGTGAGTGAAAATTGTGTTTCTCATCTTGGAGCCATTAAGTAAAAGAGATCACTAACATGTTGTTACAGGTTGAGCCTTGTATGCTAAAACATATATTTTTCATATATTTTTATCACACATATTTTTACACATATATTTTTTTATCAAGATAGGGTGCCTTCTTCTTTATACCCCATCAAATGTGTTGTGATTCTCGTGGCATATCAGTGTGATAAAGTGTGATATGTCGTGGTCTTGGTGATTTTCAATTGCATCATCTAAAAAATACTTCCTCTGAATATAGAATACTAATTGCTAAATGTTTTATTTTCATTTCTATTTAATACTATGCCTATAGCTTTTAATGAGAATTTCAAATTTATTTGAAATATGTCCTGCTGTACAAAATATTGTTTTTATTGGATTTTCTTCAAAACTTTTTTGTCTTTAGTTTTCAGAACTTTAAAGACTAATTTTAAGTGCATTGCAAAATTGAGAGATAAACAAAAGATTGTTAATATAACTCCTGCCCCCATATGTAGCCTTTTCTGTTAGTATAACAGAGGCATTTTACTATAAACATGATCTATTATTAACATTCCATACCAGAGGACTGTTTGTTACCTTGAAATATAATCATACAAAGTCCATAATTTATAGTCACACTCACTTTTAAGTTTTTTGTAACAACATTTTTATTATTTAACGTGGGTCTATATAGAATTAAACCAAATGTTTTCATTGTCTTGAAAATTTTTTATGCTCTTCCTCTTCATAAAGCACTTTATTGTCTCCTCTTTACTGGCTTTAAAACTCTTTACTCTCTTCATAGTTTTATCTCTTCAGTAATGTAGCATTATTGGTAGAATAATTATGGTTAGAATCTACTTTATCATTTTCACTTTGTCTTCTTATGTTTAATATGCATTTAGGGTTCCTCCATGTCTCCTCATAACTTGCTATTTCATTTCTTTTTAGTGCTAAATAATGTTTCATTATCAGGATGGGTTTATTAATCCATTCCCCTACTCAAGGATTTCTTGGTTGATTCTAAATTTTGACATTTACAAATAAAGCTGGTATTACGGAACTGCAGTGGGTACAGTGGGTGGGGCACGCAGTCTTTTGGGTTCGATTCCCAGCATTATATATAGCCCCCTGATCCTTGCCGGGAGTGATTTCTGAGTTCTGCACTGCTTGGTTCAACATTGAGTTCAGTGCTGTCCCCTAAAGTCTGTGTATCTGTGTGCAGGTTTTTGTATGGACATAATTTCCACTCCTTTGGGACTATATCGAGAAATGTGTATGCATACGTATGTATGTATATATGTATGTATGTAGAGTTATACACATACATGCATTTCGTTAACCATTCGACTTTATGACTCTTTCATTTTGGGTTATAATTTATAGAACAACTTGTCCAGTTTTACCAATTATGCTATAAATATCCTATTAGCTAAAAAGGCAAAAAAGAAAATCTGGCTCATAGTCACACGCGGCATATTGCTGTCATATCTTCTCAGTCTCCTTTAATCTACAATCTTTTCATTATCTAAGAAAAAGATACTTTTGAAGATTGTAAGTTATCTTACAGAATGCAATTCATTTTAAGTTTGTCTAATGTTTCCACATGACTAGATTCAATTATATACTTTCTATAAGGAACGGCACTGAAATTATGTTTGTCCTAGTTTTTTGTCCCTTAGGAAGCTCATTGTGTCATTTTGTTCTATAACTTTACCTTTTATTTTATTGTTATATAGTGCTGTTCAGAAGGTTTTGAAATGTAAAACTTTTCTATGCCCTTTGGTGATTTCATGGATAGCTAGACAGATATATTTTACTTTCCTTTAGGGGACCCATATTTTTGACACATGTAGAATTATAATTTATAAATATGGAGTGATAGCACAGCGGGTAGAGCCTTGCACATGGCTGACCCGGGCTCGATTCCTCCATCCCTCGAGGAGAGCCTAATAAGCTACCAAGAGTATCCCGCCCACACAGCAGAGCCTGGCAAGCTACCCGTGGCGTATTCAATAAGCCAAAAACAGTAACAACAAGTCTCACAATGGAGATGTTACTGGTGCCCGCTCGAGCAAATCGATGAACAATGGGACAACAGTGCTACAGTGCTTTCAGAGCTTTGAGGTGTGTGTACATGGACTTCTTTTAATTTATCCTGTTTGGGGTCTAATAAGCATTTTTAGTTTCTTTATATCTTTTTATCGAATTTGGAAAATTTCTGTCAATTTTTTAAAAATATCTTCTTTGCACTCATTTTTTCTTGACTTTTTTTGAACTTTAATGATATGAATTTTGGAGCTTTTGATTTGCCTAACTGCTCACTGAGTATTTTTCCAAATCTCCCTGTTGTTATGAGGTTTCCTGTTATAAAAAATGTTCCCTTTTGTATTATTTTTTGGGGGGGTCACACCTGGTGATGCACAGGGGTTACTTCTGGCTTTGCACTTAGGAATTACTCCTGGTGTTGCTCATGGGACCATATGGGATGCAGGGAATCGAACCTGGGTTGGCTGAGTGTAAGGCAAACGCCCTACCCACTGTACTATTTATTGTTCCAGCTCTAAATGTTCCCTTTTTAAATCTTGCTGCTTTCAGTGTCTCTATCTTTGGTTTTGTCATTGTGTGCAAAACATGTCTCAGAGTCTTCCTCTTTGATTATTTTCACTGGGAACTTTTGGGCCTCTTGGATCTCAGTGCGTATATTCCTCAACTGTGGGATTTTCTTATCAATGATTTCTTTAACTGTTTTTTTTTTTCTTCATAGAATTTGCCTTCCTGTTCTTTAGGGACTCCAGTGATTTTTATCTTGTTCCTCTTGAACTCCAGTGATTTTTATATTGTTCCTCTGGATTGCTGTTCATTTCTTTTCCAACTTTCCCCACCACCTGTTGTTTTGTATGTTTCCTATATCTCTCCTTGTAGTGCATTAATCTTTTCTTCAGTTCTTATTATTCTGTTGATCAAAATGTCTATTGCATTTTTTATATCATTTACCATACTCTTTTTTTTCCCATTTCTTCTTGTAGGTTTCTTATTTGAACTTTCATACTTTATTGTGTTTTGCTAGCCTTGCCATCATTTCTCTGAGTTCATTAAATATTGTCACATTATTGTCAGTAAAATTCTTCCCTTAGGGTTTACTGAACTTGTTGGTGCTTGATTGAGCTTTCTGTGTTACTGTTTTCACTCATTGAACTTGGTGGACTTTTGGTGTCTTTACCATTGTGTTTGCACTGCTGAAGGTGAATATTTGCCCCCTGGTTTTCTGAGGAGTTAGACTGTTTATTCCTAATTGCCAAGAGATTTTATTCATTTTCAATAATGAATTAACTTCTCATTTATATTGAATATTCTGATAATTTTTATATGCATGAAGATTTTAATGCCCAAAAGTAGAGACAGAGAATATGAGGACAGTTGTCTGCCATAAAGGCAGGGGAAGTGATGGAAATTGTGGGGGGTAATACTGAGGACATTGGTGCTGGAGAATGTATACTGGTAGAGGGATGGGTGTTCGATCATTGTATGACTGAAACTCAAACATGAAAGTTTTGTAACTATATTTCACGGAGACTCAATAAAAAGAATAATAAATATTTCAGAAACAAAAAAATAGTGCTCCAATAATCATAGGGGTGCTGATAACTTTTTTCATTGTGCTTTCGGACCCTTGAATTATATTCCAAAGGTGGAGTTACTGACTCATATGGAAATCGAATTCCTAGATTGTGAGGAATGTCCATATTGTTTTCTGAAAAGGCTGAACATTCCCACCAGTGAAGGAGGTTCCCTTTTCCACCATATCCATTCCAACACCGGTTGCTATTGTTTTCTTCTTGATGTATGCCAGACTCTCTGTGGTGATGTGGTAACTCGTTGTTTTGAGTTTTATTTCCCCGATGATTAATAATGTACACCAAGTTTTCATGTGCCTTTTTAACCTTAAACTATTTTGGGGGGGTGTTTCTGCTCAACTCTTCTACCCTTTTTGTTGACAGGGGTTGATTTTTTTTCTTGTGAAGTTCTTTATCTAAAAATTGGTGGGCAAATAGTTTATCCCAGTCTGTGGGGTGTTTTGATATTAGAGTCTTGTCTCCCTTGAGTTCTTTTTAAATAATTTTTATTTAAAGAAAGATGATTTACAGGGCTGGAACAATAGCACAGTGGGTAGGGTTTTTGCCTTGCACGCAGCTGACCCGGGTTCAATTCCCAGCATCCCATATGGTCCCCTGAGCACCACCAGGAGTAATTCCTGAGTTCTGAGCCAGGAGTAACCCCTGTGCATTACTGGATGTGACCCAAAAAGCAAAAAAAAGATGATTTACAGAGTTATTAATATTTGAGCTTTAGGCATATAACATTTTATTTTTTATTTTATTTTATTGAATAACCGTGAGACAGTTATAAGCCTTCATGTTTGAGTTACACTAATACAGTGATCAAAACCCCATCCCTCCACCAGTGCACATTTCCCACTACCAATCTCCCCAGTATACCCTCCCCTTCCCACCCTCCCCCTGCCTGTATGGAAGACAATTTCCCCCATACTCTCTCTACTTTTGGGCATAATGGTTTGCAATACAGATACTGAGAGGTTCTCATGTTTGGTCCTTTATCTACTTTTAGCACACATCTCCCCATCCAGATCAATTCCTCCAACCATCATTGCCTTAGTGATTTCTTCCCTATTCCAGCTCCTTTCTCCTCCAGCTCATGAGGGAGGCTTCCAACTATGGAGCAATCTTCCTGGCCCTTGTGTCTACTGTCGTTGGGTGTAAGTGTCATGTTATGTTATTTTATATTCCACAAATGAGTGCAGTCCTTATTTGTCTATCCCTCTTTTTCTGACTCATTTCATTTAGCATGATACTCCCCATGACCATGCACATATAAGCAAATTTCATGACTTCATGACAGCTGCATTGTATTTCATTGTGTAGATATACCAAAGTTTTTTAACCAGTCGTCTGTTCTCAGGTACTTGGGTTGTTTCCAGATTTTTGGCTATTGTGAACAGGGCTGCAATGAACGTATAGGTGCAGATGTCATTTCTATTGTGCTGTTTTGTGCCCTTCAGGATATATTACTAGAAGTGGTATTGCAGGGTCATATGGAAGCTCAATTTCTAGTTTTTCAAAGAAAGTCCATAATGTTTGCTAGAAAGGCTGGACCAGTCGGCATTCCCACAAACAGTGAAAGAGCGTCCCTTTTCCCCCACATCCACGCCAGCACTGGTTGCTTTTGTTCTTTTGAATGTGTGCCAGCCTCTGTGGTATGAGATGATATCTTATTGTTGTTTTGATTTGCATCTCTCTGATGATTAGCGAAGTAGAGCATTTTTCCGTGTGCCTTTTGGCCATTTGTATTTCTTTTTTGAGGAAGCTTCTGTTCATTCATTCTCCCATTTTTGATGTGATTGGAGGTTTTTTTCTTGTACAATTCTACTAGTGTCTTATATATCCTAGATATCAATCCCTTATCAGATGGGTATTGGGTAAATTTCCTTTCCCATTCTGTGGGCTCTCTCTGTATTTTGGTCACTGTTTCTGTTTTTGAAGTGCAGAAGCTTCTAAGTTTGATGCAGTCCTATTTGTTTTTGTTTGTTTACACTTGTTTGGTCAGTGTTTCTTCCTTAACAATGCTTTTAGCTTCAATGTCATGGAGGATTCTGCCTATATTTTCCTCTCTGTACCTTGTGGATTCATGTCTGATATTGTGGTCTTTAATCCACTTTGATCTGACTTTTGTGCCTGGCTTTAGACAGAGGTCAGAGTTCATTTGTTTGTAGGTAGCTATCCAGCTATCAATCTGACTCCTGATTCTCTGCTTAGGGATCATGCCTGGCAGGGCTTGAGGGACCATTTGGGGTGCCAGGGATTGAACCTGGATGGGCCATGCACCTTACCCACTATATTATCTCTCTGGATCCTAGCATTTACCTTTTTTAATTAACATTTTTGTCTGTTTGGATGATACCCAGGAGCCTAATTAATCTATCATATGGTAGATCTGATTTTACTTTTTTTCTTAGAATCTCAATTCTGTTTAGAAGCCAGACAAATTTAGATTCTCATTGATATGCTACTATTAATTCAGATTTACACAATGTTCATCTCTTTTTAGCAATTAGTCTATAGAAGAAGTTCCCGTGGCTTTTTAATACAACTGCTCAGCCTTCTCGAAATTATTACTATTTTGTTTTAACTCTTTTTGTCTCCCATTAGGAGATGTCCCCAGATGCTTCACTTCCAGGGGATCCAGAGGCTTATACTGCTGCTGTGTCAAGCGTTGGAGCCATTCATCTGCAGACAGGAGGTGGATATTTTGGCCTAAGCTTTACTTGTCCTAGTCTCAAAAATCCTATTAGCAAGAAATCCTGGACTCGCAAATTAAAAAGCTGGGCATACAGGCTACGGCAGTCAACCAGCTTTTTCAAGAGATCAAAAGTCCATCAAGGTAGTGTGCTTACAGTTAGGGACATAGACTAGGTAACATCATTTTTCATTTTCTTCTGTTTTTTTCATACACAAACCCTGCCACTTCTTCCACTTAGCTTTTGTATGTAATATGTCATGTTAATGTCATTGCCATTTTATTTTTCCTTCAGTAACTAATATGGTTTAACAGTTATTCATTTCATATAGATGCTGTGTCTTTGGAGAAATTTTGCAATGTCTTATTTATAGTTAGGAACTTTGACAGTGTTATTACATTAATTTTTATTGTCTATCAAGACTTAAGCTTTCTCTACTTCATTTTTGATAATGTAAATAAATTTACTCTTAACAATTTTCTCTTTTCTGCTTAAAATTTGGCAAAACTTGCAGTGGAAATGGAAGGTAGAAGATCAACACCTGCACCTGATCCCGTTTCTCTTACTGAAGAATCCATAGCTGATAATAGGGCTTTTAATAAATATAAAGTGATGAGTGGATCATTTCAGCGGGGTCGGTTTCAGGTTTGTGTCTTTGGTTGAATTCTTATTTATAAAAACATTGTAAAACAGAACACCTTGGCCTGTAGATGATACTTACTATAGAAATAGATCAATATCATAAGTAATTTATTCTTCGTATATGCATCACCACCATTTGAAGGCATTCTATGAAGGTAAGTCTAAAAAAATGGGAATTTTAGTAGCTGATAGAATAGATATGGGTCAACATATTTTGGTGACTATTTGGATCATCATCTTTATAAATCGAATTTCATGTCCTTTGGAATCTTGCCAACTTTAATTATAGATTTTTTTCAATTGTGGAATTTGATTTGAGCAATATAAAGCCATTTCTCTAAATCTAAAGAAACCAATGGAAAGACTTTGAATAGGGGCAGTAAAGATGTGACTTTTAAGTTTTAGCTTTATTGAGGCCTGTTCATCATATCAATTTGTGCCATATATTTATACTGACTTTCTTTATGGGTTTACTCGTTGGTTAGGCAGAACCAGCCATTTTTGCTTTTTTATATCTCAGGTGATTACAGTTCCTCAGCAGCAGCCAGTGGAAGTGAGTTCTTTTGAAATTGAGCATATACCAACATTTAGTGAAATCACAAGCCATTCTTGTGAAGAAGAAACAGGAAAGTCTTTCCAGTCCTTTCCAGAACCAGAAAAGTCTCATTTGATAGAAATGGAACCTACCACAATCAATCCACAAACTTCATTTTCTTCTCAGAAGATACAGAGTCCTCATAAAACCTTCAAAGAAGATAAAAGAGTTCCTAAGCAGGGTGAAAAACTCTTAACTTTTAGCACAACTTGTGAGACTGATGCATCGTCAGTGACTCCTGAGAATGACTTAGAAGAAAATTCAGCCATAGGAAGTAGTATGCAGTCTGGATCTGAACCGTTGCTTAAAGAGAGAGAAATTCTTACAACTGGGAAACAGCATAGCTCTGATAGTGAATTTTCAGCCCCTTTTGCTACCAGAGGGAAGTCAGTGGCAAAGACTTTTCCAGAAAGTGATCAGTGCTTACGACTTCATGAAGAACAAGCCTATACTCAAACACAGAGCTCACTCTTCTATTCACCATCTTCCCCAATGAGCAGTGATGATGAGTCGGAAATAGAGGATGAGGACTTGAAGGTGGAACTTCAAAAATTAAGAGAAAAGTAAGTACTCTTTTTCCTTTTATTGCAAATATGATTGCCCTGGGTTTTATAGAAATAAGTGTTTGATTAGTAGCTAACTTAAGATTAGTGACATTTTAATTATTGAAAGCTTTTATTTTACTTTTTTCAGATGTTTGTTACAGTTTATTTACAGTGCTATGAAAGGATGCAAAGGCATCATTACTCTAGTTACTCTCCACCAGGGTAATGTTTCTTCCTAGAAACACCTTGGCAATATCAGAGACATTTTTAATTGTCACAAGTTTGGGTGAGCATAATGCTGCCGTCACATAATGGGTAGATGACAGGGAGGCAGCTAAACGTCAAATAATGCCCAGGATACCTTAACATAGAGTAGGTTAATCCTGCCCAAAGTTGAGTGCTTGAGAAACACTGAAGAGAATCAAGAGCATTGTATTAGTCTCACCTCATGCATTCAACTTAATGCAAGATGATACTAAATTTTGCAATTGTTACATTAATAAAACAGTGCTCAAGCTGGAGCAGTAGCACAGCAGATAGGATGTTTGCCTTGCATGTGGCAGACCTGGATTCGATTCCCAGCATTCCATATAGTCCCCTGAGAACTGTCAGGGGTGATTCCTGAGTGCAGAGCCAAAAAGCCAAAAAAAATTTAAATAAATAAATAAAGCAGTGCTCTTCCGATCTCATCACTGGTTCATTGAAAGCTTTTAATGACTGAAAATTTCAAAGATAGAAGTCATCCTACAGGTACCTTCAAATGCCAATCATAATAAGTCCATGTGCTCTGACCTATTATAAATCAAAGGCCCCCATGACTATCTCTATAGATTTGATTAATTTGCTACAACAGTTTATAGGACTCATGAAAAATTACTTACTAGATTGTTGTTTTTTTTACAAAAAGGTATAACTAGATATTACCCAGATGGGAAGGCTTTGGAAGAGGAAGGGGTATGGAATTTATATGCCCACTCGAGCATATCACTCTCCTCATACTTGCTGTGTTCACAAACCTCAAAGTTTCCTCCTATTCTTCTAGTTTAGGTATTTTATGTTGGTCTCATTACTGTAATCATTGTTGATTAAATTAGTGGCTTTTAGATGCCTATCTGCAGGTTCATAAAGATTACAAACCTCTGGTCATATGCCTTGTTTTTTAATGCAGGGTAGAAGCCTGTTTACAAGTGTAAAAAGGTTTAATCCAGAGCACTGGATTAAATCATTGCTTGATGGTGATTATTTCATTCTTCAGCTCCTCACTCATCCTTTGAGGTGGGAAGGGAGTGAATGAAAGTTACATACTTGGTTCTTTTGGCAGCCAGCCCCTATTATTAGTAACTTTCCAACAGTCACTTCATTAACAAAAACTGTTATGGACTGGAGAGGTAATGCAGCCTATTAAGTGCTTGCCTTTCATATAGATGATGTGGGTTAGGGACCCACACCATATGATGGTTGCCTATGCCCCTCCAGTAGTGATCCTTAAACACACAGAACCAGATGTAAACCCAGAATAATTCTTGGTATGGCTCCAAAAAACAAAACTCTGTTGTAATTTAAAGGGGCTTGTTATAAATAACACTTCTTTCATGGTTCATTCTGGGGTTGTATGAGTTGTATGAAGACAAAAGATCGAATATAAACAAAAATCATCCCATTGTTTTAATTACTTAAAAAATTATGAGGGTTTTAGGAGTTATGTGTCAGGAGCAGGGCAGAGACTAGATATAATTTTTATTATAAAACATAATATCAAGGCTGGAGAGAGTACAGGAGGTAAAGATCTTCAATTGCATGTTACCATCCCTGTTTGAGTTCAGTACCACATTTGGTCCCCTGAGTATGCCAGGTGTAAGACCTAAACTATCCTTATTCTGGGTCACTGGCCTGCAGTGACCTAAAGGTCCCCTGGTACATTTGGGGCTGATCACTGTGCCACTTGCCAGGCAGCAATGGCTGAAGGAATGGTTGGTAATTGGTGTCCACTTTTACGAATTTTAGAGCATTAATTACAGAGAAATGATGAAGGGTTGAAAGGCAGCAATTACACATGCGTGATTGAACAGTATCATAAACAATGAACATATGTAAAGTCCTTCCTTCAGGGGAAGTTCTTCTAGGAGTTCCACCCAAGGACAGAATCTCATCTAGGGACTCCAGCACTCAGATTCCTACTAGGAGATCCAACCAAGGGTAGAATTGCATCTAAGGGCATATTGCTTTCTCATTTCCCTTGTTTGTAATCTGTGAAAATCCTAACCTCGGACTATGTGAACTCTTCTTGTGCGGGGGTTACACATGAAAGCACGTTCGTGGGCTCTCCGGGCGGCTCTCTCTTGCCACCCGCGTTCAGTGCTCTCAAACCGCTTCCCAATCCGAGATGGCCGTTGCCTTGGACAGACGAAGAAAGAACAAGGGCCCAGCTGGTTGCTGATTACTTGTCATTTATTCAATCTCTCATCTCTCTCAGCTCTTCTCTCCAACCCCCCCCCTCTCTGTGTCTATCTTTATCTAACCAAGCAATTCTTTCTTCCCGCTATATTCTTCTCTGTCTTTCTCTGCTGTCACTCCCTCTCTTCTCCTTCTCCAACCCCCCCTTCAATCCTCTCCTATCTCCCAGCAGCCACTCTTTTTTATCCTTTCACCAAGCCTCCCCAACCATGCCTCCTGCCTCCCCAGGGGAAGCATGATCAGAAGTGGTTTTCCAGTTTTCCCAACTACCTGCAGCCTACAAGGGCAAAACAGCCCTTAAAGTGTGTTTCTTCTCTCCTTAGACCAGCAACTTAATTAACATCTTTAATTTTATGTCCTAATATTTGCCATTCTGTATGGACACAGTAATAGACACATTTAGGCTTATTGGGTGACTCTCCTGGGGACATCTCACCACAGACTCAGACTAAAGTGCTCAGGCTGGATCAATCATACCTAAACCCAGCAGGGTCCAAATCTAGTTATAACTTTTTGGATCATGACATAATTTGGCCATGATCAAGCTCTTCACTTATAGTTAAACATTAGGGCACTTTAGCAAGGCCCATTTCAATGCCAGGGTAGCTAGCTCACTCCTTGCCCTGGGTCCATCCAGTCCCTCATCAGGACCCTGCTTTTGGGGATCTACGAAGTAAAGGCAACTGAGGCTTAAGTCGAAAGAGCAGAAGTCCAGGAAGTAATATTATCTGGAGTCAATCAACTCCCAACCCACATGCTTGTCTTTTTTTTTCTTTTGGCGTCATACCCAGCGGTGCTCAGGGGTTACTCCTTGCTCTACACTCAAGAATTACTCTTGGCAGTGCTTGGGGAACTATATGGGATGCTGAGAGTCAAACCCGGGTTGACTGTGTGCAAGGCAAACATCCTACCTGCTGTGCTATCACTCCAGCCCCCCAGGCTTGTCTTTTTAACTGTCTTCCTCTATCCATACAAAAAGCAATTGCTCTGAAATAGCTAACCATGCAAAGGACATTAAGGAGAAGAGAAAGACAGTATTTACAATTCAGAGTCAGACCAGGAGACAAAGGTAATTGATAGGTTGGGGAGCAATCAACAAACACAAGCTCCCAGTGGCTAGGGAGGAAGGGCAAACCAACCTTATTCTATAGTAATCCATTTAAACAATCATATTAATTTTGCTTTATTATAATTTTTCTAGTTATTTTATATGAACACAGAAAGAGATAAACAAAGCTTAAAGGGTGGCCCTTCCTAGGGACCTCTCTCTATATATATCCTAGATTATAATCCTCAGGCCATGTTAGTTTTTCCTAAACCAACAGGGTCATTATTCAGTCACTTCTTTTGGGGTCATGTCTGTTCCATGACCATGCTCTTAATTTATTATACTTCTTATGGGGCTTAGCCTGTCCCTTTATTGAAGCCAGAGTAACTTACGACTTGCCCTGGGTCCATCCAGTACCTTGGGTGGACATCCTCTTTGCGGTGTTAGAAACTAAGGGCAACCGAGGCTTACGTCAAATAAATATGACGATGCCCAAGAATAAATATTATTTGGAATTGGGAGCAGAGAGATAGTATAGCGGGTAGGACGTTTGCCCTGCACACTGCCAAACTGGGTTCGATCCCCAGCATCCTATATGGTTCCCCCAAGCACCTTCAGGAGTAATTCCTGAGTAGATCCAGGAATAACGGCTGAGAATTGTTGGGTGTGGCCCCAAAAGCAAAAAAAAATATTATTCGGAATCATTTAACTCCCATGTTACAAAATCATAGCATCAACTGTCTTCCTATGTATATATAAAAAGGAAATTGTTCTATACTGAACAATGCAAAGGACATAAAGGAAAGAGAAAAGCAATATTTCACTTACTTATGCAAAATCCAGAGCCACTATTTGACTTTACAAGTTACAGTGTCTGATATGGAGATACTTATGACGAATAGATAGGGGAAGAAGAGCACAAAGGAGAGGTTAAGGATAAACACAGAATCGGGAGTGCCCTGATGGAATTGGGTGTGCCTCAAGAAGCTGTGCGGTGGGTGTAACTCAATAAACCTATGCTTTCTGATTGGGTAGGGGTGTAAAAGAACAAACTCTTGCAACTTCACTGCTACTTCTTTTTTTTTTCTTTTTATGTCACACCTGGCAATGCACAGGGGTTACTCCTGGCTCTGCACTCAGGAATTACCCCTGGCGCTGCTCAGGGGACCATATGGGATGCTGGGAATCGAACCCTGGGTCAACCGCATGCAAGGCAAACACCCTACACGCTGTGCTATCACTCCAGCCCCCATTCACCGCTACTTCTTAAAATGCTTAGAACTAATTGAACACTAAGCTAAGAATCAGGAGTAGCCTCTGAGCACTGCAGGGTGCGGTGGCCCAAAAATTTTTGGTGAAGGGGGTGAAGCAGAAAGATAGTTTGTAAGTATGTACAGTATGTAAGGCACTTGCCTTGTGTGAGCCACTTCCAGAGACCCTGATTCGATCTCCAACGCCACATACGGTCCCCTGAGCACCACACGGTGTTGCTCTGTCCACCAAACCTTCTTCCCAAATAAATCATAACATCAAGAGAGTAAAAGAAATTAAACAATATTGGAAACAGAGATAGTTCATAGGCTAATGTGCACATTTTTCTCAGATCTGATTCCAGTCACTACATGATCCCAAGAGCTGGTAGTTACCCACAAGCACTGAACTGATCATAGTCTTTGAGCACTATTAGGTTTGCCCTTCCCACTGCCTAAAAGATTCACACAAAGCAGCCTTCTGTTTCTCATATACTAATACTGTTTCTTAGAGAAAACAACTTCGAACTATTTTGCGTAATCTTCCCTATTATTTTTCTATGTATATACAAATGAACATAATGTATTATTCTTTAATTTTTACATATTATTGTCATAAATATGCATATATATTTTGCCTATGATCTTTATTCCATATACTGGAATAGCATATAGCCATTTGAAATGTATTTTATCCCTCTCAATTTCAGTTTCACTTCATATTTTGCATATGTAAATAGTGTTGAAGTGAACATTTTTATAAGTTTACATGCTTTTGTGAGTATGTGTATAGGCTAGAGACCTAAAAGTGAATTTGCTGGAAAAAGGTATGCGTATTTTTTATTTCAAAAAATTTTAGTAAATTATGATTTACAAGTTATACATATTTGGGTTTTATTTTATTTTATGTATTTTCCTTTTGGGCCACACCCAGTAGTGCTAAGGAGGTTATTCCTGGCTCCACACCCAAGAAATACTCCTGGTGGTGCTAGAGGACTGATCCCGGGTTGCCTCTGTGCAAGTAAAGCTCCCTATCTGCTATACTATATCTCCAGCCCCAGATTTGGGTTTTAGGCATACTATGTTCCAGCACCAGTCCCACAACTTATGTCTTCTTCCATCCACCGAGTTCCCAGTTTCTCTCCCATTCCCATTCCCTCCCTAGTCCCCAGTCTGCTACCTTGACAGGCACATTTTAAAGTTTGGTTGAAGTTTGGATATCTTATTTTCAGTGTTGTTGACTCTGTGATTTGGATATAATTTATGCCACTCCTTTACACCACTGATGTACTCAAATTCCCTTGACCCCTACTCCCCATTGCTTTCCATGTATTTTCACCCCCTCGGTTTATTTATTCCCTGGCCTTCCCCCTTTACTACATTTCACTACATTGTCCAGTTTTTCTTTATGCCATATATGAGATTATCCTGTATTTGTTCTTCTGAATTACTTCATTTAACATGACATCTTCCAGTTCCATCCATATTGCAGCAAATTGGATGATTTCATCTTTCATTATAGCTGCATAATTTTACATTGTGTTTATGGTATAAATATTTTAATTGATAAGTATTGCTAAAATTGTCATCCAATATGGTTCTACCATTTTTTGGTACTAAACAGAAGTTATGAAAGTCCTTTTTTTCCCACCTCTTAACAACATTGGGTTGTGTATTGTTGATCCTTTAAATTCTAGTCAGGTAAATTGGGTATTTTTTAAAAAGGGACTGGAGAGATAGTACAGTTTCCCTTATAGCTTGCCTTATACTTGACTGGTTCAAATTCAATTCCTGGCACCCCGTATGGTGCCCCTAGCCCTACCAGGAATGATCCTTGAGTGTAGAGTCAGGAGTAAACCCTGAGCACAGCCAGATATGACCCAACCCCCCAAAAAATGCTAATTATTGGGTCTGAATAGCAAATAGAGCAAGTAGGAACTTACTTTGCATGCAGCCTACCCAAGTTCAGTGCCCAGTGCTTATATGGTCTACTGATCCGTACCAGGAGTGATCCCTGAGTGCTGATCCAGGAGTAAGCCCTGAGTACCCCTGGGAGTGGTCCCTCCTCATAAAACAACAAAGGTTGACCAGGTTTTGTGCATCATCTCATATTTATTAGCTACTTGAATTTTCTGCTCTTTGAAGTAGCCTTTCCATCTTCTTTCCCCCTTTTCCTATAAAATTGTTTCTTTATTTTCTTTTTTTCCGTTTTTGGGGCACACCATGAAGTGCCCAAATATTACTCCTGGTTTTGTACTCAGGTATATTTCATTGCAGTCCTAGGGTGCCATGGATTGAATCCAGTTCAGCCACATGCAACAAGGCAAATACCTGCTGTATTTCTTCCCCACCTCCCTATAAGGTTGTTTCTTTTTATCTTATCAATTTTTTTGGTTCATTTTTGGGCAATACCTGGAAGTGTTAAGTAGTTTCTCTTGGCTCAATGTTCAAGAATGTGTTCTGGTAAGGATTCATGAACCATACAATGCCAGCTATTAAACTTGGAGCTCCTGCATTCAAAGTATGTATACTCTAGTCCCTGGACTATATCCTGGCCCATTATTTGTTAATTCTAGAAGCTTTTCATATATTTCAGATATGAATATTTTCTTCCACTTTACATTATATTTTTTTATTATTGAGTCACCGTGGGGTATAGTTACAAACTTACGAACTTTCATGTTTGCATTACAGTCATACAATGATCATTTATCCATCCCTCCACCAGTGCCCATTCTCCCCCACCAATGTTCCCAGCATCCCTCCCATCACCCGCATCCCATCCCCCACCACCCGACCCCACCTCAGCAACAGGGCATTCCCTTATATTCTCTCTCCTTTTGGGAGTTGTAGTTTAGTTTGCAGTAGAGGTATTGAGCAGCCATTGTGTTCAGTCTACATTTGGCATGCATCCTTCAACTCAAATGGGTCCTCCCAAAATCCTTTACTTGACGTTCCCTCCTCTATCTGAGCTGCCTTTTCCCCCAGCGTGTGAGGCAGGTTTCCAAGCTGTGCAGCAGACCTCCTGGTCATTATCTCTACTGCTCTAGGGTATTAGTCTTCCATTCTGTTACTTTATATTCCACAGATGATTGCAATCTTTCTGTCTGTCCCTCTTTTTCCACAATACTTTCCATGTTGATCTATTACTATGCAAGTTGCATGACTTCATCTTTTCTAACAGCTGCACAGTATTCTATTGTGTAGATTTACAAAAGTATTCTTTAACCAGTCATCTGTTCCTGAGCACTCGGGTTTTATTTTTCCAGATTTTGGCTACTGTAAACAGTGCAGCAATTAACATATAAGTGCAGGTGTCATTTCTACTATACTTTTTTGCCTCTCCAGAATATATTCCCAGGAGTGATATTGCTGGGTCAAATGGGAGCTCAATTTCTTATTTTTTTGGGAATCGTCCATACTGTTTCCAAAAAGGGCTGAACCAGTCGGCATTCCCATAAGCAGTGAAGGAGAGTCCCTTTCTCCCCACATCTGCACCAACACCGGTTGCTGCCACTTTATATTTTAAATGTAAAACAAATAAAATATTAATATTTGTGAGTTTAAAAAAGTGTGGGTGTGTGCCATGTATGTTCAGTGACCATAAGCCACTTCCCCACCCTTGCCTGCCGCTGCTGCCAGATGCATAAAGGAGGGAACAGGGCCAACATGCTGGCTGGTGATCAATCGCCATTTATTCTAATCTCCGTCCTATTCTAGTCTTACACGGTGCCCTGTTCCATTTTCTTCCTATTCTATTCTCCAGTCTCACTGCATTAGTTATAGAGAAATCATTAAGGGTTGGGTGTAGCAATTCAGCGTAGGTGTGGTTTTACAATCAACAGATGTAAAAGTCTTTCCTCAGGGAAAGCTGCTTCTAGGAAAAATTCTCATCCTGCAAGGAGATCCTCTCAAGGGAGGAATACCATCTAAAGGCATATTTCTCCTTTCCTTAGTCCATATCCATTTAAGCAATCATCTTAAATTTACTTCTTAATAAAATTAGTCATTTTGTATGGACACAATAAGAGACATATTAAGCTTAAAGAGTGGCTCTCCAGGCCAGGTTAGTCTTTCCTAACTTCAGCAGGGTTCTTATACAGTTACTTATTTTTGGGTTATGACAAAGTCCATGACTATGCTCTTAACTTGCTATCAGTTTTATGGTAGTTGGCCTGTCCCTTTTCAATGCCAAGGTAGCTCACAGTTTGCCCTGGATCCCTCCAAATCCCTTTAACGAACCCTGCTTTAACGAACCCTCCTTTTGGGGTGCTAAAATCCAAGAGCAACTGAGCTTTAAATCAAGTACATATGACAGATGTCCAGGAACAAATATTATTGAGAGTCAAATAACACTCAAGTTACAAAAGCAAAACATTAACTTTGTGCCTTCCTGTGTCTATACAAAAAGGACATTGCTCTAAATTATGCAAAGACAAAAACGAAAGAGAAAAGCAATATTTCATTTGCATATACAAAATCCAGAGTCCTAGAAGAATCTGACTTTAGAAGTCATATGGTCTAATTTTGGGATATAAGTGATTAACAGATAGAGAAAGCAGGGCACAGAAGAGAAGTTAAATATAAATAAAGAGGATTGGGAGTGCCTCTGGAGCACTGTGATGGGTGTAACTCAATAAACCTAAACTCCCTGTGGCGGGTGGAGAGGACAAACCAAAGTTATCCGACAAATAATGGTTGAGGTTATAGCTGATTGGTAGAGAACGTGTTTTTCATGTATGAAGCTCTGTATTTGAGTCCAATAATAAAAAGTCATCCAAAAATTTCAATATTATTAATACTAAATTACTTTAAAAATTTGCTTTATTATCTTGCACTATTTGGTTTTTTAGGAACATATTTACAATATTCTTTATATTGATAGTTAAATGTTATTCTTAAAGAGACATTTTCCTGGGCTGGGTTCACTGCAAGTGCTGCCAGGAGTAGCTCCTGAGTACTTCCAAGTGTGGCCCAAAAACAAAAACACAAAGAAATGAAAACATAGTTCTCAGGATCAGGGAGATAGTCAGAGGATTACTGCAAATTCTTTCATGTAGGAGAGCCCAGGTTTAATCCCCTGTACTACATGGTACCACAGTACTGCTAAGTTCTACCCCTAAACACTGAGCTATATATGCTAAATATGCACCCCTCTAAAGGAGATGTGTTTCTTATACTAATATTGTGAAAATATAATGTTCCTAAATTTTTAGTCTAAATTCTTTGTTAAGCTACTTGTACTACTGTAGCTTTTACTACACTCGTCTGTGGTATGAATGCCTTTAAAATGTTTCTGTATGCTTTTTATTCAGACACATTCAGGAGGTCGTAAGTCTTCAAATGCAGCAGAATAAGGAGCTACAGGAGCTGTATGAACGTCTTCGGGCAATTAAAGAAAGCAAATCCCAATCATCAGAGGGTCCTCTGCCACCAGCATCACCACGTAGACCAAGATCTTTCAAAAGTAAACTTCGAAGCCGCCCCCAGTCTTTGACACATGTAGACAGTAGTACAATTGCTGCAGGTAAATCAGTCATAAAAATGATTCATAAAACTGGTTAGATATCAGCTAAATTTTAAAGAGAATATTATTTTTATTAAGCTAAATTATGGTTTTAATTTAGTGCATGTCGTTATTGTTATAAGATTCCTTTTTCATTTTTGTTCTTCAAATGTTCTGTTCAAGTATAAATTTGATAGTAGATAATAGTTTTTGTAGAGCAAATAAGTGTGTTCTACATTTTCATTTGAAAAATGAATACCCAGAAGACCAGTTTCAATCTCCTTAATAGACATGATGGGAAATTCTGGTCTAGCATTTAGAGTTCTTTGCTAACAAAGTTAATATTATCTTATATTCCTTTCTTCTTATTTCTTATTTATTTACCTTCATTCACTATTGTTGAGACTTAGAGTTGCACATAGATTTTACTGTGGTGCGTTTCCGGACGTCCACACCTTAGTTGTGGGCTTCCAGCAGGTCACTCTTTGTTAGCTGTGGTATTTATTTTTTAATACTACTAACTCATCTTGGAGGATACCTAGCATACATACTGCCAAATGGAGTGGGCACAGAGGTGGGGTAAGTGAAAAGGTGGGGAAAGGAGGTAGATAACCTAGAGTTTGTCTTTATTGGCATTGAGCATGGAATGTCTTTCGGGTTTGGGTGGGATAACTCATTAGTAAATTTGAAAAAATAGAGCTGGTGTTAATGTGCAAAGGAATGGAGAAGCACCTGCTTTGCATATGCAAGACCCCACATTCTTTCCCTACTAATGTATGATTTCTCCCCAGATCTGCTTTGTGTAGCCCTAGTAGCCCCTAGTACTGCTGTGTTTTAGTCTCAAACCATGGGTTAGCTTTTAATACTAGACTTAGTATTAAGGGAGTGGCCCTGGGCCCCTGAACACTCATGGGGGAGACCCCCACAAAAAAGTGCTGGAAGGGAGAAAAGCAGTGTTCTTTAAGCATAGTTCACTTAGATGATCAGTTATCTTGGTAAACCAGAACTTTATTTAAGAGAAACTTCTTGGGTAGTACAGAATTGAGTCCAATGTATTTCTTTCAAATAGAAATGTGAATGGAATGGATGCCATGGCAATTAAAATCTTAATGTCAAGCAGTTATATTACAATGAAATATAAACATCATCACTAAACACTACATCTTCCAATCAACCATAGAAGCATGGGGTTTCATTTTTTAAATATGACATTTCAGAGTGACTTCTTTGACTCAGAACACTATCTTGTAATTCTTCACTTTTTATGTTGTAAGTCATGTGACTCTTAGCAAAAGGGTATGACCTGATGTGAGAAATGCATTATTGTGTAAATTCGGCATTAGCAGTACATTTTACGCACCTAGGGGCCATTATAAATTAAAACAACATTAAACTAAGACACAAAGGAAAATTTTAGTACCAAGAAACATGGTAAAGATCTGATGTAGTTAAGCTGTTATACAAAGGCCATGATGCTATGATGTGACAGCTATGTGGTCACTTGGCAGTGGGAATTTGGGACCTCCATCGTTTGTGTTTCATAATTGACCAGTATGTCATTAGCACACAATTGTAATAACTTTTTATTAAATCCATAAGCACACCACAACTTTATTAAGTTACCTATTGAAGGGCTGTGTTCAGTGTTGAGTTTAACAAATAAAACTGCTGTAAATATTTATGCACAGATTTATAAATTTATATTTTATTTTGTTTTTTTGGCCACATCCAGCTGTGCTTAGGACTTATTCTTGATTCTGCTCAGGGGAAAATTCTGGTGTGCTGCGAGAGCTTGAAACCAGGTCTTTTGCAGGCAAGGCAAAGACACTACCATATCTCTCTGGCCCCTTCAGCTTATTTTTAGTGAATGTAATTATTGTGTTCATTTGGGTAACAAACACAGAAGTAAGATTGTTGTGTTATATGGTATGTGCATTTAAAATGTAAGGAACTGGCAGACTGTTTTGACAAACATATCATTTTCTACTTACATGAAGAATGTATGAATCTTAGTGTCTGTGAATGCTCATTAGCCCCTGATGAGCAATTGATATTGGTATTTTATTTTAGCCCAGGTAAAAGCTATATTGTAGTATCATGTCATGGTTTAATTTTATTTTTATATTTTTTGTGTTGTTAAACATTTTTTCTTGTGCTTATTTGTAAAAATGCTTATTCAAATAGCTTACCTTTTAAAATCCTGTTTAATTTGTAATTGAAATTTTTGGAAATGGTAGTCAAAGAAATTCAATCAAGAAATTAATGTAATTGGGGCTGGAGCAATAGCACAGCGGGTATGTCATTTGCCTTGCACGCAGCTGACCAGGTTTGATTCCCAGCATCCTATATGGTACCCCAAGCACCACCAGCAGTAATTCCTGAGTGTGTGAGCCAGAAGTAACCCCTGTGCATTGGTGGGTATGACCCAAAAAGGAAAGAAAAAGAAATTAATGTAATTGAAGAAATAACAGGAAGATCCTGTGTATTTTTCCTCTTAATCCAAAAGGTAACATTCTTTGTCTTTTTAAAATGTTAGCTGATGGGCTTCTTATGGTTGAGCTTTTCGAGTTATTTTTCTATATTTTATAAAAATATTGGAAAGAATGTATAACCTACCAATATACCCTACTAGTATGTAGCATCTCTTTATATGTTCATTTGTTTATTTACTGGGGGGAGACAGACTTAACAATGATCAGGGCTTAGTCCTGGCTTTGTGAGAAGGATCATTTATGGAAGCTCTCAGGGATCCTTATGGACTGCCAGGAATTGAACCCAGGCTGGCCATGTGTAAGTCTAGTGCAGTCATATGAAGTCAACCTACTGTACTATTTCTCTGGCCCCTTCTTTGATTATTTTAAAAAATATTTATTCTTAGACCATGCAAACTTATCTTTCCAAAGAATAGTAAACAGAATTTTCACGCAGTAGTGGCATAAAAATAAACACAGTCAGCTGATCCTGTCCCCACGACTACTAAAAATTACCTGGGTGAGGGATTGGTGAAGGTTGGGCATCTAACATCCCCTGAGCACTGCCAAAAGTGATTCCTGAGTGCAGAATCAGGAGGAACTACTGAGGATCGCTGGGTGTGGCACAAAAACAAAACAAAAAATTCCCTGGGTAAAGAATGTCTAGAGTACATAGCCTGCCCTCCACCCTTGTCACATAGGCCATGCGTCCCTCTTAATAAGGATACATTTCATCATACTCTGTTTTTTGAATATTGTGCTAATGAGTGTAATCATTCAATGTCTGCTCTGCTTCCTCTGACTCATTTCACTCAGCATGATACTCTCCACATCCATCCATATAGAAGAAAATTTCATGACTTCATTTTTCCTAATGGCTGCATAGTTTTCCATTGTGTACCCATTTATGTGTTCTTGGATACTTGGGTTGTTTACAGATTATATCTATTGTGAATAGTGCCGCAGTGAACATAGGAGTGCAGATGACTTTTCTGCTTTGTGTTTTGGGGTCCCTAGGGTATATTCCCAGGAGCAGTATTGCTGAGTCTTACAGAAGCTCAGTTTCTAGTTTTTTGAGGAATGTTCATACTGTTTTCCAAAAAGGCTGGACTGGTCAGCATTCCCATTAACAGTGAATAAGAGTCACTTTCTTCTTCCATTCATGCCAGCACTGGTTGTTCCTGTTCTTTTTGATGTGTACCAGTATCTGTGGCATGAGGTGATATTTCATTGTTTTGATTTGCATCTTCCTGATGATTAGTGATGAAGAGCATTTTTAGTGTGCCTTTTTCTTCTTTAAGGAATTTTCTGTTCATCTCTTCTCCCTGATTTATTTCTTGTAATGTTCTACCAGTGCCTTATATATCTTGGATATTAAACCCGATCAGGTGAGTGTTGAGTAAATAATTTCTCCCATTCTGTCACTTGTCTTTTTATTCTAGTCATTGTTTCCTTTAACATGCAGAAGATTCTTAATTTAATGTAGTCCCATTTGTTTACCATTTCTTCCTTGCTCAGTGGTGTTTCATCCTTTAAGATACCTTTAGCTTAAATGTCATGGAGAGTTTTGGCTATGTTTTCCTCTATGTAGCTTATAGATTCAGGTCTGATATTGAGGATTTTCATCTATCTTGATCTGACTCTTGAGCATGTCATTAGAAACAGGTTTGAGTTTACTTTTTTGCTTGTAACTGACCAATTTCCACAGTACCGCTTGTTGAAAAGGGTTTTCTTGCTTCACTTTATATATTTTGGTCCTTTATCAAAGATGAATTGATGATAAACCAGAGAGTCTGTTTTAGGTAACTCAACTCATTCCATTCATCTGAGGGTCTTGATTTCATCCCAATACCATGCTATTTTAATTATTGCCACTTTGTAGTATAGTTTGAAGTTGAGGAAAGTGATGTCTCACATCTTATTCTTTCCACAAATTACTTTAGGATTTAGGAGGGGGTTTATTGTTCCACAAGAGTTTCAGGAATATTTGATGTATTTCTTTGAACATTAAAATGGACATCATTATGCAGACAGCATTGAATCTGTACAGTTCTTTGGGTACTATTACTATTTTAATGATATTATTCCTCCAAATCCATGAGCAGAGGATATGTTCCAATTTTTTCATGTCTTCTTTTATTTAATCAAACAGTGTTTTGTAGTTTTCTTTTTATTTAGTTTTAAAATTTATTTTAATGTAGAAAACCGCTATAACTTGATAAAATTCTAGAATCAAAATTGATTAGATATGTGGCATAAAACAAATAGGTCGATTTATGTCTTCCCAGCCCTTTCATTTTCTCAAATTCACCACCTACTCATTGGAATTATATCAGATTAACTCTATTAAAAAATATGATCTGGGGGCTGGATCAAGATAGCACAGTGGGTAGGGTGTTTGCCTTGCATGTGGCTGACCCATGGTTGATTCCCAGCATCTCATATGGTCCCCTGAGTACCGCCAGGAGTAATTCCTGAGTGCAGAGCCAGGAGTAATCCCTGTACATCACTGGGTGTGACCCCTTAAAAAGAAAAAGAAAACTACAATCCGATTCTCTATTATTTGAAAGAACTCCTTTGTAGTCCAATAAAAGTTTTAAGATTGAAGAAAATAAAATAAAATTGATTAGATAACAAAACTGCAATATCGAAATAAGTAGATCTGAAAATCATTTTATGTAAACATTGTTATATCTGATTGCAGTGTTGTTAAATCCTTGTATAAGAATTTATTAAGCTATTTGTTGTTGTAGGTATTGCACAGCCTTGTATGCAGCAGTACACTCCAGAGACTTCAGGATCTATGGTCTGGGCCAAAGAGTCATCATGACTCTGTAGCTTATAGGGCTTTCAGAAGTATGGGGGCTTACAGGAAGGCTAGCTATCCCAGTTGAATAAAACACCAGAGTTCTCAGTCTGGGCAACAGGTACTTGAAATTATTCACATTGGTGTCTCTGTAGATAACATTTGTGAAGCAGTGAAGTTGAGCCCTTGTATACCTATAGTGGGCGGGTTGAAGGTGCTGCTACAGGAACTTTGACTAAGTGCATATTGGTCCTATCATCTCCTATGGGTGCTACAGAGTTTTTAGCTGTGGGGACTGGTGATTCCATAAAGTTTAGCTGCTTGATATGAGTCTTCTGGGAGATTTTGTCAGGATTTGTTTTGTAATCTTCTTTGTGTAGTCTTTCTTTCACCCCTTTGTTTAAGCTGATTCCAAGATACTTGATTTTCTGAGGCACACTGGTGAATAGAATTTCTTTTCTTCTCTTACTTCTCTTTCATTATTTGTATATAGGAAAGTCATAGAATTTTGATATTAATTTTTTGCCTGCTATTATACTATACAAATCTATTGCTTCCAGGACTTTTTGGGTAGTCTTTAGGGTTTTCAAAATATAGTACATCATCTGCAGATACTGAGAGCTTGACTTCTTCATTTCCAATTTGGATGCCCTTGATATCTTTTTCTTGCCTAATTGCTATGGCAAGTACTTCGAGTACTGTGTTGATAGGAGTAGCAAGAGTGGGCAACCTTGTCTGTTGCTGATCTTATAAGGAAAGCTTTTAACTTCCCTTCATTTATCACAATCTTTGTTTGTGTTAACTGGCTTTGACTATATTGAGGAAAGTTTTATTGAGAGTTTTATCATGAATGGATGCTGGATCTTGTCAAATGCTTTCTCGGCATCTATTGATATGATTTTTCTTTTTTCATTTATTGATGTGGTATATTATGTTAATTGCCTTGCATATGTTAAACCATCTTTGCATCCCCAACATGAATCCTGTGTCATCATGGTGTATGATCTTTTGGATGAATTCTTGGATTTTATTACTAATATTTTGTTAAGGACTTTTGCATCTGTGTTCATCAAGTGTATGTGCCGTTAATTATTCTTTGTTTTTTTGGTTTTTGGGTCACACTCGGCGATGCACAGGGGTCACTCCTGGCTCTTCACTCAGGAATCATCCCTGGCGGTGCTCAGGGGACCATATGGGATGCTGGGATTCGAACCCGGGTCGGCCGCGTGCAAAGCAAACACCCTACCCGCTGTGCTATCGCTCCAGCCCCTAATTTTTCTTCTTTTTTTGGGGGTTTGTCTCTGTCTGCTTTTGGTATCAGGGTGATGTTTGTGTCGTAGAAACAGTTTGGCAGTGTTTCTGTTGTTTTAATTTCCTGGAAGAGCCTGAAACGTATTGGCAGTGGGTCCTCTTTAAAGGTGAATTTATCTGAGCCTGGGCATTTCTTTTTGGGGAGACTTTTGATTACCATTTCAATTTCCTCAGTAGGTCTATTTAAGTATTCTAAATAATCTTGGTTCAACCTTGGGAGGTTATAGGTATCTAAGACGCCATACATTTCCTTTAGGTTCTTTAGTTTCATGGCATAAAGGTTCTAAAGTGATCTGTGCTGAATCTTTGATTTTCAGTGGTGTCTGTTGTGACAGACCCTGTTTAATTTCCGATTCTGTTTATTAGGGTTCTTTCTTTTTTGTGTGAGTCTTGCTAGTGGTGTACCAATCTATTTATTTGTTCAAAGAAACAGCTCTTGATATCATTGATCTTATGGATTGCTTTTTGGACTCCCATTCATTAATTTTTGCTCTAACTTTTATTATTTCGTTCCCTCTGCCTACTTTTGGTTGCTTTTATTGTTTGTTTTCCAGTTTCTTAAGTTGTGCTGTCAAGTTATTTACGTGGGCCCTTTCTGTCTTCCTGATGAATACTTGCACAGCTATGTACTTTCCTCTTGATACCACTTTTGCTGTATCCCACAGGTTCTGTTAGGTAGTGTCCTCATATTCATTTGTTTCCATCACTGTAGCACTATAGCACTGTCATTTTGTTGCTCATCGATTTGCTGGAGCAGGCACCAGTAATGTCTCCATTGTGAGACTTGTTACTGCTTTGGGCATATGGAATATGCCACGGGTAGCTTGCCAGGCTCTGCCGTGCAGGCAGGATACTCTCGGTAGCTTGCCGGGCTCTCCGATAGGATGCGGGAATCAAACCCCGGTCAGCCACATACAAGGCAAACACCCTGTCCACTGTGCTATCACTGTTTCCATGAATCTTTTAATTTCCTCTTTGATTTTATCTCTGATCCACTGGTTGTTTAATAATGAGCTATTCAATTTATAGGTTTTTGAGTTTTTTCTCCATTTATTTTTGTGATTGACTTCTTTCAGTGCATTATATTTTGAGAAGATAGTTGATATGGTTTTTAGGCTCTTGAGATTGTGGAGATATGTTTTGTGTAAGTATGTGTATATATACTACACCCGTCTTACATTTTTCCTTCAAAGAAAGTATTTCCTTATTGAGCTTTAGTTTAGCTGATTCATAAAGAGGTGACAGAGCAGTGAAGTGTCCAACTACTATTCTGTTTCCATCAGTTTCTTTCTTCAAGTCTGTTAGCATTTGTTTTAAGTATTTTGCTGGTACTCTTTGGTGTGTATATTTTAAGGAATATGATTTCCTCTTGATGTACAGATCCCTTGATCATTAAGAAATGATTTCACTGTCCCTCTTAACCTTTTTCAGCCTGAAGTCTATGTTATCTAATACTAATATAGCCACTTCAGCCTTTTTGAGAGAGCTGTATTCTTAAACAATTGTGTTCCAATCTTTGACTTTGAGTCTGTGTTTGCACTGATTATTCAAATGTGCTTCTTGTTAGTAGAATACTGTTGGCCACAATTTTCGAATACATCTTGCCATGTTGTGTCTCTTAATTGGTGCATTTAGCCCATTGACATTGAGAGATTATGTCACGGAGTTTTGTGTCATCTTTCTGCAGGAGTTTGGCATGCTTGTGTGACTTGTCTTGTCTTAAAGTAGCCCATTTAGTTCTTGTAAAGACGGATTTGAATCTATAAAGTTCCTGAGTTGTTTATCTTTGAATGTGGATATCATTCCTTCAAATCTGATTGAGCATCTGGCTGGTTCAAGTATTCTTCATGATGTGTTCATGTAATTGAATTTTTTCACTATGTGTCATCACTGTTTTTTGGCCAGGAGTGTTTCAGGCTCAAAGACAGTGGTGATAATTCTGCTATAATAATTAAAATTCTTCTTTTTTTTATTGAATCACCATGAGAACAGTTATAAAGCTTTCCAGTCTAAGTCTCAGTTATACAATGATCAAACACCCATCCCCTTAGTGCACACCCTCCACCATAAAGAACCCAAGTATAACCCCCTTCCCAACCCTCCCCCACCTATGTGTCAGATGATTTCCACCTTATTCTCTCTCTGCTTTGATCACGTTCAATATTTCGACACAAGATCCACCATTATTATTTGGAACTTTCCCCAACATTCAAACCTGCTGAAAAGGCATCATTAGATAATTTGTTTTCTATTGCTGATATGAATAGCATTTTGGATTTCTCATATTTTAGTAATAAGTCTGGAGGGATTTCTGCCGAAAGCCACTGGGTTCTGAGATTGTTTTGTCTGCCTCTGGGATCATGGCCGTTCAGGAGCCAGGGGCCATTCATGGGCAGCAACTCAGGGCCTCATCAGGGCAGGGAGAGGGGCCAGTTCCACCCCCATCCTGTGAGGCCCTGCATGTCATGTCACTGCAGTCTCATGCCTGGCTTTCCAATAGGCTCTGAAAAGGTGGCAGCCACTGCGCCAAAGGGGAGAAAAGGTGGAAGGGACAAACACCTTTCCCCACCTCGGGCGGCACAGCACTGTAGTTTAATGTTCAGTCCAATGCATTTCTGCCAAAAGCCGCTGGATTCCGAGATTGGTTTGTGTGCCTCTGGGATCATGGCCATTTAGGAGCCAGGAGCCATTTGTGGGCGGCAACTCGGGGCCACTTTGTGGGGAGAGGGGCTAGTTCCATCCCCCATTCATTGCAGTCTTTTACTTGGCTGTCCAATAGGCTCTGCAAAGGTGGTGGCCACTGCACCACTAGCGAGAAAAGGCGGCAGGGACAAACACCCTTCCCCACCTGGGGTGGCACAGCGCAGTAGTTTAATGTCCAGATGCATCACTCCAGATGCATTTCGGCCAAAAGCCGCTGGGTTCCGAGGCTGGTTTGTGTGCCTCTGGGATGATGGCCGTTTAGGAGCCAGGAGCCATTCATGGGCAGCAACTGAGGACCTCATCAGGGCAGGGAGAGGGGCAGGTTCCACCCCGCATCCTGCGAGGCCCCGTGTGTCACCTTTCTCTCTCTAGTTTTGGCCAGGGGCAGACGCTAGATCATTTATTTTCTATTGCTCACTCTATATCAGGAAAGGTTGTATGGCCAATTACACGTTCGGAGGAGTATTCCTGTAGCCAAATACCGGAGTCATGCTTATAGAAGCTCATGGTTTCTGGCATTCCATTTGGACAAGGAAGGGAGACTGCACCTGCTCCATCTGGGGGTCCCGGGGATATTGGCTCGGTATGGAGCCCGGAGAATTCTCCAGTGTTGTCGTGCCCTCCTGTTTTCTTCTAAGTTGCATCTTTGTATATGATTTCCTTCTTTGATCTTGCTGCTTTCCATATTCTTTCTCCTTGATTTTCATCATTCTGATTAGGATGTGTCTTGGAGTATTTTTACCCTTCCTCCCTCTCTTCCTTCCTCCCTCCCTCCCTCCCTCCCTTCCTTCCTTCCTTCCTTCCTTCCTTCCTTCCTTCCTTCCTTCCTTCCTTCCTTCCTTCCTTCCTTCCTTCCTTCCTTCCTTTTCCTTCCTTCCTTCCTTCCTTCCTTCCTTCCTTCCTTCCTTCCTTCCTTCCTTCCTTCCTTCCTTCCTTCCTTCCTTCCTTTTTCTTCCTTCCTTCCTTCCTTCCTTCCTTCCTTCCTTCCTTCCTTCCTTCCTTCCTTCCTTCCTTCCTTCCTTCCTCCCTCCCTTCTTTCCTCCCTCCCTCCCTCCCTCCCTCCCTCCCTCCCTCCCTTCCTTCCTTCTTTCCTCCCTCCCTCCCTCCCTCCCTTCCTTCCTTCCATCCTTCCTTCCTCCTTCCCTCCTTCCGTCCGTTCTTCCCCCCTCCTCCCCCTTCCTCCCTTCCTTCCTTCCTTCCTTCTTTCCTTCTTTCCTTCCTTCCTTCCTTCCTTCCTTCCTTCCTTCCTTCCTTCCTTCCTTCCTTCCTTCCTCCCTCCCTCACCCTTCCTTCCTTCCTTCCTTCCTTCCTTCCTTCCTTCCTTCCTTCCTTCCTTCCTTCCCTCCCTCTGTTTCTCCCTCCCTCCCTTCCTTCCTCCCTCCCTTCCTTCCTCCCTCCCTCCCTCCCTCCCTCCCTTCCTTCCTTCCTTCCTTCCTTCCTTCCTTCCTTCCTTCCTTCCTTCCTTCCTTCCTTCCTTCCTTTCTTCCTCCCTCCCTCCCTTCCTCCTTCCCCCCCTTCCTTCTTTCCTTCTTTCCTCCCTTCCTTCCTCCCTTCCTTCCTTCCTTCCTTCCTTCCTTCCTTCCTTCCTTCCTTCCTTCCTTCCTTCCTTCCTTCCTCCCTCCCTCCCTCCCTTCCTTCCTTCCTCCCTTCCTTCCTTCCTTCCTTCCTTCCTTCCTTCCTTCCTTCCTTCCTTCCTTCCTTCCCTCCCTCTCTCCCTCCCTTCTTTCCTCCCTTCCTCCCTTACTTCCTTCTTTCCTTTCTCCCTCCCTCCCTCCCTCCTTCCTTCCCTCCCTCCATTCTTCCCTCCCTCCCTCCCTCCCTCCCTCCCTCCCTCCCTCCCTCCCTCCCTCCCTCCCTCCCTCCCTTCCTTCCTTCCTTCCTTCCTTCCTTCCTTCCTTCCTTCCTTCCTTCCTTCCTTCCATACACCACAGCCCGACCCCTATACCTGTTCCGTTGTCTTTTTGTTGATTTCTTTTATTTGGTACACTTTGGGCTTCTTGGATCTGGGTTTATGCACTCTCCAGCTATGGGAACTTCTCAATAATAATGTTGTTTTTTTTTTTTTTTTTTTGCTTTTTTTGGGGGGTCACACCCGGCGATGCACAGGGGTTACTCCTGGCTTTGCACTCAGGAATTAGCCCTGGCCGTGCTCAGGGGACCATATGGGATGCTGGGAATCGAACCCGGGTCGGCCGCATGCAAGACAAACGCCCTACCCGCTGTGCTATCACTCCAGCCCCAATAATGATGTTTTTGATAATTAGTTTTTCATCAGGGTTGACTTCCTGGCCTGTGATCCTGATGATTCTTATGTTTTTCCTCTTGAATTCATTGCAAAGTTCTCTTGTCAAATATTCATTTATTTTGAAGCTTTTTTCCATCTTCTGTCTTTGTATTAAGGTTTTCTGCACTTCCTCTTGGATATCACTAATTATGTCCTCAACACTCTTAGTGTGCTGATGAGGCTTTTTAGTGATGTTTTTAATTTTGCCTGTCATGTTTATCAGATCTGTCGTTTCTGTTTGTAGCTTCCTCATTTCTGCTCTCATATAATCTAGTGTTTTATTTGAAGTCTGTTCCATTGTTTCTTTGAACTCTTAAACATTCTCAACAATTCATGTCTAAGTTCCTATCAGTGAACTTAGTTCCTATAGTTCCTAAGTTCCTATAGTTCATTATTACTGTTTGAGTAGTCCAGGCTACCATTTTCAAACTCAATAAGCCTGGTGTGGTTCTGCATTGTTTTCCCATTGTGACTTTTTGTAGTCTGGAGTTGTTTCTTGTGTGTTTTAGTTTGGCTACCTGATTACAGTTAGACTGTCTTTTATACTTATGTTGAAGGAATGTATGGCTCTTGTGTAGCCTTACGCTTTGAAGGTGGGGATTATCCTGACCTTGGGGGTTTAGATGGTGAACCTGAGTCACAAACCTGACCCCTGACACTACTGCTGTGATGTGCCTCAATTTTCTGGAACTGAGGATACGTGGAGCCAAGCCAGAGTGACTAACTCCCTTCCCCTCCCTTTTCTTCTTCACAGTCATGGATAAATACCAACTTACGGGGTATGATGGTGGTCCTGAGTCACAAGCTCCCCCATGCCCCAATTGCACCTCAGTATTCAGCTTTTTAAAAATTCCATTTGATGCAACATAGTTTACAAGACTGTTAATGAGATTTCATGCATACAGTGTTTCAGCACCACACGCTCCAACAGTGTCTGCTCTCCTTCCCATTAGATTACTGTAGCTTTAAAGCAACTCCTTAAATTGGTTTGGTTAAAATTGGGTCTTACTTGAATTTTAGTCATCAACAGTGTTTTAGATTTTCCCATATATTTGACTTTTACATAAATTTTAGGAACAGTCTATGTCTGCAAAAGTGTCCTTGCTGCAATTTTGATTGTAATTGTGTCATATCAATAAATTAATTTGAGGTCAATTGACTTTTTACTTGAGACTCATAATCAATAAACATGGGCTATCTCTCCATTTTGTATAACTTATCTTACCTTTTTATAACTTTTAGCCTGCAGAGTCTATATATGTATTATATTTATACCTGAACTAGATATAAATCTAGGTTAAAAGGAGGTGTCTCACTTTTTTAATATAGTGCCATTGCAGGTTTGGGTTATTATGCAAACCAGGAGTTGCTTCAGAGATCAAACCTGAGGTTTGTTCACCTGAGATGTCATTACTAGTTATGCACATTTTTTAAAAGTTGTGCTTCTTTGGGTGTGATTTGGGTTGGGGGAATCAGCATTTGCTCTTTAGTTGTATGTCTTACACTTACCTGACTTCAGTTAGCCAGAAATAGTTTGCAGTGCCAGAGATCTTCACACAACTGAGCTGTTAAAGTTGTGCTTGACTCATGTGGCAGCACTTGGGATCAAACTCCTAGCCTGTTTGCCAGGCAGCTGCTTCAGATATAGCCATCTCTTGGCTCCTTTTTTTTTAATTTTTAAGATAGAGTTTTCTAAGTTATTTTATGGCTTGGTAAAAGTTTTTAATGTAGACAAAAGCCACATCTGTTGCTATAATTATAGTTGAAATTCATTAGATACCAAAGTTCCAATATTAAAATTTATTAACTTAAACATCAATTTTACTTTTTTGAAAATTGCTGTATCTCACAACAGGGTGGCTAGTTGAGTTTAATTGGCTTTTATGTTATTTTCCTTTCTAATTTGGTGTGCTCCTATTTTCCGTAAGTTCCTTAATGACATTGTAACAGTTGATCTTAAAAACTTTCTTTACTAATTCTAAAGTCTATGTCCCTTTCTGATGTTTTTGTTAACTCCTCTGTTTTCTTTTAGCCTGGATTTCATTTTCTTTTGCACGTCTGGCTTTTTTTTTGGTGAAAGCTAGATGCTATAGGTAATTTAACAACTGTTATTAGATATTTCCACCCTTATCATCCATGGCACCATTCATTGTTGTTGCTTTGGTAGTGTAATTGTACATTTTTTTTTTAGTTTGACATTGTTTTTAAAATTTTATTTTATGCACCATGATTTACAAAAATGTTAATGGTAGAGTTTCTTGTATAAATCATTACAGTACCTCACCATCCACTACAGAGTCTTTCCATTGACTCTGTCCCCTGTGTCATATCCCTCCAAACGCCCCCTGTGGTGGTAAGCTACCTACTAAAGACCAGTTCTCAGATTCTGTTGCCTTTGGAACTTTGTATATTACTTACTGTATTTTTTTATACCACATATGAGGAATATCATTCTGGATAAGTTCTTCTCCTTTTAACTTCACTCACAATGATACTCTCCAGATGCATCCATGTAGGAGCAAATTGCATGGTTTCATTTTTTTATAGGCAAGTAGTATTCCACTGTATATATGTACTACAGTTTATCAGTGCATCTGTTCTTGTACATTTGGGTTCTGTCCAAAATTTGTCTATCATGAGTAGTACTTTAATAGTGCAAATATCTTTTCTTTTCAGCACATCCTTGCCAAACATAGGTTGTATTTGCTCTTTGTGATTTGTGCCAGGCCTCTAATATCAAATTATAACTCATTGTTGTTTTTATTTTCATTTCATTTCCCTTATGTATGTGATGCATAACACTGTTTCATATCTTTTGGCCAACCTATATGTCTTCTGTGACGAAGTTTCTGCCATTTCTTTCCCTCATTTTTATGACAGGGTTGGTTATTGTTTTCTTGTAATGTTCTAACAGTGATTTATATACTTTGTATATTAACCTTTTATCAGATGAACAATGGGTAAATCCTCTATCCCAGTATGTGGTACATCTTTATTACGGTAACTGTTCTTTTAATTTTTTTATTGAGTCACTGTGAGACAGACCCTCACAAACGTATTCATGATTATGTTTCAGTCATACACTATTCCAACACCCATCCCTCCACCAGTGTATATTTTCCAGCACCAATGTCCTCAGTTTCCCTCCCATCACCCCCATCTGCCCCCGAGTCTGCCTCTATGGCAGGCACTTTTCTTCTTCCTCTCTTTCTCACTCTCACTTTCTCCCATCTTTCTCTTTCTCTCCTTTTGGGCATTTTGGTTTGCAATACAGATACTAAAAATTTATCGTATATGTCCCTTTACATACTTTTAACACTCAGTTCTTATCCAGCATGATCATTTCCAATTATTATTGTCATAGTGGTTCCTTCTCTATGTTACGTATCCTCTGCTGCACACACAACTGTGGTGGATTCCAAACATTGTCCAGTTCTCCTCGCCTCCTAATTCTTTTTTTACTACCTATATTAGTCTTCCACTTTATATTTTATACACCACAAATAAATACAGTCATTATATGTCTGTCCCTTTCCTTCTGACTCATTTCACTCAGCAGGACACTCTTCATGTCCATCCATTTACAGACAAATTTCATGACTTCATTTTCCCTAACAGCTGCATACTATTCCATTATATAGATGTGCTTTAATTTTTTTATCCATTCATCTATTCTCAGGCACTCAGGTTGTCTCCAGATTTTAGCTATGGTTAATAATGCTGCAATGACCATAGGAGTGCAGATGGTGTTTCTGCTGTGTGTTTTTGGGACCCCTGGGTATATTCCCAGAGGTGATATTCTGAGTTAAATAGGAACTTAATTTCTACTTCTTTTTGAGGAATGTCCATATTGTTTTCCCAAAAAGGCCAGACCAGTTGGCATACCCACAAGCAATGAAAGAGAGTCCCTCTTTCCCCGCATTCACACACCAGAACTGGTTGTGTTTGTTCATTTGGATGTGTACTGTGAGATGATATCTCATTATAGTTTTGATTTGCATCTACCTGATGATAAATGATGAACATCATTTTTTATGTGCTTTTTGGCCATTTAATTTTTTTAAAGTGTTCTGTTTATTTCTTCTCCCCATTTTTTGGTGGGGCTGGACGTTTGTTCTTGGAATTTTCAATCAGTGCCTTGTAAAGCTTTGCTATTAACCTGTTAGCAGAAGGGTGTTTTGTGAGTAATATTTTCCATTCTGTAGTCTATCTTTGTATCATGGCAACTGTTCCTTTTGACATGCAGGGGCTTCTCAGTGTAATGTAGTCCCATTTGTTTATCTTTGCTTCCATTTGCTTGGTCAGTGGTGTTTTATCTTTTAAGATACCTTTAGCTTCAATGTCATGAAGGGTTTTGCTGACATTTCCTCCCATATATCTTATGGATTTTGGTATGATGTAGACGTCTTGAATCCATTTTGATATGACTTTTCTGCATGGCATTAGGTAGAGGTCTAGTCTATTTTCTTGCATGTAGCTGTCTGTCTTTATTCGAATACCATGCTGTTGTTATTACTAATGCTTTGTAGTACAGTTTGAAGTTGGGGAAGGTGATGCTTCCCATCTTATTTTTCCCCCCAAGGATTGCTTTAGCTATTTGTGGGGGTTTGTTGTTCCATATGAATTTCTGTAGTGTTTGATCAATTTCTTTGAAAAATGTCATGAGTATCCTGAGACTGCATTTAATCTGTATTTGAATACATTCTGTGTTCTGTGAGCAGGGAATGTGTCTCTATTTTTTATGTCTTCTTTTATGTCTTGAAGTAGCATTTTGTGGGGGGTTTATACAGGTTTTACCTCCTTAGTTAAGCTGATTCTGAGATACATGATTTTTCTGAGTCACTATTTTGAACTGTTTTTTAATATATCTCCCTTTCATTATTTGTATATAGGAATGCCATGGACTTTTGAATATTGATTTTATGACCTGCCACTTCACTATACAAATCAATTGTTTCTAGAAGCTTTTTGCCATTTTCAGGATTTTCTAAGTATAGTATCATGTCATCTGCAAATAGTGATAGCTTGACTTCTTCCTTTCCTATCTGGATGCCCTGATATCTTTTTCTTGCCTAACTGCTATGGCAAGTACTTACAGTACTATATTGAATAGAAATGACAAGAGTGGGCAACCTTGTCTTGTCCCTGATCTTAGAGGGAAGGTCTTTAGTTTTTCCCCATTTAGAATAATGCTCACCGTGGGCTTATGGTAGATGACTTTGACTATACTGAGAAAAGTTCCTTGAACTCTGATTTTGTTGAAAGTTTTCATTATGAATGTGTACTGGATTTTTTCAAATGCTCTCTCTGCATCTATTGATATGATTAAATAGTTTTTATCTTTTTCTATTGATATGATGAATTATTTTGATTGACTTTCTAATGTTAAACTATCCTTGCATCCATGGGATGAATCCCATTTTGTCATGGTATTTGATCTTTTCAGTGAGTCTCTGGATTTCTTTTGCTAATATTTTATTTAGGATCTTTGCATCTGTGTTCATCAGGGTTATTGGCCTGTAATTTTCTTTTGTGTGTGTGGTGTCTCTGTCTGCTTTTGGTATCAGGAAATGTGCCTCATTGAAACTGTTTGGGAGTGTTTCCATTTCGTCTGTTTCGATTGGCAATAGGTCCTCTTTAAAAATTTGAAAGAATTCATAGTGAATTCATCTGGACATGTGTTTTTTTTTGTTTGTTTTGGTAAAGACTTCTTATTTCAGTTTCAATTTCCTCTATAGTGGTAGGTCTATTCCGGTATTTCAAGTCTTCTTGGTTCAATCTTGGGAGGTTAGAGGAATCCAGGAATTTATCTGTTTCTTTTAGGTTCTCTTCTTTCATGGCATATAGACTCTCAAAGTAATCTCTAATAGGTCTTCTGAATTTTTGTGGTTTCAGTTGTGATATCCCATTCTTATGTTCCATTTTTTTAATTTGTTTTTTTAGGGTTCTCTTTCTTTGTGAATCTTGCTGCTGCTTTATCGATATTTTTTATTTTTCAAAGAACAAGTCCTTTGATTCTCCATTTCTCTGTGTGATTAATAGCATGGTCTGAAAAGAGAGTTAATACAATTTCTATCTTCTTGATTTTATTGAGGTATGTTTTGTGGTCCAAAACATAGCATTTGTCCTATCTCAGAAAATGTGCATTAGAGAAGAATGTGTATTTGGTTTTTGATGAAAATCCCTATACATATCTACTAGTCCTCTCTCTTCCATTTCTTCCTTCAGAGTCAGGACTTCCCTGCTGAGTTTTAGTCTCATTGATCTATCAATAGATAATAAGGCAGTGTTAAAGTCTCTAATTACTGTTGTATTACTACCAATATCCTTCGTTAAGTCTATTAGCAGTTGTCTTAAGTATTTTGCTAGCCTCTCATTGGTGCATATGTGTTGAGGAGTGTAATTTCTTCCTCATAAACATATCTAGATTATTAATAAATGGTCTTTACTGTCTCTTCTAGTCATTTTCACCGTGAAATCTATGTTATTGGATGCTAATATGGCCACCCCGGCTTTTTAGGAGTTGTTTGCTTGAAATATTGTTTTCTGTCCTTTAACCTTGAGTCTGTTTTTCCTCCAACTGTTCAAATGTGTTTTTTATGGTCATGGTTCTTTAGCAGTGCAGAAGCTTCTTAATTTTATGCAGTGTACTTTGTTTAGCTTTTCTCTATCAGCTTCACTAATGGCATTGAATCATTGTGAAGATATCTTAGATTCAGTGTCATGAATTATTGTACCTGTTTTTCTCAGTATAATTTCTGGACTCATGTCTGAAATCAAGGTCTTTAATCTATTTTGAATTTATTTTTGTGCATGTTAGAATTTACTTTTTAATCTGTGACTGACCAGTTTTCCTAACACTGTTTATTAAAGAGGCTGTCTTCAATCCAGTTAATACTCTGCTCATTGGAGTAAGGTTTGCTGTTGACATACCTGAGGGTTTCTCTATGAGTTCTATATTCTGTTCTATTCTTCTGAGGGATCTGGAGCGATAGTACAGCGGTAGGGCATTCACCTTTCACGCAGCCAACCCGTGTTCGATTCCTCTGCCCCTCTCAGAGAGCCCAGCAAGCTACTGAGCATATCGCGCCTGCACGGCAGAGCCTTGCAAGCTACCCATGCGTATTGCATATGCCAAAAACTGTAACAATAAGTTTCACATTGAGAGACGTTACTGGTGCCCGCTCTAACAAATCAATGAACGGGATGACAGTGACAGTGATTGCTCTGAGAATTTCTCCTCATTCTAGTACCACATTGTTTTGATGACTGCCCCTTTATAGTAACTTAAAATTGGTGAAAGAGACGGTCCCAATCTTCCTTTTTCTCTAGTACTCATTTGGCTATTTTGTGGGTTTTATGTACTCCACATAAATTTCAGCAGTATTTTATCAATGTCTTTAAATGCCGTAGTTTTTGAGGGTTGCACTGAATCTGTTTAGTGTTCTCGGCAGGATTATCATTTTTAAAATATTAATCCTTCTGATCCAGAGATTCAAGTGTATTTGGTTTTTATGTCAGGACTTATTTCTTTAAATAGTAATTTATACTCTCTTTCTGTAAGACTTTCACCTATTTCATATAGCTGATAACCAGGTATTTGATTTTCCAAGGCACCTTTGTCAATGTTTTTTTTTTAATTATTAATGAATCACCGTGTGGTTACAGTTACAGATTTATATATTTTCGTGCTTGTGTTTCAGTCATACAATGCTCAAGTACCCATCCCTCCACCAGTGCCCATTCTCCTCCACCGATGACCCCAGCATCCCTCCCACTCCCCGATCCCATCTCCCCCACCCCACCCCACCTCTGTGGCAGGGCATTCCCTTTTGTTCTCTCTCTCCTTTTGGGTGTTGTGGTTTACAATGGAGGTATTATTGGGTGGCCATCATGTTCAATCTCTAGTCTGCTTTCAGCACGCCTCTCCCATCCCAAGCGGGTCCTCCAACCCCAGTTTAGTTGGTGTTCCCTTCTCTGTCTGAGCTGCCTTTCCCCCAGCATGTGAGACCGGCTTCCAAGCCATGGAGCAATCCTCCTGGTACTTATTTCTACTACTCTTGGGTGTTAGTCTCCCATTCTGTTGTTTTATATTCCACAGATGAGTGCAATTCTTCTATGTCTGCCTCTCTCTTTCTTACTCATTTCACTTAGCATTCTTGCACCCCTAGGATAAAACCCACTTGGTCTTGGTTTGTGATCTTTTTGATGTATTGTTGGATTCAGTTCCCTAAAATTTTGTTGAGGATCTTTTTGTCTTTGTTTATCAAGGATATAGGTCTCTAGTTTTTCCTTTTTAATGAAGTCACTGGTTTTATTCCTAGAGTGAATAAAATTCATGTTGAAAAAAATTCGTGTTTTCCAACTTTTTGAAAGAGACTGAAAAGAATTAGGAGTACTCCTTCTTTTTAGGTTTGGAATAACTCACTAGTAAACCCACCTGGACCTGAGTTTTTTGTTTGTTTGGCAAAAGACTTTTGATACCACTTTGATTTCTTTGAAAATGATTGGTCTGCTCAGGTCCTTTGTTTCCTCTTGATTCAAGCTTGGAAGGTTATAGTAATTGAAAAAAATGATTATTTTTTTCTAGGTTCTCCAGTATTGTGGCATAAAAGTTGTTGAAGTAATCCTGGTAATCCTTTGAATTTTCTTGGCATCTGTTGTGAAGTTTCAACCCTTTTATTTATGATTTGCTTTCTTAGGATTTTATTTCTTTTCTTTTTTTTTGGCTTTTTGGTTCATAGCCAGCAATGCTCAGGGGTTTCTCCTGGCATTTCATTCAGGACTTACTCCTGGTGATGCTCAGGAGACCATATGGGATAACAGGGATTGAACCCATGCTGGCTGCATACAAGCCTATTCATGCAAGGCAGGTACTATATTGTGAAGCCACATCTATGGACCCTAATTTTAATTTGAACTTCTTTTCTGCTTTCCTAAAATGAACTTTTACCTGATTGATGTGAGACTTTTCTGATGTTCAATGTCAGTTTAGCTACAAAACCTTTGCAGTGTTTTACTAATCTGCCCTAAATACGAATGTATCTTTTAGCTGTCATTTTTTTCCTGGACTCTTTCTGATCAATTTTCATTTCTTTGAACTATTGAATAGGATCAGATTCACTCATGGATAATTCAGTGGTAAATTTTCAGATTCCTTATGGCTCCATTGTTTTCCTCAACCAAAATCTGGGATCTCAGTATTCTGCTACATTGTACACTTCCTCGACTGCACGTTTCCATGACTAAACTGGTTGGCCAGAGAGAGCAGTAAAGCCACATCACTTGTTCTCTCCCTTATGGAACCTTAGCGTTGAGAATTAAATAGGACAGATCCCCTTGCTCAGAGTTTGGCTTTTGTGACCTTCCATTGTGGCTCTGAACTATAGGATTGCTTGGACCTTAAGGGAAAAAGGAACTTTAACAATTTTTATAAGAACATTGAAAAATTGTTTTCTTGTATCTCATAGATACAAGCAAGTATCTCATAGATACAAGAAAGTAGAGCGTTTTTTTTTTCCCGAGAGCTCTCTCTAAATGCTCTATGGCCCTCTTCTGATTTATCAGTTGGATACTAGATTGGAAAAATTAGTAAATTTGGTTGCAGTGTACCTGGAGATGTTACTGGCGCCCGATCGAGTAAATCGATGCACAACAGGATGACAGTGATACAGTGATACCTTGGTAACATACTTGATTGAAGTTCAGTGGTAAAACTTCCACTTTTAGCCTTATTCCATTGACTCTGACTAATCTTAAATACCTGCTTCATGTATTCTGTCCAGTTTTTATTGATAAGCTAAATACGTAAAGCATATCTTTCCTGTGTCCAGCCACTGTTGTTTTTGTTCCATATTTTCCCATTTGTTTTAACTGGGATTCCTAAGATTGGTCCCTTTATCTACACTGTTTAGTGTTTGGCCAAATATTGATCAGAAGTTACAGTCATCTACTTCAAACTTTGCAGAAGGACCTAACTCTTTGCTGATGAATCCATGAGTGGTCTGGAAGCTCATTCAAACTGCAGGCCATTTTCCAGTTTTATTCAATTTCCTTTCTTCTGGAATCTCTCACATCTCTTTGTTGTGCTAGTTCTGTTGCTCTGTGACATTTGACTGGTTGTCTGAGACAAGGTCGTGGAAAGGAAGAAACAGTCCAAGAGGAGAATCAAGCTGAAATGGGGTTTATTTAAAAGAGAGCCCTCCAGGATTGCCCTCACAAACTTCAAAGGGGACCATTGAAGATCATGCCCATCTGCAATGTAAGGTGGATTTATATGGAAATGAAGGAGGCCTGGGACAGGGGGAGGGATGTTGGTTAACTCAAAACTAGATCTTGTTTCTGCCTGGTGAGGGTTGGTTGGCTGGGGCCAAAGCCCAATAGATAGTCTTTTGTTTTGGTTTCCAGAAATCCCCCCCACCATTGTGGTGGAACTGCATATTTAGGCTTCTAAGTGTTTATCTCCAGACCAGCCTAACATTTTGCCCCTTTTTAAGTAAAATAGAGTAGGGATGTTAGTCTCAGGCTACTTCTGCCATTTTGAGGTGAGGGTTGTTTGGGGTGACATGAAGAAGGGAAAAAGGTCATGGAAAAGGGTCAGCGGGGGTGGGGTAAGTCATAGGCAGCCAGGTATGGATGAAGAACAGCTGGTCCTAGTCCTGGGATATTTCCTGAGTGTGTGACTGAACAAACTTAGAGACATCATGCACTAACAAACGATACCATTATTAAGGTTTAAAGTTCCTACAGTAGGGGCTGGAACAATAGCACAGTGGGTAGGGCGTTTGCCTTGCACGCGGCCGACCCGGGTTCAATTCCCAGCATCCCATATGGTCCCCCGAGCCCCGCCAGGAGTAATTCCTGAGTGCATGAGCCAGGAGTAACCCCTGTGCATTGCCGGGTGTGACCCAAAAACCAAAAAAAAAAAGTTCCTACAGTAGGGTCACAAACCAGGCCATAGGTCATTTCCGAGAAGTGTCTAGCTTAGAAAATTCCTATGCTGAGTAGAGGTTGTGTCCCAGTGCCCCACCAGCCAGAACTGTTTTGACTGAGTGGGGGGAGGCGTGGGGAGGTCAACCTTATTAAACCTAGTTTTAGTAAGGTCCTTTGGAATATATTTGTTCAATTACTCTGTAGAACTGGAATGCGATTTCTACAGAGGGCATGTTATAAAAAAATAGTTTTCTCCCCATCTTCACTTAAAAGTTTTGCCAGGTGTCTTAACAAACATGGCTTGTCCTTTTCCATAAACACAGCAAGTTTGGAGAACCCTCATTTGGGGTACCCTATTATTGATTGAGAGGCTCTGGGCAACAGCTAAAGACAGAGTATGAGACACACTAATAATGGCACTAATATGTTACCTCTCACAGTGTCAGGGTTACTCAGGCTTGGCCATTGTGAAGATCAGGTTAACATGATAAGCTGGAGGTGGCCTAAGACCTCTCACCTTCTGTAGGAGTTTCCTGGCAGAAAGGAGTCCATCTTATCCTTTCTCTAGTTTTGGGAGAGATCCTGGTTTCCAAGTTTTTCTTGACACTGAGTGCATAGTTCAGGCTGTGGTCAGTTATGCAGATTCCTTGCTTTCCATAGCAGAGACAATTTCCATTTCTTCCTTGAGCCATCCTGTCTCTAGGGTCTCCCTAAGGTTTGTAGGGTACTTGTATCAGTACCTGTATTATTATTTGACAGCCAATCCTTTTGACTGTTTTTCCTGAAGAGGGCTTTGGGGCCCCCTAGTTGGCTTTTCTGTCTGTATGAGGGGCAGACCTTACTACAGAGAGTAAAGACTTCCTAACTGGATTTATGCGAACCAACATAATTCCATGAAGCATTAAAATTGTAATGAAGATACAGAGAGGAGGGAAAAGCAACTATTGCACTTTACTCACAAGAAAATGCAACATACCCATTTTGCTGTGGGTCCTGATCAAAAGAAGCAATAAAATCTGAAGAGAATATAGAATATACAGTTTAACAACATCATGTTTAATTCAGTCCAACATTGAAAAACCTTGATTTCCTGATGCTCTGCCACAGAGGCGGGTGGGGTGGAGGGGACGGGGTGGGGGTGGTGGGAGGGATGGGTACTCGACCATTGTATGACTGAACCGCAAGCACGCAAGTTTGTAAGTCTGTAACTGTACCTCACGGTGATTCACTAATAAAATTTTTTTTAAAAAACCATGATTTCCTGTAACTTTTTTATGTGTCCTAAGAACACTGTAACATGAGTCCAAAACATCCATCTAATCTTGCCAAAAAGTATTAGAATAATTCTGCAGATGTGATTTAAAGATCTCCTTACAAAAGTCCAGTTTGATCAGTTTCTTTACTTAAAGCACCTCAAACCTTCTACACATTTCTTTGCATTCATTCTATCCTGTAACTTTTCTTCATTGCATTTCAAAAGCACCTTAATGGGTAGGATTCCTTTCTTTTCCCCATTGATGATGTCTCCAGCCATTATATTTCTTACTTAAAATATAAATCTTTACTCCTTATAGTCACATCTTACAAGTTTAACTTCCTTATTTTACTGAACTGGGTATAGCTGATCTCCCACGAAATTTAGAATCAAGTGACTCACCTCATTTAGCATGACAAAACTATTCTCTGCAGTACTCTTTCAAAAGCATTAAATCATTTCTATAGATGTCCAAAAAGTTTTACAATGCTCACAATTAAAGATTTTATAACAAATATTACACTTGGTGATAGTTAAGTTCACATTAGGAATTGGGAATTAATGACAACATACTAAAATTTTCTATCCTTGGAATTCTGGTTTTTAGAAAAACACAGATTGTATGGGATTAAAACACTCAGAAAGATTACCATGAAACAGTAAGGATTTCACATCTGTAAATAAAGTGCTCTTAAGGTAAAGACAAGATTTGGTATCTGGTGACAAAACTGACATGAAATAAAGTGATCTTAATAGTAGCATGTATTTTCATGTACTGTGCAGACTGATAGTTCAGTGTGAAAAGGCTGACTATAGTTATTTCCACATTCTCACCTAATTCTCCATTCTCATGAACCACTAAAACCAAAGTGTCTATTCCTAGCTGCTCGAACATTAGGAAGGCCAGCTCCTTTTCCCCCCACAGAGGCACAATGCTTTGATTTCATGGTATCAGGATGATTCCTGAGATGTTCCATTATTTACTCTGTTAGCACTCTTAAATTTAAAGTAAAATCAAAGCAGTTCTTTGCAGCAGCTGCTGAGTTTTTAAAAGGCCCATTTTTTATCACAGCTATTTCAAATCATGAGTTAGCTAGGCTTGTCAATTTAATGATTCCACACTGTAACAGAACAGACATGCTTACAGAAAAAGGCCCTCTTGTTTTTTACTGAAGGTCCCTGCTTTTTTACTAAACTTTATATACCACATAAGAAAATACTTGAATTTACAATGTTTATGAAAATATGAGAAGCTTTCTTCGATGACTTCTGTACTTAAAATTTGTAAAACAGCCTAATTTCTCACTAAATTAAGCTGGGATCAGCATTCTGTTTTAGAAATCTTCAGTTCAATTCTGATCTAACAAGATCCAAAAGCCCCTAAACCTTTTAAATTGATGGTTTGCATGTCACTCAGACCTCTAGTGATGATGCATGTTGTCCAAGTCTAAGAATTTATTTTACTTCTGATTTCAACCTGTCACTAAAATTCCAATATTCCACACACAGACAGATAAATTGACTACTGAGGGGTGACCACACATACATTGCACACAGATATGCAGTTGATCAATAAATTTGCTCCAGTTGTGATCTGACCCTTCAAGAGTTGCAGGGAGGAACTGATGGATTGAGAAAGGAAGGGGCAGTCCCCATGGCAAAAATAGCCCTGTCAGTGGAATATGAACCTTGTTCCACATTTCCTAGCCAGCACCAGGCTCTGCTCCCTGCCTACTAAAAATGGATCAAGAAAGCAGTTCTTTTGTTTTTTTGGTTTTTTATTCTTTTTATTGAATCACCATGAGATACAGTTACAAAGATTTCATGTTTGAGTTTCAGTCATACAATGATTAAACACCCATCCCTCCACCAGTGCTCATTTTCTATAACCAGTGTCCCCAGTATGCCCCCTCCAATGCCAACCCTTCCCCTGCCTCTATGGCAGAAAATTGCCCCCATACTCTCTCTACTTTTGGGCATTATGGTTTGCAATACAGATACTGAGAGGTTGTCATGTTTGGTCCTTTATCTACTTTCAGCACACATTTCCCATCCTGAACTCTGCCTCCAACCATCATTGACTTAGTGATCCCTTCTCTATTCCAGCTACCTTCTCTCCCAGATCATGAGGCAGGCTTCCAACCATGGAGCAATATTACTGGTTCTTGTCTCTATTGTCCTTGGGTGTCAGTCTCATGTCATGTTATTTTATATTCCACAAATGAGTGTAGTTACTCTATGTCTGTTCCTCTATTTCTGATTTATATCATTTAGCATAATATTCTCCATGACTATCCACTTATTAGCAAATTTTATTATTTCATCTTTCCTAACAGCTGCATAGTATGCTATTGTGTCGATTTACCAAAGTTTCTTTAACCAGTCATCTGTTCTCAGTCACTCAGGTTGTTTTCAGATTCTGGCTTTTGTGAACAATGCTGCAATGAACATACAGGTTGCAGATGTCATTTCTACTATGTTTTTTGTCACCTTCGGGATATATTTCCAGAAGTGGTATTGCAGGGTCAGATGGAAGCTCAATTTCTAGTTTTTGAAGGAATGCCCATATAGTTTTCTAAAAAGGCTGGACCAGTCAGCATTCCCACCAACAATGAAAGAGAATCCCTTTCTCCCCACATCCGTGCCAGCACTGGTTGTTCTTGTTCTTTTTGATGTGTGCCAGTCCCTGTGGTGTGATGTAGCATAATGTTGGTTTACTCTTCCTCCCTGGCCACTGGGAGCTTGTATTTGTTGATTGCCCCTCAACTTGTCAGTAACCTTTGACTCCTGATCAGACTCTGACTTGTAAATACTGTCTTTCTCTTCTTGATGTCTTTTGCATGGTTAGCTATTTCAGAGTAATCGCGTTTTGTATCGATAGAGGAAGACAGTTAAAAAGACAAGTCTGGCGGGCTGGAGCAATAGCACAGCGGGTAGGGCGTTTGCGTTGCTCGTGGCCAACCCGGGTTTGATACCCAGCATCCCATATGGTCCCCTGAGCACCGCCAGGGGTAATTCCTGAGTGCAGAGCCAGGAGTAACCCCTATGCATCACCGGGTGTGAGCCAAAAAAAAAAAAAAAAGACAAGTCTATGGCTGGCTGGGGAGTTGATTGACTCAAGATAATATTACCTCTTGGAAATCTGCTCTCTGGACTTAAGCCTCAGTTGCCCTTATTTCCTAGATCCCCAAAAGCAGGATCCTGACAAGGAACTGGATGGACCCAGGGCAAGCGGTGAACTAGCTACCCTGGCATTGAAATGAACCTTGCCAAAGTACCCTAATGCTTAACTATAAGTTAAGAGCTTGGTTATGGACAAATTATGTCATGATACAAAAAGTTATAACTAGATTTGGACCCTGCTCAGGTTAGGAATTATTGATCTGGCCTGAGCACTGTAGTCCGATCTGTGGTGAGATGTCTTCAGGAGGGTTACCCTACAAGCCTTAAAGTGTCTATTACTGTGTCCATACAGAATGGTAAATACTTAAGGGCTGTTTTGCCCTTGTGGGATACAGGTGGTTGGGAAGACTGGAAAAACATTTTGATTGCACTTCCCCTGCTGAGGCATTGTTGGAGGCAGGTGGGGGGGGATGGTGAGAGAGAAAAAAAGAGAGGCTGTGGGAAGGCAAGGGAAGAAGAATGAGTTAGGGAGAGAGAGAGAGAGAGAGAGAGAGAGAGAGAGAGAGAGAGAGAGAGAGAAGGAGAGAGAGAGAGAAGGATACAGCGGGAAGAAGGAATTGTGGGGTTACAAAGAGACGGGGATGGTGACAGAGTGACGAGTACATTGAGTGAGACAGAAAGTTCGAGGAAGATTGAGGGAGAGACAGAGATGAAGAGGACAGGAGTTTGAGAAGAAGAGACACAGAATTAGAGGAGAAGGTTGCGAGTTAGAGAGAAGGCTGAGAGCTGAGAGTAAGAATGGCTGGGGAGATTTGGAGAGGAGCCACGGAGAGCATTGTAGAGCGAGTTAGAGAGAAGTTTGGAGAGAGCTGGGAGACACGAGAGATTGAATAAATGGCAATTAATCAGCAACCAGCTTGGCCCTCATTCCTCCTTCATCCATCCAAGGCAACAGCTGCCTCAGATAGGGAAGTGGCTCAAGAGCAACTAACACAGGTGAGAGAGAGAGAGAGAGAGAGATAAAGCTGCCCAGCGAGTGCCCGAACATCCGTTTATGTGTAATCCTTGAGTGAAGGAGTTTACACACCTCTGTGAGAGGGGATTTTCACAGCCTGAGAATGGGAAATTTAATGGTGGAGCCGTAGCACAGTGGGTAGGGCGTTTGTCTTGCACATGGACGACCTGGGTTTGATTCCTCTGTCCCTCTCGGAGAGCCTGGCAAGCTACTGAGAGTATCCTGCCCCCACGGCAGAGCCTGGCAAGCTACCCGTGGTGTATTCGATATGCCAAAAACAGTAACAAGTCTCACAATGGAGACGTTACTGCTGCCCGCATGAGCAAATCAGTGAACAATGGGATGACAGTGCTACAGAGATGATATCTCATTGTTGTTTTGATTTACATCTCCCTGATGATTAGTGATGTAGAGCATTCTTTCACATGCCTTTTGGCCATTTGTTTTGTTTTTTTTTTTGAGGAAGCTTCTGTTCAATTCTAACCATTTTTTGATGAGATTGGAGGTTTTTGTCTTATACAATTCTACTAGTGTCTAGTATATCCTGGATATCAATCCCTTATCTGGTGGCTATTGGGTAAATATTCTTTTACATTCTGTGGGCTCTCTATGTATTTTGGTCACTGTTTCTTTTGAGGTGCAGAAGTTTCTTAGATTAATGTCCCTTTTATGTTTGTTTCCACTTGCTTGGTCAGAGGTTTTTCATCCTTAAATATGTCTATCCCTCTCTCTCTCTCTGACTCATTTCACTTAGCATGATACTCTCCATATCTATCACTTATATGCAAATTTCATTACTTCATCTTTTCTAACAGCTTCAGAGTAGTCCATTGTCTCGATATACCAGAGTTTCTTTAACCAGTCATCTATTCTCGGTACTTGGGTTTTTTCCAGATTCTGGCTATTGTAAAGAAACAATAATAATATACAATAATAATAAGCAATAAACATACAAATGCAAATATCATCTCTACTATAATTTTTGCATCTCCTGGATATATTCCCAGAAGTGGTATTGCTATAGACCCTCATTTTTTGAACCTCCCAAGTTTTGGCCCCAAGGTGAAAGGTCTGAGACACACCTTTGTGGAAAGGATCGAAGAAACAGAGTCCAAGTGGCAAATTAGGCTAAAATGGGGTTTATTTAAAAGAGAGTGCTCCTGAGTGGACCTCAAAAGCCTGTAGAGGTGCTAATGAAGATTGCGCCATCTTTGTTTTGGGGGTGTTATATGGAAGTAAAGGAGGCCTGGGGCTGAGGTGCGGGGGTATGCAAGGTTAATTCAGAACTAGATCTTGTTTCTACCTGGCAGGATTTGGTTGGCTAGAGTTAAAATCCAGTGCATAGTCTTATTGTGGGTTCCAGAAATCACAGGCAGTGGCTGAACTATATTTGCAGGCTTCAAAGTGACCATCTCTGGCCTGACCTAACAGTGTATGCTATGATTTTCCAATCTACATAAGTTATGTGGAGAATTTATCAAACTTCCTATGGCTTCCTCACCCATGTATTCCTGTTAACCTCTGTTTCATATGTTCTATATCAGGACAGTTCCTAATAGCAGATTTTATTTTATTTATTTATTTATTTTTGCTTTTTGGGTCACACCCGGCAATGCACAGGGGTTACTCCTGGTTCTACACTCAGGAATTACTCCTGGCGGTGCTCAGGGGACCATATGGGATGCTGGGATTCGAACCCGGGTTGAATCCAGCTCCAGCCCCAGATTTTATTATTTTCTAACCCTGTTTCTAAGCCTGCCCTCCCAGGTTGAATTGCTGGGTAAGATACTCAGCAGGGGGGCTGGAGCAATAGCACCTCGGGTAGGGCGTTTGCCTTGCACTTGGTCGACCCGGGTTCGATTCCCAGCATCCCATATGGTCCCCTGAGCACTGCCAGGAGTGATTCCTAAGTGCACGAGCCAGGAGTAACCCCTGTGCATCGCCAGGTGTGACCCAAAAAGCAAAAAAATAAAAAAGATACTCAGCAGGACCAAAATGATGCAGCACAGGAAAAAAGGCATTGATTACACTATTCTCGCCTCTGGTTTAATAATTTCTATGAATAAAATTTTCTGGCTCTCATATGCTTTGAGATGAATTCCAGGTTTTATGACAAGATTATTTTGGGGGCATTTTGTTCATTTTTATTACTAATTTTGAGGGGAGAAAATTAAAAACTTGGTTGGGGCCAGAATGATAGTGCAGCAGGTAGAACACTTTCCTTTCATGCAGCTGATCCAGGTTATATCTATGGCACTATTTATGGTCCTCCAAGCACAGCCTGGGGTGGCCCCTGCCCAACGTAAGCCCTGAGTAGGGCCAGGTCTGCCTCCTCTGTCTAAAAAGAATTTTGGCACCCATTGTAGTTTATCTGTCCTATAGCTTATATAACATTGTTTCATTTATTTATGCTTAATAAATGAGGCAGTGTGTTTGCCTAAGAAGATTGTCATTATCATTGGGACCAGAGAGATGGCTCAAAAATTTGAGCACATGCTTTGCACTCTGAAGCCCCAGGTTTCTTTCTCAACACTGTATGGTCTGTTGAGCACTGCTAGGAGCCACCCCTGAGTCAGGAGTAACTCCTGAGCTTTTCTAGATTTCCGTCCCCTACTAACAAAGAAGAACAAAAGAAAATTGCTATTGCAGTGGAGAGGTAGTTCTATGGAATAAGTGCTTGCTTTTTTTGTGAAAGAAACCCAAGTTCAGTCTCCAGCATACAATGTATGGACATTGAAACAGCACAATTCCCAGCATGCACCACAGGGATCAATCTTTTCAGCCCAGAGCCCCCAAGCACCAAATGCCAAAATAAAAGAAAAAGAAAATTGTTATCTGAAATCACAGAAAAAATAGAGAATAGGGAAGGCTTATATTTCAAGGAGGTCCTTAAAAGTTGGGAAGCTCTTCTGGCCAGCATAGGATAGAGCAAGCGTTATTGGGGAGTAAGGGGTGCCCACCTAGAGGTTCTTGAGTGTTTCTCTTGGCGCTGCACTCAGAAATTACTCCTAGCAGTGCTCTGGGGACCATATGGGGTGCCAGGGATCAAACCTGGTAGGTCATGTGTATGGAAAACACACTACCTGCTGTAATATCCATTGCTCCAGCTTCTTTAGAACAAGCTTGTAAAAGACGAAATGGAAGCCTGGTTTTATCTTGAGTAGATTTCAGTAGTCTAGTTTATAATAGTCTATGCATACTTAGGAGTTTTTCAGGAAATTCATGAATATTTATGAGGGGAAAGATAGGCATGCACAGTTGAGGAACACAAATGAGCATACATAATCATGGATTGAATATTCAGAAAATTATAGAGAATGATTTCTTTCATATGATAATGAGGAGATAGGTGACTGTTAGTCAAGGAAAGTTCTACAATGCATTTTTTAAATTAAATCTCTGTGAGATTGAGTATTACAAAGCTGTTCATGATTGGGTTTCAGTCGTATAGTGTTCCAACATCCATCCCCACACGAGTATAATTTCCCAGGTTTCAATGTCCCCTGTTTCCCTCTCACATCTCCACACCTTCCCCATCCCCGCCTGCTTCTATGGCAGGCATCTCTCTTCTCTCTCTCATTTTAGACTTTATTGTTTGCAAGACAGATGCTGAAAGGCTGTCAAGTATATCCCTTTACCTTTTTTCAATATACAGTTCTTGTCCAGAGTGATGATTTTCAACCCATATTGTCATAATGGACCCTCCTCTATCTTAACTTCCCTCCATTGCCCAGGCCCTTACGGTAATTTCCAACCATTAACAAGTCCTCCTAGCCCATTTTCCATGGCCTTGGATAATAGTTTCATACTGTTTTATGGCATTTTATGTCCCACTAATAAATGCAGGAGTCATTCTTTTTTTTTAAATGTAGGAGTAGCACTGTAGCACTGTCATCCCATTGTTCATTGATTTGATCGAGCGGGCACCAGTAATGTCTCCATTGTGAGACTTGTTGTTACTGTTTATAGCACATCTAATATGTCACAGGTAGCTTGCCAGGTTCTGCCATGCGGGAGGGATACTCTCAGTAACTTGCCAGGCTCTCCGAGAGGGACAGAGGAATCAAACCTGCGTCAGCGACAGAGGAATCAAACCCAAGTACAAGGCAAATGCCCTACCCACTGTGCTATCGCTTCAGTCCAAAGTAGGAGTACTGCTATTTATTCAGCCATTGATTAAGCTGATTGAATTGGGCATGAACTCCACATTACTTTTTTTACTGAATCACTGAGATACAGTTACAAAGCTTTCATGTTCAAGATTCAGCTGTACAATGACGGAACATCCATCCCTACGCCATCAGTGCACACTTTCCACCACCAGTGTCCCCAGTATATCCCAGTCCTCACCCTACCTCCATGGCAGTCAATTCCCCCAATACTTTCTCTCTACTCTTGGGCATTATGTCTTGCTCCTAATTTCCTACCACCACTCAAGCCTGCCTGCCAGGGGCAGATGCTAGATCATTTATTGTCCATTGCTCATTTTGAATATCATGGGTGCCGCTGCCACATGCTTCTGGAATCCTATATTGTAAATTGTTGTGTTCCAGAGACATATATGTAGGGCACTAATCCATTTTGGTATTCAATTGGGCGTCTCTAGACCAGGGCTGTTGGTGCACTAATATGGTACCCGAAGTAACTTGTAAGGGAGACAGCCAGGCTGATGAGTGGGAGGGGGCCGGGGAGGGACAGCCCGGCACCTCTGCCACCGTGCGTCATAGAGATTTAGTCCTGGAACCCACATACCTGGGCCTTGCTTGTGGAAGCTCCTGGTTGGTGACATTCTATCTGCTGTAGGCGTGGAGACTATACCTGCTCCATTTGGGGTGTCTGGTGAGATCGGCTTGGTATGGGGCATGGAGAGATCTCCAGCCCTGTGGCGTCTTCTGGGACTTGCTTCTGAGTCTCTGGCTTTCGATCTCTTTTGAGTTTAATTCATGGGTATCTCAAGCAAGGCCAGTAAATAGAGTGTATAGGGTGGCAATGAAGTTGTTTTGTGGAAGTGCTTCCATGTATATTCGGAAGTGGGAGGAGGTAGCCCACCACAACTCTGTGAAAGCCTGGAGATTTCAGTCACAAATCCCGCATACCTGAATTTTCAGCATATTATATCTCGGTGAGGTCCGTCCTGAGACGATGGAGACAGGCTGGGGGTATAGCAGCAATTTTGGATTGTGGAAGCAAGCGGCTAATGGGCACTCTGCTTGGGCAGGCACAAGCCAACCTTCCCCCTCCAATTTACACCAGTCTGTTTAGCCATGTGCATGTCCAAGATCAACTGTGGCTTTTGATCTCTTTTGAGATTTATCTATGAGTCTCTGAAATAAAGCCAATAAATCAGCTTATACAGCTGGCCTGCAGGTGGTTTGTGGGCATGGCTCCCACCTACCTAACTTTTGGCCATTTAATTTCTTGGTAACCTTGGTCTCACGTTGTTGAGATCTGGGTAAAGGCACAATGGCAATTTTGGGATGTCAGAAAGCCTGAAGGAACCATCAGGATGATGATGCAGTTGCCCTGCAGGTACAGGTTGACCTGTTAGCGGCACCATACCCCCTAAATGTAGACATTCTTTATCTGTCTCTCCTCTTCTGGCTCATTTCTTAGCATGATATTCTCCATATCCATCCATTTATAGACAAATTTCATGACCTCATTTTTCCTAATAGCTGTGTAGTATTCCATTGTGTAGATGTACCATAGTTTCTTTATCCAGTCATCTGTTCTCAGGTACTCAGGTTGTTTTCAAATTCTGTTTTGTCTAAATCTGTTAGTTTTATTTGTAATTTTTAAAATACAGTCCAGCAGTATTCTAGGACTGCTTTCAACTCTTTGGTTGGTTCTGCTCCTCGCAGTGCTCAGCGACCATGCAGTTCTTGGATCAAACCCAAGCTTTAACGCATGCAAAGTATGTATTTTGTTCCTTGAACTGTTTGATTCTTTACTTTTAAATGTATATATATATATATATATAATACCTTTACTCACTGTGTAATCATTTTATGATATATTTGAATCAAGATATCATGATGTGTACCTTAAACTTATACAACGATATTTATCAGTTATTTCTTAATGAAACTTGGGGAAAGAAAAAAAATTGGAATTCAGAAGAGATTGGTGTATCATTGTGGTACCTCATACTTGCCCCAAATTAGTAAATATTATTCTTATAAAGCTCATATCTACTCATTTCATCCAGATATCATTTAAGTCTAGAAGCTTTTTTCACTAATGTTTCCATTTAATATTCATTCTCTTTGAATCTAGATTTCAATAGTTCTAGATTCATAGGGAGTTACAGATTATGTATAAGTGCTTATTGGGATTTCAATGTTCTTCTTTTATCATTTGCTTTCCCCATTCTTGTCATAGATTATTGCATGGGCTATTCTGATAAAATGAAAAGCACACTGATCTAACCAGAATAACTGGGTTCTAACCCTAGCATGTAACCTTGTTTATGTTTTGGATCACAAGCCTGTTTTTATTTTCTAAAAACATAAAGGTAATTTAAAAAATTTAATATGGCAATTTCTTTTTTAAATTTTATTGAATCACTGTGAGATAGTTACAAGCTTTCATGTTTGGGTTACAATCGCACAATGATCAAACACCCATACCTCCACCAGTGCACATTCCCCACCACCAATATCCGCGGTATACCTCCCCCTTTCTCACCCTCTCCCTGCCTCCATGGCAGACAATATTCCCCATATTCTCTCTCTACTTTTGGGCATTATGGCTTGCAACACAGACACTGAGAGGTCATCATGTTTGGTCCATTATCTACATTTGGCATATATCTCCCAATTTCTCCACTTCACTTGTATCACTTGTCATCCCGTTATTCATCGATTTGCTCCAGCGGGGTGCCAGTAACGTCTCCATTCATCCGTGTCACGTGCTAGTGTCTGAATTGCGTCTGCTCGCTCCAGGAACATGAAGAGCCTCAAACCGTTCATTCAGGGTCTTGATGAAGAAGACCGATCATCTTGTAGGTGGGCGGCCACATGGTCTTTTAACGTTCTGTGGAATCCATTTGGTAACAGCTCAGGGCCAGTGGTCATCTCTAAATTATATTACGTGTCTGCCCCATTTGAGTTTTGATGCCTTGGTAAACAAGACAGTGTCCCTGATTCTTGATCGTCGATGGAGGTTAGAACTCCAGATTCCTTCTCTCACTTGAGTGAGACGTGATAAGCCTAACATAGCTCTTTCAATTCTTCTTTGGGATACCCGAATAGTGTTCTCATCCTGTTTTTTGTAGGACCCAGGACTCTGAAGCTTATGTTAGTGCAGGAAGAACAGTGGAGTCGAAAAGATGTGCCTGGAGCCAGAGGTTCTTTGTCCTCTGAACCACTTCTTTGACGCTCTTAAATACATTCCACACCGCTCTCTACCTCCTGTGTAGTTCAGGTGCCAGGTTATTTGTCATCTTGAGTTCTCGACCGAGGTATACATAACTGCTGCATTTGGAGATGTTCATTCCATTGAGGGCAAATGGAACATCAGGAACTAGTCCGTTTCTCATTAACATTGTCTTCGTGAGATTCAGCTGTGGTCAGACCTTTCCACACTCATGGTTGAAGTTGGCCAGTATTTGTGCCGCTTGGCTGATATTTGGTGTTATGAGAATGATGTCATCAGCAAAGTGGAGGTGGTGTAATTGACTATTGTCAATCTTCACTCCCATTTCTTCTCATTCCAGTCATCGCATGATGTTCTCGAGGGTGGCACTGAAGAGCTTCCGTGAAATGGTGTCACCCTGCTGAACCCCTCTCTTTACGTCGATGAACACTTCTTTGTAGAATGGTGAGATCCTGGTGGTGAATCCATAATACAGCTCAAGGAGGATCTTGATGTACTGAGTTTGAACTCCCTATTTGGCTAGGGCTTCGATGACCACTTCAGTCTCAACAGAATCAAAGGCCTTTACTTTAAATCAATGAATGTTAGACAGAGCGGCATATTGAACTCTCGAGAGACCTCATTGAGCTTGGTCACCATGTGGATATAGTTGATTGTGCTGAATCCTTTCTGAAACCGGTTTGCTCGCATTTTTGTCCTTCATCTACTGTTCTGCCAATCCTATTCAGGATGACTCGAGTGAATAACTTATAGACGATGGACAACAGGCAGATCAGGCGATAGTTGCCGATGTCATGGATGTCTTCCTTCTTGTACAATAGGATGGTCCTGCTGGTTTTCCATTGGGACAGAACCTTGAATTCAGACAAGTAGTGTGTGAAGAGGCAAGCCTGTGCATTGATGAGTACTGGCGTCAGACTCTTCAGGTGTTCGGGTCTGACCTTGTCTGGACCGGGTGTTGGACACTTCTTTACCAACAAAATGGCGTGTAGGATTTCAGAAGAGAGAACAGTGGGAATGACATATCCATCCTGTTGAATTTGGTATGTGGGCAGGTGGATGTGGCTATCAAAGAGATCCGAGTAGAAGTCGTGGATAACCTTTTCCATTGCCTTTTTGGAAGATGTGATAGATCCATCAGGACATCAGAGGGCAGTCATCGTGGTCTTACAGTTGGTGAAGGACAGGAGGGTGTTACGAATACTTTTCCCGGCTTCTGCCACATCAGCCAACACTGCTACTCTTCTCTCTTTGAGGTCTTCCTTTATCCCTTCTCTGCACAGCTTTGCGAACTCAGACATTAGCTTGTGATTGCCTGAGGCTCACGCCAGAGCACATTGGCGAATGAGCGCAAGAGTTTCGGAAGACAGGCGACTTTTTGTGGCTTTCTCTCTCTCTCTCTCTCTCTCTCTCTCTGCATTCTTTGAACAATCATGGAGATGCTGATCCAGTAGATCGTATTCCTTGTCGATGTTGTCAACGACGGCATTTTCCCATATTGCTGCAGTAGTGCCAAAGAGCTCCTTGTTGATGGTCATTCTGGGATTTCTCTTCTTAAACTTGCAGCCCTTTCTCCCTGCTTGTGAAGTAGAATTTCGCATGAAAGAGATGGTGGTCTGATCCCATTTGGAATTTTGGGACAACATCAACATTGGTCAGGCAAGACCATCGATTCAATATGACGTGGTCAATTTCATTGTGAAAGTGTCCACTGGGAGACTTCTGGAACTGCTAGTTACCATGGATGGTCTTGGTTGACATGATGAACTCAGTCTCTCACCCTATTTGTTCCATTCTAGGCTGTGAGTCCCAATGTGGAGTTCTTCGGGTGAACTCTAGGTCCTATCTTGGCGTTAAAATAACCGACAATGACCTTGTAGGTGTAGTCTTCTTTATAGAACTTCTCCAGCTCCTAGTAGAACTTCTCAATTTCTTCTTTATCGTAGTTGGATGTTGATGCATAGACAACAAAGATAGAAACTGCTGGCAACAGGCCACATCTATTCAAATGTAAGTGTCTGATTTGAGTTGTTAGGCATTCGAACAAATCAATGCTCATCACCAAGTTCATGTTGACAAAGACACCAACACCACCTATGACTCTACTGTTGCATGTTCTGAGGAACAGTTCTTCTCCAGTGTTGAAACGCTGTGATGTGTTCAGTACCTCTCATCTTGGTCAATCTAATGACATCGTACTTGATCTACCGTGCTTGCTCCATCAGGTCCTCGATGAATGCTTCCAATGCCAGCGTATGTGCATTAAAAGTACAGTCATTTTAGTCCATCTTCGTTTTGGCACCCCAGTTCAGCCCTGAGATTTTGTCAGCCTCTCCTTGTTTGTCCTTCTTAATGCTGTTACATTGGGGGATCTTCTAGGGTCAGGGGAATGAGGCCTGTTGTTGTTACTGTATTTGGCATATCGAATACACCATGGGTAGCTTGCCAGGCTCTGCTGTGCGGGTGGGATGCTCTCAGTAGCTTGCCAGGTTCTCTGAGAGGGATGGAGGCTTTTACAGTGGCCTCTAAGCGGCATTATAAGTGTTCTGATTGTTCATACCATATTTGAACCCCATCAAATATGGTGCAGTAATGATGGAAAATGGGTAGGAAGTGTTTCGCAGCTGCACGGTCCAGAAAGCGGCCTGGAGCTGGGCAGCAGTTGGGTAGTGGAGGTTGGCAGATGAGGAATTTATCTGGCACCAGCAAGTTGGGTCTTATTGATGTGACCCCTGGTCACCCGAGATTGGTGTTAGCAGGCAGAGGATCTCTGTTCCCGGGTCCCATTGAGCCTGGTTCTATGGGACTTCTCTTGTGCATGAGGTTCAGACCGAGCGGCCGGAAAGCGGTCTGGAGCATTGCAGCAGTTGGGTAGTTGTGGTTGGCCAATGAAGAATTTATCTGGTGCAACTGGGTGGATCTTATGGGTGTGACCCCTGGATCACCGGAGATTGGTGTTAGCAGGCAAAGGATCTCTGTTCCCGGGTCCCGTTGAGCCTGGTTCTGTGGGACTTCACTCGTGTGTGAGGCTCCCCCAATTTCTCATATTATCTTTTTTCCTGTATTTTTTATAATTAAAAAAGCACCATAGGGGTCAGTATGATAGTACAAGTCAGGCACGTGGCTTAGGCACCCCGTATGGTTCCCTGAGCACTGCCAGGAGTGATCTCTGAGCCCAGAGCCAAGAGTGAGTTCTGAACACTGCCAGATGTAGCTCAAATCTTACTCCCGCTTTAAAAAAATTTAAATTAGAAGTACTATAATAAATGCATTTTGTTTTACATTAAAATTTTACATTAAATCCCTGTAAATATTATTTTCTTGTATAAGTTTCATAACTTTATATCCTAAAATTTAATTTAACTCACTCTGTAATTTTGGGCTAGTATTATCATCCAGAGGAATTGAAATTCTGAATTTTTTCTATGCCAGTGATATAGTAATTGTGTATAATAGCTTAAATAGTTTAAAGACTGTGTGATAATTAGATTTGGAAACTTTCTACCATCTTTCCATCTGTATTTGATTTCTTCAGTCTATTTGATATTATCTACTGCAGATCTCAGGAGGCTCATCAGACTATCTGCATTCTTCTTTCTGTTCTTGTATACATACATATCTTCTATCTTTAACAAACAAAAATACTGGTTTAAAGATTAAATTAGATTCTACTTTTCTGAATCTAGTTGAAATTGAGTATAGCATATTGAAAACAAGGTTCTTGTATAGATCCAGAATTCTATGTCTGAATGTATTGCTTGTTACAGATAACTAAATTTACGTTTTCTGGAGCCTCATTTCTCCAGTATAAAACAAGTTAGTCAAACAATGTTGTGGTGGATGTGGGGGAAAGGGGATCTTAATTCACTGCTGGTGTTAATGTTGACTGATCTAGCCTTTTTGGAAAACAATATGTCACTCCTCAAAAAGGTAGGAATTTAACTTTCATATGACCCAGTAATTCCATTTTTGGACCTCTACTTCAAGGGCCTAAAAACTCTATTCAGGAAAGACATTTTCCTGCCTATGTTCATTGCAGCACTAATCACAGTAACTAAAGTCTGAACACAACCCAAGTGTCCACAAATAGATTAATGGATAAAGAAACTGATATATATATATGCATATATGTATGCAGTGGAATACTACTTGACTATAAGAAAAGATGAGTAGGGACCAGAGAGTTAGTTCAGTGGGTAAGTTCCTTACCTTACACATGGCTGTCTTGAATTCAATCCCTGGTAGCCCATATGTTCCTCTTACCACTACCAAGAGTGATTCCTAAGAGAGCATGACTGCATGTAGCCTTAAAACAAAGAGAAAAAAAGAATATTGAAGTGTACAATTTGCTGTTATGTAGATATATCTGGAAAGTATTGTGCTAAATGAACTTAGAAGGAGAGAAAAAGAACAGAATGATATCTCTCATTTGAAGGATATGAAAAAGCAAAGTAGGGGTACAACAAATGCCCAAATGCAAAAGAAACCAAGAGCTTATCTTCACTAGAAAGTATACTATGAAGGGTAAGAGGTGGGATTAGGATGGAGGGGATACTGGGACAGTTGCTGGAGGAAAGTGAGCGCGGGGAGAGAGTGGTACTGGATTGTGTATGCTTTAAACCCTGTAATTAACAATGTTGTAAACTATGGTGACTAAAATAAAAATTTAATAATTAATTTAAAGCTGGGAATGTGACTTAGTGTTGAAGCACATGGCTTGCATATATGAGCTGTTGGGTTCTGGTTCCAATATATAATACACATACATTCACATTAAGAAAAAGAAATAAAACACATTTTGGATAATATTTAGAAGTTTTTTATACTTTTAAAAAAAATATTGAATCACCGTGAGATAGTTACAAGCTTTCATGTTTGAGTTACAATCACACAATGTTTAAACACCCATCCCTCCACCAGTGCACATTCTGCACCACCAATATCCCCAGTATACCCCTCTCCGGGAATATTGTCTGCTATGGAGGCAGGGGGAGGGTGGGAGTTTTTATACTTTTAACAGTGTGAAATTTTAAAATTTGGGGGCAGAAGGACAGTACAGCCGGTAGAGCATTTGCCTTGCATGTGACTGACCTGATCCCTGGCACTTCCAGAACCCATGAAGAGTGATCCATAAGTACAGAACCAGGTGTAAGCCCTGATCACCACCAGATGTGGCCTCAAAATAAAACAAAAATATTTATTTTGTGGAGTGGACCAACCTGGTGGTACACAGGAGATGTTCCTGGTTTTACTTATGAGTAACCCCTGGCAGTGCCCAGAATTGAACCTAGTCAGACACATGTAATATAAGTACCTTAAATCCTGTACTATCTCACCAGCACCCCAATCTGTGAATTTTGTTTGTTTGCTGGCCATACTTTGGGGTGCTCAGGGCTTATTCCTGGCAATGCTTGGGGGACCATATGTAGTGCCAGGGACCAAACTGGGATCATCTATGTGTAAGGTAAGCACCATAACCCCTGTACTATGTTTTCCTCTGTGATTTTTTAATTTTTTTTCATTGAATCACCATGAGACTCACAGTTGTAAAGTTGTTCATGACTGGGTTTCAGTCATACAATATTCCAAAACCCATACCTCCACCAGTGTACATTTCCCCATTTCCCACTACTAATGACAGTGATTGTTTTTTAAACTATTCTAAGAATTTTTCTGATGTAACTGATTAGGGTTGCCACTAATTTTGCTGCAAATACTATGTTATACTTGTTTTATACCTAAGGTGACTTACAATGCAACTTTCTATTCAAATAAGAAGTAACATCTAAGAGAAAAGGAGTCCAACTAGTAATTAATTCCAGTGTTACAGCTTTAAAAGAAGATTGCCCAGAAAACCTCAAATTTCTGGTTACTATGTCTGTATACCATGAGTTTTACTATCAATCTCATTGTTGGCAAAATAAATTTTAATTCATTTTTATAGTTTCCTGTTTTTTTTTTCTTTTAGATTCACTGTGTGTAGAGAGTAATGCAATATCATGCCAGCAGTCTACAGCTAGTAAAAAAGGGATGTTCACCGATGATTTACACAAACTGGTGGATGACTGGACCAAGGAAGCAGTAGGCAATTCTCTTATAAAGCCAAGTTTAAACCAACTTAAGCAGAGTCAACACAAACTGGAGACAGACAATTGGAATAAAATATGTGAAGTAAGTTATATTCTATCCTCTTTATCTTGGAGAATTAAGACAATAAAATTGACTATTTTTGGCCTGTGATTGTAGTTAATATGAGAGACTGATTTGATAGCATAGACTTTTATCTTTGTTTCGATTCTTTTTGTCTTTGGTCTTTCAGACCAGAGGTTAAGGAAGCTTTTATGGGGAAGGGGCTAATTAGTAAATAGTTTCAATCAATTCTATTTTAACTCTTAAACTTTGTAATAATTTGAAATCAAGTATATCTGATACATTAAATGTGAGTTTGTTCCATTTAAAAATTATTTGCAAAAGAAGGCGGTGACCCCTGTCTTCAGTCATTGAGTTTGGAAGGAACCAACAAACATTAAAACAGAAATTAACAAGTCAGAGAGATAGTTCAAGGGATAGTGCTCTTGCTTTACACTGGTCCACCAAAATAATTCACCAAGCATTGCCAAGGGTGACTCCTGAACACAGAGCCAGGAATAACCCTGAGCACTGCCATATGTGCTCCCCCCTAAAAAAAAAGTAAAATAAGTTGCATAAAACAGAAAGTATCTTTAGTGAGGATTAATTCAGTCAGTGATTGCAAGAGTATATGAAAAATTTCTTTTGTGGAAAAGTCATCTCATGTCAGTTAGAGCAAATAAGATGTCTTATTTGTACAACATGAAAAATAATTTTAAAGTTTAGCTAGAATATTATCAAAATCATATTTTGATTTGTTGTTTTAGGTCTTTACCCAGCAAATTTTCAGGACTATTCCTGGTACAGTGTTGGGGGGTGGGCAGAGATGGTCACTACCACTGATGCTCAGGGACTATGTGGTACTGAGGATCAAACCCAGGGCTGCAGCCTTCAAAGCATGCACAGCGGCCCTTTGAGCTATCTTTCCAGTCCTATTAAAGACATCTTCTGTTTGTATATGTGATTTCTAGTAATTGCATATGGCCTTAGATGTACAAGCACTTAAAGTGTAGAAAGGTGTTCACAATACATTCTTCAATAGGAAGGAGGCTGGCTTATAGAATATCTATGGAAAATGTTATGCATAATGTATGTATACATGGATAGAAATATGGAAAGGTATTAACAATTTGCCAAATGGTAGGATTTGGGTATTATTTTATTGAAACTTTTGTGTGTAGGTATTACTTTTGCATAGTATGAATAAATCTATTTATTTAGTGTGAATCAAGGCTTAAAATATGAACCCTCATAATTGACAGATATATATGTATATATATGACCGTGTTATATTAGTGTACATATGTGTGCATGTATGTGTTTATATATGTACCTACTGCATACAGTTTAGTAATATAAATAGGAAAATACAGTCATTGTTTATATTGAATTAAAATTTTTAAATGAATTTTCCAAACTAGTAAGCAGTATATCTGTCTAGGGGCTACATATTTCTCTTCTAGTATCAATTTATAAACAAATGGTATCACAATTGTAAAGACCAACAGAGCCAAATTTTAAGGCAAAAGATTTTGTGCTATCCTAAAGTTCTGTGAGTACTGTGTGAATGGAGGCTTTTGTTGATTACTAGGAATGTGGTTTATTGCAGTATTAAAGGGGATGTTTGGAGGAACAAAGTTGAATAGAAAATGGAGTATAAATAAAAGTTCTGGCTGGTCTGTCTTTCCAGGCCCCAAAGGTTAAGATTTTTTAGTAGACTCGAGTTCCAATGTCAGCTCAATTTACAGTATTATGACCTTAGTTAAGTCATTTGTGCCTCAGTTTCATGGCTTTCAGCAAAAACAAGGACTGGAGATAGTACAAGGTGCTTGACTTGTGTGCAGGCTACTTGGTTTCAATACCTGGCACTCCCTATAGTTCCTTAAGCCCCACCAACTGTGATCCTTAAGAGAAGATCTAGGAGTTAGCCCTGAGCACCACTGGGTGTGCCCCAAAAACTCAAAAATAAATTAATGAAGTAGAGATAATACCTACCTTATAGAATTGCTATGAAGTAACACCTAGCACATAGTAGATACCCTATATATGGAAAGTATTTTTGCGTTTTTAAATTCAGTTGATTATATCTTTGTGTGAATAACTATCTCACTATCTAATGTTATTGTGTGTTAAATTTATTAGATTTAAATTTATTAGAAATTTTTATCACAGTTATGTCTCACTACTACTGTGTGCTAAGTCATCTGCCAGGCATTGGATTTGATGAACAAAAACAAGTATGTTCCTTATTATCATAGAACTTATACTCAGATGGGTCAGCTGGGCATTAGTAGACTTTTCAAATAAATATGAAATTGAAACTTTAATAAGGAGTACAAAAGTTATTGGCTATTGTAGTTAGAGAAATTTGATTTAGTAAGGGAAAGTCAAAATCTTCACTGAAAAAGTTATGATAAAGAGATAGATCTAAAGTATTTTAACAAGGTGAAAAGTGGAAGTGATATAACAAACAGAAAAACAGAAATAGCATATGTAAAACCCCTGTATTCGTTGTATTGATTAGGATTCTGTGGTTTACAATACCATTAATTATGGTTTCGCATGCATATAATTCCAGGACTTGTAAGTAGAATCTTAAAAAGGTGATGATTATGGTCTTTATTTTAAGATGGATTGCCATGATCAGATTTGCTTTTTGAAATTATTAGTCTAATTTGGAGTAAGAAGAAAAAATTACTGGTGTTAAAGGGTAGATATTGGTAATTAAGAGTCACAGTAGTCTAGGTAGGTAAATATAGATAAAGGGAAGTGAACAGATAACAAACAAAAATATTTGAGATAAAATAAGTCTTAGGGATGTATTGGATATATAGCAGAAGGCAGAGTCTAATTATTTGAACTGTATATATAACCAACATTGTGATGCATAGCTATTGCAATGGGGGTATAAATAAGCATGTAGTATATTTTGATAGAGAAAGAGTCTATGTTTGCTTTTGGTTATTGAAGTCTGAAATGCCTTTGAGATACCTATAAGAAGATTAAACATACAAAGGCAATTGCCAAAAAATAATATTTTCTCTTTGGAAAATAAAATCACTTTGTTATTATTTGTAAAATAAGTATGTTTATTATAAAATTTAATTCAGAAAAGTTCAAAGTTTACAATACTAATAATTCTGTTTATGGATACATGGATATAGTCATTAAAATATGTCCAGACCATATGTACTATTTTAAATGAGAATGATTTATTTATAACAAAACTTATATGAAAATAATATTGTTGAACTTCAAATGTCTTTTTCTTTACCTCAAGAGAGATTGTCATTTACAGTGAGTCATTCTTTTTATTTTATTTTTTGCTTTTTGGGTCACACCTGGCAATACTCAGGGGTTATTCCTGGCTCTGCACTCAGGAATTAACCCTGGCGGTGCTCAGTGGGACCAAATGGGATACCAGGGATCAAACTCTGGTTGGCCACGTGCAAGGCAAATGCCCTACCCTCTGTGCTATGGCTCCAGCCCCCTTGATTCATTCTTGACTCAAGCTAAAAGCTTTATCCCAACTGTAGTTTGAAACTTTAGTGAAAATTTTGTTGAAATGTTTTGAGTTTGACCAGTTCCTGTGTAGATCAATTAAGCATTTGAAATTGATACCAAGAATTCTTCTTTAAGGTAGAATTATTTGCTTCCATTAGATTTCTTTTCCCATACGTTTAAAACTTCAGCAATGTTTATACATATGCATACTCCCAACATGATATGCTAAGAAATGTCATGCAGAAATATTTTCTCATTACTAAAAAAATTAATTGAACTAAGTAAATTCCAAAAAGTAGAACAGAAATGCCAAAATTTGAGTTAGTGAGTAGGAGGTTAGGAAGGTAACATTTACTAAGCACCTGGTTCTTTACCCTATGCCATATTAAATCATGCTTCTCTGAATTCAAAGCATTATGTGGCAAAATGATCTGACACAGTATGAGAGAATGCCCTTGACTAGATCAAGGAAATAACAGTAGAAAATAGTGTTAGCATTAGGAAGAGGTTCTAAAATGTAAAGTTTAGCCTTGGAGTTAGCCAGAATTGTTTTCAAAACTTTGCCTTATTGTGAATTTGCTAAGTTTTGTTGGTATTAGCAAATTTATGCTTCTATTTCTTCATCTAAAATGTCTACATTGCAGTGAAATCATAAATATGAAATCAAGTAAGGTTTAAAACTATTCTTAGTGCACATAAACATTGTTGCTATGGTAGCCACTTAGTGAAATGGGAGTTGTAAGCCAAAATGAATAGGAAGGCATATAGATGGCTAAAAGCATCTACCAAGCAAACTGATCTTTTGTTTTCATTTTTGTTTTTGTTAGAATACTCCATCTGCTATGGGCTACACATCAACATGGATTTCTTCTCTGTCCCAAATCCGTGGAGCTGTCCCATCCTCTTTGCCACAAGGACTCCCACTCACGTCATTTCCTGGGTCATTATCATCATATGGAATGTCCCATGTTTGTCAATATAATGCTGTAGTGGGGGCAGGGTATCCAGTACAATGGGTAGGACTTTCAGGAACACCTCAACAATCTGTAGTAATTGCTCCCCAATCTGGGGGACCGTTCCAACCAGGGATGAATATGCAGGCATTTCCAGGTTCACCGTTGCAGAATCCGTCCACAATCCCTCCTGGTCCCAAATGAATCAGTATAGATGAATAAAGGGGAGGTTTTTTTCAGGACACCTAAGATATTAAACTTTTTTCTTGGTTCCTGCCATATTTTCCCTTATTTGTACTTACTTTCCACTGTATTTTTTTTTGTTCCAGTGTGACATTTGATATAGATCATTATTCTGTAGACCTGTGCAGTTTTTACATAGGATATTGCACACAGAATGTTTTTCACTTCAAATCCTATCCTCTTTGATACTTGATTTTTAAGAACCATTCTGAATGCTTTAATGAGCTCGGCTTGAACATTATCAATTTCTGGACATTTTTCATGCATTGCTGAAAAGTCCCTCCCCCCTTTCTTGTGCTGCTATTTGCAGTTAGATGCTTTTCTTTAAAATATATAAAAACTATTTAAACTGCTATTTCCCAAACATGGATGAAGTGAGACCCTCCAACACCTGGAGTCCTATAGGATTTTCCATACCTTTATCTTAGGTTTACCTTTTATAGAGGGCATAGTAACTTGCTGCAGGAGATGTTTTAGTGTATAAAATTAGAATAACATTGTCAACAAGTATAAAACATGAGCCCTTTTTAATGTGATTTTCTTCCCGTCGTCACAGCAATAGGAGGAGTGAAGCCTTGTTATAGGTGAGGCGGAGAGAAAGAAAAAACAGAACTGTAACAGTTCCTTGATTCTGCAGATACTGTAGCTGCCTTAGGATTTGATAATAATTCAAAGCAGCTATCTCCTTGTTTCTCATTTGCACACTATGTTGTTTTTGAGCATATGAGAGGCATTGGTTTGGCTTGCATTCTTTTTGCAAGGGACATATTGCAGCTGATATGAATCTCATTTGGGGGTATATTTGTATTTCTAACAGAGGATTCAAGTTATACATCTATTGATCCATTTGTCTGAGGTAAAATTTACTTGACACACTAGGTTTTGTAAGTTTTGAGACTTACACATGAAACACTGGCTTTACAGGGTTCTAAGAGATGTGGGGTTATACACTGTCCTGCAGTGAGAAAGTAGACCCTCGCAGGATACTATTTAAGTTGTCCTTAGATTTAATTATTTTGTTTTTTTTATAATTTCTTGTTAGTACCTATAGCGTCTTAGATTACTTTTAGATGTTACATGATTTTTTGCATCCTCTTTAGATTTTGAGAGAGATCACTGTCAAGTTGCACTTTACTGGGTTTTATACAGTTTTAGGAGAAAGAGAGGCAATGTCAAATATATACTTTTGGTTTTTGAGATTAATATAATAATATCACAAAGTCTTGTTTCAGAATTACCTAATGCTCATTCTGTGAAACTCAATTAATTTCTTAAATTGCATTTACTAATTACCACATAGCATTGTAGTACTGTAGCACTGTCGTCCCATTGTTCATCGATTTGCTCGAGCGGGCACCAGTAATGTCTCCATTGTGAGAATTGTTACTGGTTTTGGCATAGTGAATATGCCACAGGGAGCTTGCCAGGCTCTGCCGTGTGGGTGGAATATTCTCGGTAGCTTGCCGGGCTCTCCGAGAGGGATAGAGGAATCGAGCCTGGGTCAGCCATGTGCAAGGCAAATTCCCTACCTGCTGTGCTATCACTCCAGCCAATTACCACATATACATATTAAAAGTACTTCTTACTCTGAAGATTTCAAAGTCTTTTCTACAACATTACCTAAGAAATGAGTTCTTTCTACTAGATAACATTCCAAATTATCAACCAATATTTGTTAACAATTTTTCTTTTCTTTTCTAAAAATTATATCCTATGAACTTATCAGGTGAGGTAAAATTAATGGGCATACCTTTTTTTTTATAATTCCCATTCAAGTTTTTGATTACATATTACAGGGTACAACAAAAATTTTGAGGATCACGTGCTATCCAATAGATCATTTAATCAACCTAATTGGGGTCAAAATTAAATGTAATTTTATTTTTTTAAATTTAATTGGCATACTTTTTGAGCACAATCTACCTGTAACACTTAGTATCCTTTTCCAAGAAATGTGTTTTTGATTATTTATCTGAGAATCACATGCATCATCATGAAGGTTCTGTTACTATTATTTGGATCGTCTAGGGAAGCATTTTGAGAATTGCTGTTGATAAAAATCCACAGTTTCTTTCAGAAAACATACTCTGGTTCAAATGAAGCTAAATCTTATGTACAGATTCTTCAAATTTCTTATACAGTATTGATTTGCAAGTTGGAAGTGATTTTAGGACATTAGTGTAATGCAAACATTTGCATTGCTGTGTTTTCCATGTGAACAAATACAATATACCTAAAATCCACAATTCTTTAAAATTGCCTGTGTTTCATGAAAAGAAATTTGAAATTTGATTAATTACAAAAGACAACTCAGAGAGTGAAACTAATGTAGGTTTTTGGATGCCTTTTTTTGCCACAATATTTTAAATTCATCTGTGTACCCCAAGATGAAAAACAGCTCCATTGGATGACATGCACAACTACATTAAATAATGGCTACTTTGCATCATAGGTCTCACATTTAACCATTACTCTTGTTTATATATGGTCTTGGTTGCCTGCAGATTTTTGCAGTGCCTTGTAATATTTAGAATCTTTTCAGATTTTTTTGCTGGAAAGAAAATAGCCTTCTAAAGCTTGAAGATGATGAATACAGTATACTGCTGTCTCCATGCTGACTGCAGTAGTTGGGTTAACATATATGTTATATATACATTATGTATATGTAGCATGTAGAATTAAAAATACAGAAAAAAGTGAGTTGTGCTGAAAAGAATAAAACAGTGTTATTAACATAACTGTGGATTTTTGTTTAAGTTATTTTTCCCTTTAAACGTTTGATTCAGATTATAGCCACTTGGACTGTAAATATTGACTAGCTTTCTATCTTGGGGGTTTTGCATTATTTAGCAATTTTGCTACATCATATGCTGTTTTCATCCTTACTGAGGTACTTCTCCTTCCCAGAATAATTGAGGTAAAGCTCAAAATTCCCTTCTTAACAAAGAGCCTATTATATAAAAAAGGGCCTTCTACCCATTTTTTAAAAACCACACAAACCTGCCCTTTTCATTTTCCTTCTTGTAGAAGAGAAAAAGCTTGTAACAAATTATTTACTTGTAAAGTTTATTTGGAGTGTAGTCTGTTTGTCCAGCCATAATGTTTACTTCTCAAAGTGCAAGTCTGATATAGTACTGTATCTCCATATGTGGCAATGTGAGCATTTCATCATGAAGTGTCTGCTGCTATGTTTGTGAAGGTCGGTATAACATCATAAGAATATGAAACCAGTGTTGGTGTAAATTTAATGAAGAAAACCCTATGTATATTTGTAGCAGTCCTGAATCTCTATTTAAGGTAATTTGCTGTAATATTACAAATACCCATTCTGTTTTTCATTCTTTTCTTGCCAATGTTTTATCGAGCATGAATTCTAATGGTTTGGCAGCAAAGTTATCTGTGAACGTTTAAAAAGCACTTTTCTTCTGTGATTTTTGGATTGTGGAGTGTTATGTACATTATGATGGGATGTATCATTTTAGAACTCCAGATCTGATCCCAGCCCAGTTTCTTTTATTTATCTACCTCGTTTTCAGTGCTCTTTTGAGGTACATAAGTAAACACTGCCTGTGAGACTTGCTTTTTTTGCCTTGATTCTCAGTATTCTTTCAGGTTATAAATCTGGCCTGCCTCCTTGTCCCACTGCTAACTATGAGTTTGATATGAGAGAGACCATAAATATTTTATCAATCTGGGTTTAAGTGACAAGAGTTTTGTGCCTCTAAGAATTAAATTTTGGCAATTTGGAGATAGAAAGCAGGAAAACCAATCCAGCTGGTGATATTATAGAACATAGTTGTAGGAGTTATCTGTAAAACAAATGTTAAGAAAGTACCTAAATTAGACTGTCTAGTGCCTGTATTTTGCATCTTTTATTAGAGATGCATTTCTCATCTTAGTGCCTAAAGGGCTATGGGTTAAAATTGCTTTAATTGCCACAGTGAAACATTTGACAAATCCTACAACAATGGCCTATCATTCAGCATATTAGCATATTGTTAGATATTTGCAGTGATATTTTGTTACCTTGAAATGGCTGTATGCTTTTAGTTTAAATATAGATGGGGATAACTATCTAATCTCTAAAGTTTATTTCTTGGTGAGATTGTTTATTTAATATGTAAAGTTAGTTTCTTCTTTGCAGTCCATGTCATTAAAATAATGCATTCCTTTTTCCCCCCAAGAAAACTCAGCAAATATTTGTAAAGCACAGGTTTCTTGATTAACATATTTACTGTGTAACACTACAGTGTATTTAATGTTAGTAAATACTTTATTTTAAGACTCTTGCACAAGTATCTTTCTGAGGTTCATTTACTATTGCTTTGGGATTTTGTTATTTAATCTTTAATTTGGTTGAGAAAGAAATGAGATATTTGAGATGGCATCGCAGGACATTTTGTTTATACATAGACTGTTTTTTCCAGACAGTAGTTTATTGGGGTCTTACCCACAAAGGGAACCAGAAAGGAAGGGGTGCAAAATTTAAAAAGACATTGATTTTATAAATGTAACTTCTGAAATTAATTTTTTTAACCTATCTGGACTATAACACTTAAACTTGATAAAATCCTGTGAAGTAAATTAGTATGATTTTTTTCTCATAATACTAAATGCTTCCAGGTTACCCTGGAAATAGTTTTAATATGTGAAAAATGAACACAAACATCTGTCAGCTTTCTTCACAGCCAACATAGTTCAAGACCTAGATTAATAACTGGTTTTTACTGAAGTTATTTTCAACTGAGGCAGCTAGAAGACTGCCAATCACCAGCCCCCATTCTGGAAGCTCTTCTTTTTATTGAAAAAAACAACATAAAGGCTAAAAGTCAAGCAAAAAGGGAAGAAACTGGGCCCAGAAAAAAATGTGCCAGTGTAAAATATGCTCCTAAATGTGTACTTGTCATCCTTCAAGCTTTTTTTAAAACGTAGCATTTCTTTCCTACTCTCATTTAAATTTTTCAGATTGAGGTTTGTGGTTTCAAACATACCTCAACAGAAAGTGACTGATTAGAAAGTTCAGTTGTTCAAGGTCTCATGCTCAATCACTTAAAACTATAATTTGTTTGACATGAATATTAAGCATGTAGGCCAAGTGCAGCATGGGAGCCACTCAGGAAGTTTATGCAATTAATAAACTTTCATGCATAATTTACTATGAAGTATGCAGCATTTCAGCCACTTCTCTACACTTAACATTTAACTGTATATGTGAACTCTCCTTTCTTAATTGGGGAATGTAGCATTATATAGAATGTTGTTGAATTTAATTTTAATCCTTGACATTAATTGTTTCTGGATTTTTCTTTTATTTTCAGTAAAGCAAGTGATCTGCCTTTTAGCAGTTGTCTAATTTTGGTTCTTTGAAAGTGTGATTTTTATTTCATTTGTATACAACCATTGTAAGTATTTTATTTCCTGGAGATTTTGTTTTGAAACAGAAAATAAAAGCTGTGTTAAAATGAGTATGTTATCTTATTAAAACACTGTCATAATCACTGCAATAATTTGGTTCTTCATTTATTAAATATAATTTAGCAGACTTAAAATATTTGATCCTGTGGATTATACTGACTGAAGTATCTAACTAAGCTTACCTGCACTTGTAAATGGGTATTAATTGCAGTAGTTACTGTGGTATACTTAGTTCCTACTATATTAGATAGGCTCTTAAACCAGGGTCTCCCATGTGCAAAGCAACTAACTCTGTGATATTTTTGACTCTGTCACACACAAATATATTTTTAAATATTTTTATTTAGTTAAAGAACTGTGATTTACAAGGTTATTGATAGTTAAGTTTTAGGCAACATCAATCCTGCTACCAGTGTCAGCTTCCCTCCACTAGTGTTCCCACACTCTATCTCCTCTTCCCCCTTTCCCACTCCCCGGTCTGCCACCTTGACACATTACAAAGTTTGGTTGCAGTTTACATCTCATGTTTTCAGAGTTGTTGAATTTGTGCTTTGGATATTAGCCATATCACTCTTCAACATTACAATATAATATATTGGTTTTATTACCAGTATAACCGAAGCCCCAATCCCTATTCTCCCATTGCTTCCCTCTCTCATCTTCCTATCCCTTTGATTTATTTCCTCTGCCTGTGTCTCCCCTAAACTCAAGAGTCAAAGATGATCTAGGCATTCCCTTTAAATATATTACACTTACTCATCCAATTATTATATATACTACATAGATAAATGAGATTATCCTGACACACAAATCTATTAAGCTAGTTCTGTTTCTCTCTCCACTTTCCCATGCGAATTTGAATATCAGAGATATTTTTTTAAATTACCACATTCATGTATCTAATTAAGTGTTGAAACCTGCATTCAGACTCAGGTTCATTTCTAACTCCGAAGCTCATCGGTAACACCCTAATCCACATTGTAATATGTAATATATAAAAAATAACCCAAAGAACATTGCAATAAGCTTTTTATTTCTCTCATTCCTTTTTTTTTAAGTTCCATGATTTGAACCTAGGTCTCAAATTTTACAAACCATATGCTTTATTCTGAGCTCATTCCTACTCTGCTCTCTATATCCATCTTTCATGGTATTATAGGCTGTGCTTATTTTTTATCATCAAAAGTATATGCTCATGACACAATTGAGGATTCAATATGTATCTTTTGTACAAACATTAAGAAGCATTTCCTTTTATATCAATAGTGCTTATGGATCACGTTCAGAAAAAAAGTGCATTTGGAAATCTCTATTTGGTATCTTTCATTTACTAAACTAGACTTGACAGGAAACCTCAAATAAGGTTAGGGTCACTTGTCATCTGATAAAGTTTAGATAAAATAATAATATATATGGTTATGCAGATAGCACTGGAGTCAGAGGAAGAGGACTATCAAATACTCAAGATTATATGAGAATTTTAAATGTTTTGAAAATCCATTACCTTGAATAATTGACCCAAATGGCTTATGTATGAGAAGGTACAGGAAAAAGCATGAGTTTGGGGCTTCTTAGTTCAAACCTCAATTTTTTTTCATTTTTTAAAATGAGTTGATTGTACTAAATGATATATAAAGGCAACTACCCCTGTTTCTAATTTGCAACTTGTACACCTTGTTAGATGTCTTTGATGACTTTCACACTTAAATCAGGTTGGTTTAGCCATTATTCTTAGAAAAGTAATATAGATTGCTTTGGAGTCACGCAGTCCTGAATTTTTATTCTAGATTTGTAAACTTGGAAAAATTGCTTAGCTTTTCAGTATCAAGTCCCATAATTTTTAAAAACTTTGTTTGAACACCATGACTTACAAAGTTATTCACAATACAGTTGTTTCAGGTATTCAATATTCCAACACCAGTCCTGCTTCCATTGTGAATATATCCACCAATATATCTGGCTTCTAATTCACCTCCACCCAAGCCCTGTTGTAATTGTTTGTTACAACATATATCTCATGTTGTTAAAGTGATAGCCTGAGGATTTACTGAGATGTTAGGTGTAAGTTGAGCTTCTGTATCATTGTTTTCACTCATTGACTTTAGTGTGCTTCTACTCAATTTTCCCATCTAATCTTGTTTCTCTTGGACTGTCAGCTCTGTGAAGTTGGGATTTGTCTGTGTCTTTCTGAAAAATCAGTCCTAAAGCTGGATCATTTTTCTGGCCTCATTGTGTTTATTTTTAAATAAGGATAATTGCTCAATGGGTTTGGTTTAAGACAAAATGGAAGACAAATAAATGTGACTGCACATTTCCTGGGCTTTGGAACCGGGATTTGAACCACAGATGTCTCTCTGGCCTCTCAAAGATTAGTCCTGAAGTTAGGCTATTTCTCTGGCAGTGGCAGGAGCCGGATGTGGGCGGATGTAATGCTGGGCCTTAGGCAGAGCAGGGACTCCATCCATCTGGGGTCCAGAGATACTGACTCCAGTTGCGGCCTGGCCTTCCTAGGATAACTCAGTTGTCTGTGTCTCTCTGAAATCAGTCCTGATGCTGGATCATTTTTCTAGCCTCATTTTCCTTATTTTTAGGGAAGGATATTGCTCTGTGAACTTAGTTTAAGACAAAATGGAAGACATAAAAAGGGTTTTACATGTAGCTTTCACATATTGCTAGGTTTGCTCAAAAAATAGTAAATTTTTCTGAATGGAATTTTAGGAGAAGAAACACTTGACAACTACATTCAACCAGTGGGTCAGTGTGAGGCCTGCTGTTGGGAGATACTAGGAATTGACCTTAAAGTTCTGTAGTGATGTATTATAACATGAGGTTCAAAAGTAAAAGGGTTTTTTGGGGGGTTGAGCCACATCGATGATGGTTGGGGATTGGAAGGCATATGGGATATCCGGGTTGCCAATGAACAAGGCAAGCACTCTATCTCTGGTCCCCAAAAGTAAAAGTTTTAAGTTGGTAAATGAGACAACATACACCACACTTTCAAATGTGACATTATTAATCAGCCTCAAAGTTGAAAGAAGAATGACACAATAGTCTGCTCAAGTAGTGCTGGGGGAAAATAATAGGTCTCAAGACGAGTTCAAAGAGTTGAAGAAGTCCAAAAAGAGACAGGAGAGATGGTACAGCTGTCAGGGCGCTTGCACTGCGTATGTCTCTTCACTACTCGAAGAGTGATCCCTGAGCACCATGGGTTGTGACCCTCAAAACAAAAAACTACAGCAAAGATAACTTTTCCAGGAGTTGCAAGATAGTACAGGAGTTAGAGCGCATGCCCAACAGGAGCTCGACTGTTGTTCAATTCCTAATACCACATGATCTCCCAAACATTGCCATAGTGCTGGGTGTAGCTCTGGAGACTCTCAGCACTCTTAACGGTGACCCAGATACGTTTGGCACAGATGCCTAAGCAACTGATGAGTCAGCAAGTATTTGCAGGATTTTTCCATTTTAGTTTAGAGGTTCTCAACCCTGGCTGCATATTAAAGTCACTTGGAGAAATATTTTTTTAATCGTGTCTTGTTTATATGACAATGTGAATATACTTTATACTACAGAATCTAGTACATGCATGTGTTTAAAAGTGGTTAAAGGTTAAACTTTATATATCACAATTTAGAATAAAAATAAGATATGGTCCTACACCTATAATCAATATTTTGTTTTGGTTTTGGTATTATTAAACTCCATTTAGATCTCTAGCACTGCATATGGTTTCCCAGAAGAGCCAGGAGTAAGCCCTGATCACTAATGGGTGTTGCCCAAATCCTCCAAATAAAATAAAACAATCTTGGGACTGGAGCAATAGCACAATGGGTAGGGTGTTTGCCTTGCACAGGGCAGAACTGGGGTTCGATTCCCAGCATCCCATATGGTCCCCTGAGCAGCGCCAGGAGTGATTCCTGAGTGCATAAGCTAGGAGTAACCCTTGTGCATCGCCAGGTGTGACCCAAAAAAACAACAAAAAAACAACCCCCCCCCACATAAAAAATTAAAATAACAGTCTTAAAGAAAAGCTCCCCTTGGGGCTGGAGCAATATCACAGCGGGTAGAGCGTTTGCCTTGCACGTGGCCAACCCGGTTTCGATTCCCAGCGTCCCATATGGTCCCCTGAGCCCCGCCAGAAGTGATTCCTGAGTGCAGAGCCAGGAGTAACCCCTGTGCATCGCCAGGTGTGATCCAAAAAAAAAAAAAAGCTCCCCAGATGATAGTGTCATATGTTAATGTGGATATATATTATGTATACATAATTTATGTATTTATATTATATGTGTTACATATACATTTAATGTAATTAAGTTTCATAACCATGGTCATTTTTGCTGCTACTAATAAAATCACCTCTGCTGCTAACCAGTTGCTGATTTAAGAAAAGCAAGCAGGATTGCTCCTCCAGCCTGTGTTCTCCTTTAAACATTTATCTCTCTCACTTGTCTCAATGTTTCTTTGCTTGCCTGTTTCCACTCTGGAGACGCCTCTGTTCTCTCATGAACATGCACTTCTCCGTTTCTCTCCCCTCACATTTTTCTAAATACTTTTCAGTTAAAAAAGATCTTGCTTCACACACAAAAGAAACACAAGCAATATACAGCCCCATTAGACTTTCTAATGAATCCTTTCCTATAACCAAAAGAGATTAAAATCTCTCAAACAGACCCCAAGGATTTGGGCAATAGATAAAGCTAAATGGACCCCTGCAGAACCTGGACAGCAAGTTAATTCTTTGGGAATGTCAGAAAATTAAAAATAATGAGGAATTTCCTTAATCCTCTTTATACTTCATCTATCATACGAATTAACATTACTTATTGTACCAGTTATCATGCCTAACAATATACTATATCATTTAATCTTGAGCTTTTGAGGTGACTACCAATTTTTAAGCTTTAAAATACTTATTATTCCCACCCCCATATCACCTTCCCTTTATTATTGCTGATTTTATCATGAACAAGAGTCACAAATATGCCTGATTGTACATTTTAAGATATAGTACACATTGCAGTTTGAACCTGGCTGCAGTTGTAACATTCCCCAAAATTATAACACTGGGAATCACAGGCAACAAAGCTGTTTGGCTCAAACAAAAGAATTAGTAGGGCTACACTGATGACACTGGGGTTTTACAAGTGTACTGGATGACACTGGGGGGTTTTACTTTGTGACCAAAAGCTTGCAAGAAGGCAGATTGAGTCATTGCACTATTTATCCAGACCCCTCACTTCTAAGCATCTTAACTGTCCTGAAAACTTTTCTTCCAATGCTCAGCTTTGTTCCTGGCATGTAATAGGTACCAAATAGCACTGTCTGTCTGTAGCACTGTCGTTCCATTTTTCATCAATTTGCTTGAGCGGATACCAGTAACATCTCCATTGTGAGACTTGTTACTGGTTTTGGCATATTGAATATGCCACGGGTACCTTGCCAGGCTCTGCCGTGCGGGCAGGATACTCTCGGTAGCTTGCCAGGTTCTCCGGGAGGGATGGAGGAATCAAACCCAGGTCGGCCGCAGGCAAGGCAAATGCCCTACCCGCTGTGCTATTGCTCCAGTCCCAAATAATTGTTAAGTATATGTCTCTATTTCACAGATACAGCAAAGGCTTAAATTTATTTGGCTAATAAGGAATTGAACTAGTATCGTAATCCAGATCTTGGTTCTAAAGCATGCACCTTTAATCACTGTTCTGTGTAATATATCCCTTTCTGAATTCAGGATTTTATCCTCTTTGGTTTCTACTCACTCTATGGCCTATATACAGCATAAACTTTCTCCTGTATAACGTATGTGTATAATAGAAAAAAACAATTTGAATAAGCCTATATAAAATAAGAAGGTATTATTACTATTATTATTTAATTTTATTGAATCAGCGTGAGATAGTTACAAGCTTTCATGTTTGGTTTACAGTCACACAATGATCAAACACCCATCCCTCCACCAGTGCAGATTCCCCACCACCAATATCCCCAGTATACGCCCCCATCCCACCTTCCCCCTGCCTCCATGGCAAACAATATTCCCTATACTCTCTCTCTACTTTGGGGCATTATGGCTTGCAACGCGGACATTGAGAGGTCATCATGTGTGGTCCATTATCTGCTTTCGGCACACACCACCCATCCTGACTGATTCCTCCAGCCATCATTTGAAAGAAGGTATTATTAAGAGGGTGGTGTTCCACAAAACTCAGTAATAATGTAGATAGCCTTTAGAAATAAATCAGGTGCCTGAATGCAGCCAGGATTTTTCATTTCTCCTAGCTCAATCACAGATATGAAGGAAGTTTGGAAATGAAGATCTTCAATAGGACACTGTAGATAACAGAAAATTACAAACTGATGTTTTAATTTGTGTTAGTGGTGATTCCCCTTGCCAAAGAGATCCTGAGGACAAAGGATACTCAATTTCACTTCTTATCTGCAGTGCCTGGGGACACAAACAATATAGGTTTAGCCATTCATAATGAAAGTGTAAAATTCTTTTAAGAATTACAGTAGGCAAAGGGAGAGGACAAACGAACTACAGTAAAAGAGAGAGGACAAATATAGGATGATGTCACACGTCTATTTTATACAGAGAACCAAGTCTAAGGAAAGACACTATCCATGACAAATTCTTAGCCTTGGATTACAAAACATTACCAAAACAAGTGGCCAGAGATGGGGAGGGCAAGAGGTGGACCAGAAGTAACTTCATGACATTGGTGGAGCGTGGTCTGGTGTGGTAACTATATACATCTAAAACACTAATATTGTAACGATGTGGCCTAAATTATATATAAATGAAAAACCACAGTAGATTAAAGTGGGCTGCTGCAAAAATGTTATTTTTCTTTCATATGTTCCCTTTCTCATTTCACAAAAAAATCTACGTATGGGGCTGGAGAGATAGTACAGCTGCTAGTGTGCTTGTCTTGCACACAGCTGACTGGGTTCGATACCTGACATCCCTTATTGATCCCCCAAACACTGCTAGGAGTAATTCCTGAGTGCAGAGCCAGGAGTAAGCCCTGGCTTTGCCGGGTGTGTGGCCCCAAAATAAACAGAAAAGATATGCATGTATTATTTCCCCTGCCAGGCAAATGCTTTCTCCTAGCAAAAACTAGCATATTTTTCCTAAAATTCAGTGAATCCACTCTGCTTCCATTCCCATGCTGCATCTCTGCCCCACCCTATTCCTTCTTCTAAGAAAAGCAACTTGGTGGATATTAAGAGATGGACTGCAAATCAGAAATATATGAGATGTCCAGCCACAAGTGACCTTGCTAGGTCTGGAGGGTGGGGAGCACACGACACCGGCCTTGGACAAACTACAACTCCCAGAAGGCCCAAGGCCCCTCTCACCTCCCCCTCCTCCAGCTGAAAAGCGTGGACCACAGAGAGGATGAGTCAACATGGCTCCCGAACGTGGAGATTTCGCCTCGTTTGAAGCAACTAAAATGCATTGGAGAGCAGAGAGAAAAGACCAGAACCCATCATCGCTCCTGTCTTGTAGCCTCTCCTGAGTCCAGCCCGCCTCCACCCTCCTGTCCACCAAAATCTAGTCTCTGGTCTCCACCCTTCTCCCCCCTCCCTTCGGGAATGATTTTCCCACCCCCTGCTCGCTCCCCCCACCCCGAGCAGTGCGCATGCGCCCGCCCCTGCCTCTGCGTGCCGAACTGGGGCTCCGTCGGCTCGCGCAGCCTCCGTTTCATCTGCCCATCGACCAAGAATGGGCGTCCAGGGCTTCCAGGAGTTCCTGGAGAAACGCTGTCCCGGGGCCGTGGTGCCTGTGGACCTCCTGAAACTCGCGCGCACCGTGTCGCGGCAGCAGCAGCACCAGCAGCACCAGCATCGCCAGCTGCCCCCGCCGGCCGCCCTAGCGCCCGGGGCTCCGCGCGCCGCGAGGGGGCCCGCGCCGCTGCAGCCGCCGCTCCCGCCCGCCGCCTTGGGCGCCTTCGCCGGGGGCGCGGGCCCGACCCGGCACCCTCCGCCCGCGCACCACTTCTACCACCACGGCCAGCCGCAGCCCGGCCTGCACCCGCCGCCGCCGCCGCTGCCCCCGTCGCTGCCCGGGGCCCGGGTGCTCGTGGATGCCGGCTCAGCGCTGCCGCGGCTCTACGGCGGCTACCAGACGGATTGGGTGTGTGGCGGGCAATGGAACGCCATGCTGGGCTACTTGTCAGCGCTCTGCCAGGCTTGTGCCTACCCCGGCGGCGACGGCCTGGAGCTGGTCGTCATGTTCCCCGGGGGCCTGGGTAAGGACAGGCTGGCTGAGTGGGGCCGTCGGTGCCAAGCCGAGCGGCAGACAGCGCAACTGATCGTGGGACACGTGGGCAACAAGGGCACCCCTCCTCCACGGGCCTGGTTCCTGCCACCGGCCTGCCTGAGCCACTGCGTGAGGCTTGCACTCATCCGCTTCCGGGTCAAGGTGAGGGAGGGGCCGGATCTTAAATTTGATGCCCTACATCTGTTCCCTCCCAACTAAACACCTAACCACCTACCCACTTACCCGCCTTCCATCTCGACTGGCTGAGCAATCAGCTTAACCATTCGCCTAATCTCGACCATTTAATCCATCTACCTCCCCCTTCATATCACCTTCCTACCTGTCCCCTCACCTGTATACCCACGCCTCTCCTCGTGTCATTGCAGTAGCTCACTGGATTCAATTGGCCTATCTCTAATTTTTAGCAGGATTAATTTTGTAACCCTGCCTTGCTCCTTCCTGTGTACTGCCATAAACTGAAATGCTTCAATTTGTGTCAAAATATATCACCGCTGTCTTCAATCTTGTCGAGAGTAAGAGGTGTTGATTGAACACCTTTCTTCTACTACCATTTTGAGCCAGTACGTTTTTTTTAACCCGTCCTCCTCATCCTATTTCATGCTTCTATTTCCTCCTTCCTTGGCCTAAACCAAAAAAAATCCATGGATGTAGTCACTGTTAAATAATATTAACCCCTGAAAATATGGGGATTTTAAAACAGGACACATGATGGTTTCTGCCCTTGAAAAATCAAGTATATACATAGGAAACATTTATTTAATGTATGTGTTTCTACGATTATGCTTTATGGCACATACTGTAAGTACAGTGCCAATTTTTATTGTGTGGTTCTGAGAAAGATTATCTGAGGACGAAAGTGGTCAGGGAAGGCTGCTTTAAGAGAAAAGATAAGCAAAAGCAAAAAAGGAATATCAGAAGTATGAGGCCTTATGGGTAGATGAATCCAATCTTCGAGTTGTTGGGTCACTGAATATGGGGCCTGGGGATTGGCTTAGCAGCATCTAGAGGTGCTGCTTGGCACCACAGCTCTTGCTTTGTTGCTTTCCCATACTCTTTGATTTCAAGTTCATGTGTGGAGAGAATAGCATGGTTTGAGAAGTAAAGGATTTATCATAAAGAGAAAAAGACATACAGGGTGTGATAGGGTAAAATTTTGAATCTCTTCTCCAGCCAATTGAAGCCCTTAAGGATGTTTAGTTATAAGACAGCATAGGAAATTCCAGAAATCATAAATTAATGAAATGGAGCTCAGTGAAGAATTGAGGGAAAATATCTCCACTGGAAGATTGAGGAAGTTGTATAGAGGGCCAAGGACATATTACAAGGGTTTAGGCGCTTGATTTACTTGCAGCAGGGTCTGATTCAATCTTGGCACCCCATTAAGGTTCCCAGAACATTGCCATTACTGATCACAGAGCACAGCCAAAAATATAGAAAGATGCATAAACTTGCAGTGTTCATAGACCTTTCACACTATTCTTGAGTCTAACATCAAATTTGTTCTGAGACTAGCTAGATTATAGCTATTTTTAATAGTGAAAACTATAACACTCTTTTGCTTTCCTTTCTAGTTGTACATTTTGCTACATTACTCCTAGGTCATTTTTTACACTTTGTTTTCGCTGTTACCATTCAAAGTTTAAGAATGTTTTACCTCACTGCTGTTAATTAATCTGGCTGCTAGCAAGAGACTTTTAACAAAATCTTATTTAATCTTTGCAGTAACCCATGAAGCAATATTATCCCTATTTTCCAAATGAAGAAACTGAAGCACAGAAAGTTTAAAAACTTAACCAAAGTCACTCAGCAATAAATAAGTGGCAGAGCTGGCTTTCTGGGACTTATGCCCAGGCAAACTGGCTCCAAAGATTACAACACTTAATAACAGTGCTCTGAAATGGATCTTTCTAGAAAAACTGCTAATATGATTGATCATCCACCTGCTTGACACATTTTTACTGTCTCCTGGTGAAAGACCTGTTTGGGTTATTTATGTTGTTCATTTATTGAATGTTTGTATGCTGGTTGCTGAGATTCAGAATTAAATAAAGGGATTCCTGCCCTCAGTGAGGGCAGGATTTAGTAAAAGTGACAGACTGAAAACAAAGTTGAGATATTGTGAGCCAACTGCAAATGATAGAAAATGCAGACCTTACTATATATGGGTAGTTTTTAGATGGGAGTAAACTTGGAAGCAGCTTCACAGATCTGTGCTTTGATGACTACTTTTTTATGAAAACCTAGGAAGTAGTTCAGATAGTGAAGAAGGGTGTGGAAGCTTAAAATGGCCTGCTGTGAGCTCTGAATAGATTTTGACTGGGGTTGGTTGGAGAGTTGAATACTGAGTTTGGTTTCTGGTTTCCAGGGTTTTTTGCTTATTGTACACCATCAGTCAAAATCTTTGACAGCTACCCTTCTACAGCCTGCTAAAATTGTTATCAAGCAGTATCATTTTTAAAATCCCAGCATTTTATTAAAATATAAAATGGACTGGTATGTGATCAAGTGAGTACAATAAAAATCGTAGAATCTTTCTAGTGTTTATTTATCTACTATGATGGAGCTTTGCCATATACTTGAATTTTTTCATAAAATGTTTATACATTTTAGGAACAGGATACATTTATTTTTTCTGAATGAATTGATCAGTTATCCTAAGACAAATTATATTAGGATATCAGGATTTCTTAAACCGTCCAACTTTCTTTCCTGTGCCCTCCCTCCTACTGATTTTTCCCCTTGTCTCTTGCTATGCCCTTCCCTTCCCAATTTACAGGATTTTCACCTGTGGCTCCCTTCAAATATCCTGGAACCCCACGGGTGCCATATAGCCCCACTTGAGAATGCTGCACAATATGAATGATAAAAAAGTGTGTGGTTGTGTTTCTTAATATAGTGAATTTAAGATTGGTTTCAAAAAATGAATGCATCTATAGATAATACCAGTGAGTGAAGTTTTTTTTTCCTGAATTTGGTCAGTGAACCTTGTTGGAGTAATGGAGAAAAACTTCCTGGATTATAGCACAGACTTGTAAAATATTAGTTATGGTGTTACAGTTTTGATATACTAGTTACTGTATTATAACTAGTTATAGTTTTCTTTTCAGAATGTTCTAAGATCTTGAAGATAGCAGTTTCCATTGATGATCTGTATGCCTATTTCTTTTAACTGAAGTGCTGCTGATTTACAGCAAAGTCCACTGATTTATACTCTCCTTGGTTATGTTCTTTATACTACACCACAAGGTGGACCCTGATTCCAAGTCTTATGTTTATTTATGGTTTTAAAAATAGAGATGGAGGGCTTAAATAAAAGATTAATTGTTCAGTTTAGGACCTCCCATGAAAAAACTTGGGTGTATATTCTTGGTGAATTTTGTCATTTGATTTATTTATTTGTATGTTCTGCAAACCTTTGTAAGTGGTAATTATTCATAGCAGAAAAATTAAGCATAACCCACAAATTGCTAGCCTAATCTCTTTCTGAGCATCTCAGAAGTAGAGCAGCCTAAAGTGGTTTTAGAATATGGTTTGGGTGATAGTGTGGGTGGTTAAGGGGATGGATGTTTGTTTATTCTATTTAATTTTTTGTTTTAAGCCACATCCAAACCAGCAGTGTTAGGGTTTATTCCTGGCTCTGTGTTAAGCATCACCACTGGCGGTGCTTGGGAAACCATGTGCAGTTTTTGAGATTGAACCAGGGTCATCTGTCCAAGTGCAGAGCAGGTGCCTTAACCACTGCACTATCTCTCTGGCCCTAGATGCTGGGTTTATTTTTTCTTTTTGGGTCACACCCAGCTATGTTCGAGGGTTACTCCTGGCTCTGCACTGAGGAGTTACTCCTGGCGGTGCTCCTGGGACCATATGGGATGCTTGGAATCGAACCTGGGTCGGACCGCATGCAAGGCAAATGCCCTACCCACTGTGCTATCACTCCAGCCCCAGATGCTGTTTTTAACGGTTTATACATATTAAGGGAAAATGATAGAACATCAGACCCATCGTTTCACAACTGTAATTTTTTCAAAGAGGGCATTTAAAGAAAATCTAATTGACTTAAGAAGTATTTAAGTTATAGTACTTGGATGTGGAAAAAATATTCTGGTGGTACACAAAAGACCATAGTTTAAAAAGTCTGACACCTTCCAAAAAATCAATAACCCTTTTAGGTGTTTCAGTGGTAGGAAAAATGGTCTTAAGTAATTAATTACTACTGTTTCTGTAACTCCGGATTATATTACGTTTTTAGTAGAAATTTGGTTCAGTCCTCATCAGCTTGCAAGATGCATTACTCCATTTAACATCAGAATAACTGAGGTGCAGAGAAATGAAATTGATTTTCCCCTCTCTGGACACTAGCAAGTGTTAGATACAAATCCATGGCTTGTGTCTGTATTGTTCAATCTTCCACAATCCTACCACCCTGTTTTTAATACATTTTTATGTGGGAATGTACACCATTATTGGCTTATGATAATGTGCATGGTAATTTAAAATAATAAATAGATTTATGGAGCACTTAGTTTGTACCAGCATTGCTAAATGTACAGTCCTGTTAGTACAAGGCAAATGTGTAAACTGCCGAGTGAGTAGTGACATCTTTTCCTACATTTTCAATCTCTTCCTTTCTAGTATCTTATACATACAGCATGCACCAATCTTTTTTCCAAATCCCACTTATCTGACAATTACCTTAAGCCATTATGCATATATTTTCTATTCTTTTGACCATTTTTTAAAAAAGATTATTAGTTCCAATTTTCTAGCCTATTTCTGTATTATGTTAGACATCACCATTCTGAATCTTCCACATAGTTTTCCAGTCTTAAATTGATACTATTGAGCCAGCCTTTCCTTGATTCCCTTAGCCTGTAATCCTGTTCAATTGTGATTCTCCTTATAAATCTGTAGTAGATTTCTCCTTCTTTCCTAAATTATCCTTTTTTCTATGCCTGCTGCCTTAACCAATGAGTTGTTCAAGCTTTCCATCCTTCTACATTCAGTTCTTAAGCAATCTGATCCATTATTTTTACTTTAAATATTAACTGTATTCTGGTAGTTAGTGTATATTTTTGGCATATCAAATACGCCAAAAACAGTAACAGCAAGTCTCACAATGGAGACATTACTGGTGCCCGCTCTAGCAAATCGATGAACAATGGGATGACAGTGACAGTGATTGTAATTTTTTTTAATTCTTTTGTTGATTCACCATGTGGAAAGTTACAAAGCTTTCAGGTTTAAGTCTCAGTTATACAATGCTCAAACACCCATCCCTTCACCAGTGCACATATTCCACCACCAAGAAGTATGATTGTAATTTTTATATCTCCCTCTAATCCATGATTTTTTTTCTTTTTGGGTTACACTCAGCGATGTTCAGGGGTTACTCCTGGCTCTGCACTCAGGAATTACTCCTGGCTGTGCTTGGAGGACCATATGGGATGCCGGAGATTGAACCCCAGTCAGCCACATGCAAAGCAAATGCCCTACCCGCTGTACTATTGCTCCGCCCCCCCATGAATTTTAACTCATCTTTTGAACTCTCCTGCTCAATGTCTTATAAACCAGTGGAATTTAAAAGTATCCCAAGATGGAACTCATTTTTTCCAAAATTGTGTTCTGTGTCTGGTGTTCTCATTTATATGAATGATTTTTTTTAACTACACCTGGCAGTACTCAAGGCATATTCTTAGCTCTGTGCTTGGGGATGTGGGGGGGGGGGGCTGTGTCTCTTGTGGTGGTACTCTGCAGGCCATGTAATTCTAGGGCTAGAACCCACATCTGCATGCCAAAAGTGTACTCCAGCCCATTGAGCAATCTCTCTCCAGACTTGAATGATATTTTCCATCCATTTCAAATAAGAGACTATAGAGTACTTCTCAGTTTTGCACTGTTCTATCACTTTGCACATCTACTTGGTCTTCAAATCCTGTTAATTGTTCCTCATAAATGTTTTCTGATTGTTCTCATTCCACTTCTGCTATTAGTTCAGGCCATTGTCATGAAAGTTTTGTCAACTTCTTTCCTTTCCTGCCCTGTCCTGTCACACACCCAGTGATGCTCAGAGGTTGCTCCTGACTCTGCACTCAGGAATCATCCTGACAGTGCTTGGGGGACCATATGGGATTGAACCTGCATCGACTATGTGTAAGGCAAACGCCTACCCGCTGTACTATTACACATTGCTGCAGATATACCGTCCTGAAAAACAAAGCTGATTGTGTATGCCTAGAGATGTCCATTGGGTACTTTTTTACATACCCTACCAAGTGCAGACTTCTCAGCATAGTAGACAATTCTTTTCATGGCCCAAATTCTCCAACCTTACCTGATGCATACATCTTTTCTAATCATGAAAAGAAATGTCCCCGCTATTCTGAGAATTTTAAGATTACAAAAATCTAAATGTCATCTTCTTTCACATAGCTTTTTTTCTAGTTTTTGAGGCCACACCTGGTGGTGCTTAGGGCTTACTTCTGACTATGCTCAGGGATCACTGCTGGCAGTGCTCAGGAGACAATATGGTGTCAGGGATCAAGGCAGGTGCCCTACCATGAGCTACTATGCCCTACTATTTCTCCTGTCCCATGTATAGCTCTATTCTCATGTTATAGTCAACTTTGCATAGTCTTGTCCATGTTCAGAAGTTATCGCTATGAAATCTTTTCCAGCCAGACTCATATCTGAGGTGAATGATGCCTTGCCTTGTGTTACCACAATGTTATTTTCTTTTCAGTTTTCCTCTCAATAGTATTTTCATATCATAATTTTCCTCTGCTGTATATTACATCCAAGAATTTACCTTGTAACCCCAAGTCTGCATGTATTTTTTTTCAGTTGAGTTCCAAGGGGCAAGAATTTGCTCTAAAACTTGAAATATATACAGTAATAGTTGTTGAAAAACATGACTTATTGGTTATTGTAGAGGGCTTTAGTGGTAAGATCAGGGAAGTGCTTAGAAATTGTTTATTAATGTTATGTATCAATTCCATGTTCTTATACCAATGAAGTCACCTAACTGCTGTTAAGTAAATTTTGTAATTGCTTAGCAATCCAGTTCTAGAATAAATTCTCCCCTTAGTGGTTAATTATTAACAGTTGCTATGTAACTTGTTACATTTAATCCTCACAACCACTCTTCAGGTTATATATTACCAGTTTTTTTTGGGAGAGGGGAAGGAATTGGTCCCTATCATGCTGTGCTCAGAGTTTCTTCTGGCTCAGATTATAGGGATCAATCCTAGTGAGAGCAGGGGACATTGAACCCTGTTTAGCCATATGCAAAGCAAATGCCTTTCCCGCTTTGATATTACCTCTTTGGCCCCTGCATTGACATTTTTAAAATAAAAGAGTTTCAGCATAGTCACTGGCATAAGGTTATACTAGACCAAGTTGTGATTGGACCAAGATGTGAATCTAAATGTATTTAACACCCAAATCTACATCTCATGTAATTACATCATTTATAGTTGGATTTTACTAACATTTCTCTGAATTGTTATTATGCTGCACTTTAGTTTGCGTAGCATAATGACTAAGAGCACAGAACTTAGAGCCAGACTACCTGAGGTTAAATTGCTATTCTATTAGTTTTATAAACCTGGGTACATTAACCTCTGTGCCTGGTTCTTAATCTGCAAGAAGGATACATACCTTGGGGCTAGAGCCATAGCAAAGCAGGTAGGGTGTTTGCCTTGCACGCGGCCTCCCCAGGTTCGATTCCCAGCCTCACATACAGTCCCCTGTGCATCGCCATGTGTGACCCAAAAAGAAAAAAAATGATAAATACCTTTTAGGCTTTATTGTGATTATTGTACCATTTAATGTTGTGTTTGATATTAACATATTTAACATATGTAAAGTGCTTAGAAATTATGACACATAGTAAATGGCATATGAATGCCAGTTACTATTTGACCAGATATATGGATCTTACATGCAAAGTAAGTTAAAAATTGATTATTTCACTCTTTTACTTTATAAATTTAAGACCTCGTGAAGTTTATTTTTTAGTGACAGGGGGATAAATGAGATAAAGGATGTTAGGGAGTGGGCAGTACTCCATGCCTTCAAGAACTCAGTCTAGAGTAGAAGACAAGGAAGAAAATGCATTTCAGGCCCTATGTGTCAGTTATATATGGCCGTACATATATATACATATATATGAGTATATATGTACTATATTATATATATATATATCATACAGTATAATATATATAATATATAGGCCAAGTAGAAGTGACATGTGGATTTGCATATCAGACAAGCATCCTACCCACTGTACTCCTCTGGCTCAGAAGTTGTGAAATATTACACGAATATTTTACTAGTCTACCATTCAGGAAATAATCAGAGCAGATGCTGAAGTACAACAGGTAAAGTGCTTGCCTTGCATGTGGCCAACCTGGGTTCAATTCTTGGCACCCCATAGGGTTTCCCAGTACTGCCAGGAGTGATTTATAAGTACAGAACCATGAGCACATCTGACTATGGACCGCAAACCAAACATACACATGGGCATAAAGAAATACTCGGCTCTGGCAAATTGGTTATACTCTTGGTGAGCCATGTAGTCTTCATTTACTGGAGTCTGTACCACTCTATAGTATCTCCCTGACTACAGTGATCAAATGCCACTTGCATTTTATGATAATCTACAGTAGCTACCAGTGATTCCCACTTCTTAGAAGTCACAATCTTTTTTAGTCATACACACCCACTGTTTGTGTGACTGGACTTAATGAGTTGTTTCTAAATGAACAGAATACAGTAACAATAATGAGATTTCACTTTTAGGATTAGGTTATTAAGGAAAAACTATAATGAGCCTGGAGGAATAGGAGTGGCTTAGAACACATTTCTTTCAAGAGTATAATCCCAAGTTAAATCCCACTTGTTGTCACATGTCCCAATATCACCTGGAACAAACACATAATTCAAAACATCACAAAATAAAGCTGTGCAAACCTCGAGGTGAGTGACACGTCAAGTGTATAGGCACTAAAAGTTAATATGCAATCCCCAGCAGGCACCATAGCTGAAAATGTGCAAGGATTGTATCCTCGCAATAGCCGCAATGAAGAGGAGGGATAGTGGAAGTGAAAAGGGGGCAAAACTACAACTTGCATCTTGTTTGCACTCTCCCTCTGTCTTTCTCTCACTATCTCTTTCCGTGTCTGTCTGTCTCTTTCACTCTCACTCTCACTCTCTTGGTCTCATGCTTCCTTGGTCACTCTGATGAAACAAACTGCCATGTTGTGAGCAGCCGTATGGAGAGGTCCATATGACAAGGAACTGAGGGCGACCTCCGACTAACAGCCAGTAAGGAATTGAGGTCCTAAATCCAACAGCACATCAGGAACTGAATCCTTTCAACAGCTACATGAGTAAGGTTGGACATGGATCCTTCCCCAGTCAAGCCTTGAAATGATTGCAGCACCAGCTGACACCTTCACCTTCTTTTTTTTTTTTTTTTTTTTTTTGCTTTTTGGGTCACACTTGGCGATGCACAGGGCTTACTCCTGGTTCTACACTCAGGAATTACTCCTGGCGGTGCTCAGGGGACCATATGGGATGCTGGGATTTGAACCCGGGTCGGCCGCGTGCAAGGCAAACGCCCTACCTGCTGTGCTATCGCTCCAGCCCCTGACACCTTCACCTTCATTACAGCTTGTGAAAAACCAGGAACACCCAGTTAAGCCATTGCTCACATATTTTGAGATAATGTTTTTAACACCACTAGGTTTCAGGGTCATATATTACACAGAAATAACTGTTGGTGATTGTGTTTGTACTTGTTAATAGCAGTTTTGCTAAACATGAAATATTTCTTATACCTGCATCTGAAAGTATTAGAGGAGGTCATATACCTAATGGAAAAACAGCGCTTAATTTTTTGAAAATCATGTTATATTTAAATGTGTGTTGAAGGAGTACAATTTATCTTAAAACAGTTGTTAAGAATTGTGACCAAGGACTGGAAACGAGGCTCAGTGGGAAAGTGTATCACTGCGTGCAGAAAACCTGGGTTCAGTCCCCAACTCTTCAATAGCAACAAAAAAAATAGAAAAAGAAATAGGACCTTTTTTTTTTTTTTTGCTTTTTTGGGTCACACCCAGCGATGCACAAGGGTTACTCCTGGCTTTTCACTCAGGAATTACTCCTGGCGGTGCTTGGGGGACCATATGGGATGCCGGGGATTGAACCCGGGTCGGCCGCGTGCAAGGCAAACGCCCTACCCGCTGTGCTATCGCTCCGGCCCCAGAAATAGGGCCATTATATAAAAATAATGAATGCTGTTATTATTTTAAATAAGTGTTTAAAAAAACCTGTTTTAAATAATAATATTTTAAAACAATTCTTTTAAATAATAAATTGTTAAAAATTGTTAAAGCACTTGGAATTTCAGCAGGCTATAGGTTTGAAGAGGGATTTACCTCTTAGTGGTGCTCAAGGACAACTCCCACCCCTGCACTCAGTGGTCTCCTGGCAGTGCTCAGGGAACTAAGTGGTAGCATTTATTGGGCCTACAAAGCATATGCTTAGCCTATTGAACTCTCTCTGTTCCTAAATTGTGTTTTTTGATAGATACAAAGAATAGTGACACAAAATGCAATTATGTATTAAATGAAAAAAATTGCCAGGTTTTGGGACTAGAGAGAGTATAGTGGGTAAGGCTTGCGTACAGCCTTGCCTACAGCTGACCCAGGTTTTATCTCCGGTACTACATTTTGTCCCTTGAGTCTTGCCAGTAGTAAGCCCCAAGCACAGCCTGATGAGATACAGAAACCAAAAAATAAAATAAAAAACATGACCAGGGCTTAAAAAGTATTTTGTATGGGGCTGGAGTGATAGTATTGTGGGTAGGGCATTGCATGTAGTCGACCTGGGTTCAATCCCCTGCATCCCATATGGTCCCCCGAGTACCACCAGGGGGACCTGAGTACAGAGCCAGCAGTAGCCCTTGAGCATTGCCAGGTGTGACCCCAAAAGCAAAAATCAATAATAAATAAAATAGTTTTTTTCAAAAAGCTTTTTGTGCATAATAATTTAAGATAGTGTTTTGAGTATAGAAAAACTGTTGACAAATAGGCATTGCAAACATGCAAAATGCTGTTGCTCAGAGGCCTCAGCGGCTGAACATTTTGGAAACAAATTAGGTCAAGAAATTATTTGTGGGAGAGCCAGAGAGATAGAATAGTGGGTAGGGCATTTGCTTTGCCGTGGCTGAATCAGGTTAAATCCCCAGTATCCCATATGGTTTCAGGAGTACCATTAGGAATGATCTCTGAGCAATCCTGGGTGTGATCCAAAGAAGAAAAGTATTTGTGAAGTTTTAGATCACAGTTGGTTATAATGAGTGCAGAGCTGTCCATACACTTAGCTATATCACTAGACCAGACCTACTAGATCAGAAACTAGTTTTCTAATAGATTCTGATGTATACTTAGTCTGATAAACACTATCTAGATAAAACTTGTGTTAAGAATTTAGTATAAGGGGTCAACTGTAGTGACAATCAGACTAGGTGGTGCTGAAGATCAATTGTGGGCCTCCCTCATGTAAAATTACATTCCAGAACTTTGAGTCCTTTAAATTATGATTTAAAAAATAAAGAATTCTGATGCAGCATATTTGGATTTGGAGCCTGTGAGAGGGACATCCAGAAATGCTTCAGATTTGTGTGTTTGTGTTTAGGAAGTTATGAAGTTTTTAGTGTAGATTCATTAAAATAAATGTGATTACAGATAGTGCTTTTGCAGTAGTGTTACTATTGGACTTCACAATAGTAGCAAAAATTTCAATTTGTAGCAGAAACACTCAGAGCTTAAATCTGTTAATTATATCACTTGTCAAGATTTCATTATTTGTGAAAAAAGATTCAAAATCAATCAATATACCAGCAAAGGTTGAAATTAAAATATTTACTCTATCAAGTTACACCACAAATACTGTAGTCATTTTGATTAAAGACAAGGTCGTTCAGAAATACATGTATGGTTACATTTGCTCATTCATAAGCAAAATCATGCCTTTGGGAAATTCATTTGGCAGGAGATAAATTGGCTGGTTTTTCTTTTCTGAAATTGGTTTCTACGAAATGAAAGTGATGGCCTGAATTAACATTCTACAAATTACAGCATTTTCTATTGAATTCCAGGAAAAGTTCTATGAAAATGTTTCATGAAAAATGAACTTAGCCCTTCAGTTAGCCTTTCTCAATGTTCATGGTATGAAAGAAAGAGGTGCAGTGAAAATGCTGAATTACTGTACTTTGGTACTGAAAATAGAAAACTGTGTGTCACAAAATATTAGAATTCCACAAATATTTTGGGAGTATTTACCCTAATTATGAAAAGCACTGCCAAATGTCTATTTGAAAACACCTATATTTCTAAACTTGTTTTCTGATATGAAGTAGTATAAAGAGGATTTTTTGCTGATTATTGGACACAGGGCTCTCTCACATGAGGCGTGCATTCTACTACTGAGTGATGACATCTCTTGACCAGTATTCAAGGATTCTTTATATTGTAAAACAAACATATATGACCTAACGTACTTTTGGTCCATAAGTTTGGCATCATACTTCCTGTTCCTATTCAAAGAAGAATTCGTGGCAAGAGCAGGACTAGAATCATTTGAATAATTTTTGTTTTGGGTCCACATCTGTTGATGCTCAGGGGTTACTGCTGTCTCTGCACTCAGGAACCACTACTTGCAGTGGTCAGGGGATCATATGGGATTTCAGGGATCTAACCAGGTTGGTCTGGTGCAAGGCAGCACCCTACCTGTTGTACTATATTTCTGGCCCCTCTTTTGAATTTTTTTCTTTTTGCTTTTTTGGATCACACCCGGTGATGCACAGGGGTTGCTCCTGGCTCTGCACTCAGGAATTACTCCTGGCAGTGCTCAGGGGACCATATGGGATGCTGGAAATCAAACCTGGGTTGGCCGCGTGCAAGGCAAATGCCCTACCCGCTGTGCTATCACTCCAGCCCCCATCTTTTGAAATTTATAATTGTATATTTTATTGGTTTGAGGTCACACCCAGAGGGTGCTCAGGACTTACTCTTGGCTTTGCACTCAGGGATCACTCCTGGCAGGGCTCTAGGAACCATATGTTGCCCAGTATTGAACCAGGGTCAGTTATGTGCAAGGCAAGTACCCAATGACTGTACTAACTCTCCAGCCACTGTAGTTACAAAATAAAAGTACTAGGGCTAGAGATACAGTACAGCAGTAGGGCACTTACCTTGCATGGACCCAAACCCAGTATCAATCTCTATACATGTGGTCCATGAGCACCTCCAGGAATGATCCTTCAGCGCAGAGCCAGAAATAAGACCTAAGCACAGCCCAGAGTGGCCAAAAACAAACACAAAAAAACTAAATCCCAGTAACTTGCATGTTTATATTGTTAGCATCCACAACAAAATTGTGGCAGTTAAAGTTTTTTCACTCGATGGTCCCTTTATTCATTTATGTTAGCTGCTCCTGTAAGCATTTGAAACCACTTTGTACTTCCTGTCTCCTTTCTGAAGTAACTCAAGTAACTTAGATTCCTTTTCTCCTTTTATTATGACTATACTTTCCATTAGACCATCTGACTTTTCAATTGTGAATGTTTGTACTGGACAGAAGACAAGTACCTATTCTTTCTATATTGGTCTCAAATTATTTCTGAGTTCCTACAGATGTTACATACCATAGACTTTATCTCTGCAGAATAAACAGGCAATAATGAATAATCAGCCGCTTTTTTTAGAGCCTGCATATCAGGCATTTTGTGTAAATTTTAAGATTTATGATCAGATAGAAATTAGTAATGAATCTCCATTTTGAAGGTGAGAAAATTAACTGATTTACCCCACAATTTGAATTTGAGCATTGGCTCACAGCATGATCTCTGAATATAAAAATTATTCTCAAATTGAGTCACCAACTCCCAGAGGAATTACAATAGATTTTTGGTTTTATTTATTTTTCTGGGTTTTTGGCCACACTTAATGGTGCTTAAGGGTTACTACTGTCTCTGCACTCAGGAATCACTCCTAGTGGTATTCAAGGGACCATCTGGGATGTCAGGGATTGAACTCAGGTAGGCTGCATTCAAAGTGAGCACCATACATTCTGTATTATTTCTCTGGCCCCTACAATAGATTTTTTTTTAAGTCTTGAGGTTTTCTTTTGCTTATTTCAAGTTCTAGTTTCACTAGAGAAATGTGTATCTTCCTGACAGTTTAAGAGTAAGTAAAGATAGTAAAATTGTGTTTGAAAATCAAAATTAGCAGAGTTACTTAACTCTGGATCAGTTTCTGCCTCTGTCTTTTAAAAAATTAAGTCACACTGAGATACAAAGTTACAAAGTTGTCTATGAGTGGGTTTCAGTCACATAATGTTCCAACACCTGTCCCTTCACAAGTGAACATTTCCCATCACCAATGTCCACAGTTTTCCTCCCGCCCCCGCCACCTGACTCTGTCTTGACCACAGTACTCAATGACCAAAAATTGTACTCTGCTTGTATGAAGAGATTACTAAAATTTGAAGAAATATCACTATCAGTGTTGCCATGAATGGCAGTGATGATTGATTGCAGCTCTTTTTTTCTTTTTTGAGGGGAAGTTGGGCCACATCCGGTGGTGGTCAGAGTCTGTTTCTGTGCTCAGGGATCACTCCTGCATGGTTCAGCAGACCATATGCAGTTTGGGGGATCAAATCCAGGCTGGCTGCATGCAAGGAAAGCACCCAACCCACTGTACTATCACTTTGGACTTGAGGCTATTCTTTTTAATTCTGATAATCTTCAGCTTTGTAGTTTAGCTTCTTAGTATAATGATGAAAATTCACATAAACTGCTGTAAAGTTTATGTAGTCCATAAGCTGCACTCCAGTTATACTTTGATAGGATTTGCAGTTGAAGTATAACCTATTCATATTTCTACTACTAAAATAGAAGAATTAAATATTCATTCTCCACTTTCTTTTTTTTTTTCGCTTTTTGAGTCACACCTGGCGATGCACAGGGCTTACTCCTGGCTCATGCACTCTGGAATTACATTTGGTGGTGCTCGAGGTACCATATGGAATGCTGAGAATCGAACCAGGTCGGCCGCGTGCAAGGCAAACGCCCTACCCGCAGTGCTATCGCTCCAGCCCCAGTTTTCTTAATTTAAATGTGATGATTTCTTGTCGTTTTGATACCGTTTGTGGGGGGACTTTTGGGCCACACCAGTGGTACTCGGGGCTTACTCCTAGCTCTGCTCTCAAGGATCATTTCTGGTGGTGCTCAAAGATATAGGATGCCAGAGATCGAACCTGGGTTGACCACGTGCAAAGCAAGCACCCTGTCCGCTGTACTTACTCTTCTCAGGTTTCTGAAGCCTTTTTGTTCTGTAATCAAGAATAGGTGGATAGTGTAGACAAAATACCCTTCCTGAGTCAGACACCGATTTGGTATACCTAACATAGTAGATGGGAATGAGATTAGTATCTTAATAAAATCTGGAATAAATTGGAGGAGGTCAGATATTACAAGAAGTCAGGAACTAATATTTCTCTGAGGTGAGGTTACTTTAAATAACAATGATATATGCAGGTCGTTTTAGGTTCAGATAGGGTTCAGTCACAGACAGCTATTATGTACTCTGTGTAACTAATGGACTTACACTATAGACACTCTTGGTTTTGAGTTTATTGTATCAAGTTATTAATTGCTTCCAAGTAATATAGGCCCAATTTTTGTTTAAGAGACAAAGTATTTGATGGAACAAGCATTATTTTAAAGTCAGACCTAAAAGCATTCCATATTTGTGTAAAATGGAGAAGGTATTAGATTTCTTAAGCTTCCATTTCCTCCATTAAAAATGAAAGGGGGGGTTAGAAGGATAAATGATACATGTCTTATGTTGCTTAGCTCAGTGTCTACTGTGAAGCAGTAATCACTAGATTAATACTGCCCTATGAGAGCAGGAGTTTTGACTTTTGTTTATTGCTGTTTTCCCATATCTACATTAGTGTCTGATATAAAAAGTACCTGGTGGTTTTTGGACCATTCCCCATGGTGCTCAGTGACTGCAGCTGGCTTTGCTCAGAGATCACTCCTGATTATACTCAGGAGTGTATGCAGGGCTTCAGTTGAGTTTGCCAGGGTTGCAAGTCAAGTGACTTAATCGCTCTTCCTATCTCTCTGACCCTGTAGTTCAGTAAATCTTAGATAAAATCAAAATAGTTTATTGGTCCCCTACTCCATGCAAGTGTTTTATGCACCAGAGAGACAGCAGTGAATAAAATCCTGGATTTCTTTTTGGAATTGACAGTCTAGTGATAAATACTGCTAGTTGTTTTTACAGCAAATATTATTCAACAATATTTCTGAAATTCTAAATATAAAATAAGTAAAATGGACAAGAATTTACAATATGCTTATAACTTCTCACACATATTGAGAATACTCCTCTGTTCAATCTGCGTTCTGGTATTTGGTAGACCCTCAATTCATACTTACTGAACATAAGTAGCAATAGATGTTCAGATTCTCAATCCTTAGCTTTCTTTACAGAAATTTCAAATTTGCTTTTCTGATTAGTTATTTGGGGATACTATTGTTTAATATTGCCTAAATAATTTTATTCTGGAAAGTGGAAAGATTAGTAATTAAACTAGAGTAGTTTGGTCCAGGAGCTGCCATTCTGCTTATAGGAGTTAACGATCATAGATGCAGAAAAGAGCCAAGGTGTTCAGCTATTCTGAGAGCCATTGTGACTAGAAGACTTTTCAGTGAAACAAAATAGATTTCTTCAAGGAAATATGAAGAGAGCAAAAGTCCCACAGAGTAAAGAGATAATGTACTCCAAATTAGGATGTGCAGGTGACTACACTGTGGAGTACATCTAGAAGATTTTTTCTTGCTATGATCAGGGTTTAATTTATTGTATTAGTTGCAAATTGTCATGCTGAATGATCTGACTAGTGAACAGTTTGTTACCAAACCGAGATTAGGATGCTCATTGTTTGAAAGCCAATTACTCCAGACAAGGGTTGATGTTAAAAGGAAAAAAGGGAAAAAACCTCAGGCTGGGGTTTGAGCTTTATTTATAGAATGGGTTGGAAAAGTGAGAAGGAAATTATGGGTAGCGGGCCAAGGAGAGAAAAGAGTCTAGTCTTGAGGCTGTCCACCTGGTATTAGTGGTTAATGAACCCTGGGAAATGATGGGCTGTGCCTTGTAAAAGTTTGAGATAATGTGGTTAAAAAATATCTGTTTCTGGGGTCTGCATGTTAACCTTCAAGAATCTTTCTAGAAGGTCTGGTGTTTGCTCTTCCCCATTCCCTTTGTAATTAAACCTGCTTTACAATTAAATATATACAATGCATGAGAACAGTTAGAGACAAGGCAATGGCCAAGAAGCAGTAAGAGGCCATAAGGAATACATATTGGTCTGAGGATGTGACTCGGTGGTAAAGCACTTGCCCTGAGTTTGATAAATTTTAAAAGTACATCTTCAAGGAACAAGATGAAGTCTCTAATGGTTGTTGACACACATTCCTTGTTTGGGGGCTTTTGGGTTCATACCCAGAGATGCTCAGGTGTTACTCCTGGCTCTGCACTCAGGAATTACCCTGGCGGTGCTTAGGATAGTAAGGATTGGACCTGGATCAGTCACATGCAAGGCAAATGCCTTACCCATGTTCTATTGCTCTGGCCCTCACATTTCCTTTTTTAACTTAATTTTTAATATGAATCACCGCCAGTAGTATTTGTGGGTGAGCAACAATTTTGTCCTTAGGATAGGTGGTGCCAAATGGGGGAGCCATGCAGTGTTGGGATAGAGCCTGGGACTCTTACATGCAAATCAACCCAGCACTTTTTTGGGTTTTGGTAAAACAAAATGTTCTCTGGGGTTATTTGGCCTCTTTTCCTTTAGACAGTTTGATTCACTGCTCTGTGAGTTACAAATTTGTTTTCATTTTGGTATTTGATTTTTGAATTTATTTATATTGCTTTTTCCCAAACAAAAATATTTGCTTGGGTAACCTAGCAATAGTACAGCAGGTGCATTTGTCTTGCATGCTGCTGACCTGGTTTCAATCCCCAGCACCTCATATTTTCCCCTAAGCCTTCCAGGTTCAGTCTCCTGAGTTCAGAACTAGAAGTAAGCCCTGAGCATCAGGTCTGGCACAAAACGAAAAAAAGTTGGCTAGTTCTATAATTAAGAGGATTGGTCTTTACCATTACTGCTTTTTCTCTTACATTTTTCCCACTAAAATTGTTTTTAAAATTTCCCCATGGTATCTTCTGTTAATTTTATTTGTCCTACTTGAAGTGAGAGATAAAAATGCATCTTAAATTTCTTTTATGTCTAAATGCCCCTGTAGCATTTCTGGAGAAATTTGTATTTCTTCAGTATTTTTAAAAAGTGTTGTGGGCTACAGAGATAGCCCAATTGGTTGGAGTACATCCTTTGATTACAGGAGGTCCAGTTTAATTCCCAACATTGATTAGTTCCCCCAGCACCACTGGGAGTGACCCCCACCTCCAGCATTGAGCCAGAGTAGCCCTGATCACTGCAGGGTGTGGCCCAAATAAAAAAATTATAGCATTCAGCAATAATTAAATATTATTTAAATAAGAGGAAAGTCAACATCTATACCTTTAAATTGTTAGGAGCTGTATCTATGAAATGCATCATGTGGACCCTGCTTTATCCTCATTTAAACAAACTGTCAAAAGACATTTTTGAAGCAATTGTGGAAAATAGAATATGGTCAGATGGAGGCTGTCGTTCAGAATTTTGCATGTGTGGGCTCCTGGATTTGATCCCTGGCATCGCACCAAGAAAAAAGATTTAACAAATTGGTTTCTTTACAACTATTTTCAGCATGCAGTTCTTATCCAGAATGATCATTTCCAACAATCTTTGTCACAGTGGCCCCTTCTCTATCCCAAATGCCCTCCCACACAAGTATTTGTGGCAAGCATTCATCATAGAGCAGTCCTCCTGGCCCTTATTTCTACTGTTCTTGGGTACTGGTCTCATACAAGATAACCTATCAGTATCTGTATTGTAAACCATAATACCCAAAGTGTGTGTGTGGGGGAGAGAGAGAGTGGAGAGAGAGAAGGAAAGTACTGCCATAGAGGCAGGCTGAGGAGTGGTTGGCTGGGGACATTGGTGGTGGGAAATGTCATTGGCGGAGGGACGGGTGTTGGAATATAGTATGACTGAAACCTAATCATGAACAGCTGTGTAACTGTATCTACAGTAAATCCCCCTCCCCAAAAAGAATAACAGGGACTTTTATTATGTCATTAAAAAGGGAAAGAGTTCAGAAAGTAAGGTGCTTGCCTTGCATGCTGCCAATCCTGATTTGAATCCTGGCACCACATGGATCCTTGAGCACCACTAGGGAGTCACTCCTGAGCATGGTGCCAGGAATAGTCCCCAAGTCACACTGGTGTGCTCCCAAATAAATAATAATAAAAGTACTATTTTTGAGGCCAGAGATATAGTTCAGTAGTAGAACACATGCTTTAAATGTTAGGCCTTTAGTTTTATCCCAAACACCAGAAGAGAAATAAAAAAAGAAAATTGCTATTTTGTTGGTCATAATATTGTTAATTTTTAATATCTGGAAGTTTTTTATAGTATTAAATAACTGACCAACAATCATGAAAAGCTCTGTATCATCAGAGAAATGTGAATCAAAACCACAATCAGATTGCCTCATATGTAATAGGATGGCTACTATTTTTTTAAGAGAGAGAACAGCAGAATTTGGTGAAATTATAGATAACTTGAAACCCTTGTAGCTGGGATTATAAAAGTGTACAACCTCTTTGACAAACAGTGTGGAGATAGCTTAAAATATTAAAAAATAAAATTTCTTTGATACATCAAATCTAAGTATTTATATAAGAGAACTGAAAGCAGGGCAGGATGTTGAAGGAATTTTATATATCTTTATTCATTTGCTATTCACAGCAGCCAAGAAGAGCGACCCTAATTATCATCAAGAAATAAAATATAGCATATTCGTACAATGCAATATTGTTCTTGTAATATTAAAAGCATGAAAATCCTCTCATATGCTACAATATGGATAAAACGAGGGCTATATGATAAGTGAAATAAGCCAGTCACACAAAAAAGAGAAATAATGTATGGTTATATGTTATGACAGTAGTCAATCATAGAAATAAAGTACAATGATGATTGCCAGTGGCTGGAAGCAGAGAGAGTGTGAAAGTTGTTATTAAACACATTAGAGTCTGCAGGAAGAGAACAGGGATTGAGGCCGTTTTAAATTTGTTACATGAAAAAGTTCTGGAGATATATTTTGCAGCAATAAGAGTAATACTAATGAGTACACTTAAAATGGCTATAGTGATTACTTGTATGCAGTTTTATTATAATTTTGAAAGTGTGTGTGTATATATATGTGTGTGTGTGTGTATATATGGGTCTGCTCAGGGGACTGTATAAGATGCCAGGGATGCAACCCAGATTGGCCATGTGCAAAGCAAAGCAAGTATATATATATATTTTAAAATATATACTTTATACTTATATATATAAATTTTAAAACCCCTAAAAGTATGTATTTTAAAATTCCAAGAAATAAAGATAGCAAGCAGGTGAAACAAGAGTGACTGTGTTGGTAGTAATTAAAACTGACAAGAGGTATTGTTGAGGTTCTTTGTATTTTCTCCTTACCTTTACATGTTTAGATTTTTCCAAAATAAAAATTTAGAATTAAGGAGCCTGGATTGGTGGGGAGAGCAGAATTTGCATCCTACCTTTACAAAGTTAAGATTTGGAAGTACTTGCCATAGCAGTTAGGCAAGAAAAAGATTTCAAGGGCATTCAGATAGAAAAGGAAAAAGTCAAGCTCTCACAATTTGCAGATGACATGATTCTGTACTTAGAAAATCCTAAAGAATCTACAGAAAAGATCTTAGAAGGAGTAAGTTTGTATAGTAAAGTGGCAGGGTACAAAATCAATACCCAAAAGCCCACGACTTTCCTATATACAAATAATGAAAGAGAAAAAAGATATTTATAAAACAATCCCTTTCATAATTGTGTTTCAGAAAATCAAGTACCTTGGAATCACCTTAGCTAAAGAGGTGAGGGACCTATACACAGAAAACTACAAAACACTACTTAAAGAAATAAAAGAGGACACTAGGAAATGGAGACACATGCCCTGATCATGGATTGGGAGGACTAACATTGTCAAAATGGCATTATTTCCCAAAGCATTAAACAGACTCACTGCAGTCCCTAAAAGGATATCCATGACATTTTTTAAAAGAAATTGATAAAACATTGCTGAAATTCATATGAAACAATAACTCCCTCACCCCGTGAATAGCTCAAGCAATACTAGGGGGAAAGAAGAAAGGGACATCACCTTCCCCTAATTCAAACTATACTACAAAGCAGTAGTAATTAGAGTTGACTTACTGACACAGACCCTCAGTATATGATTACTTAATCTTTAACAAAGTAGCAAGAACTATGAAGTAGAGCAAGGAAAGCCTCTTTAACAAGTGGTGCTGGGAAAACTGAACAGCTACCTGCAAAAAATGAACTCATACCTCTTTCTAATGTCATGCACAAAAGTCAGATCCAAATGGATTAAAGGAGAAATGTGGAAAAAGAAATCCTCAGTGGTGGCGGCACAGCAGACAGTACCAAAGAAATGGGAGCAATCAGTGCTCGGAACAGCTGATGGGGACACAAAATTTCTGCATGAGTGAACATGGGTGCCTCTTTGATATTCAGACTCAAGGAGAGCACCATTAAATTAATCTGGAGCAACTTCCAGCCAATGGAGGTCCCGCATCTCTCTGTGCTATTTGTGGGAAACAGCAGAGTTTTAAAGGGCCTGAACAGGGCTTTTCAGGCCCAACTCAGCACCAATGTGAGCACAGGTGTTGAGATTCCATAGGTATGAAGATGAGGAGGCACTTCAAGTCCCCACCATGGGGCCCACTCCACTGTCCTAGGACAGACCTCACAGAGATACTAAGCTGCTGAAAATTTGGGTATGCTGGTTTTGTAACTGGAATTTCCAGGCCTTCTCAAAATCAGGATGGACTACCTCCCCCAACTTACCTACACTCTTGAAAGCACTGGTAGTCACCCTCATGAACCAACTCTAGCAGCACCATGGAAGCTCTTCCAGCGACCCTGCTTCTGAGACCCATAAATAAATCTCAGAAATGATCAGAAGCCACAATTAATCTCAGACCCACACAAGGATATACAAACTGGGTACATCAGAAGGTACACCAGTCAACCCGGTGCCCACCCAAACAGAGCCCCCTGGCAGCTGCTTGCTCCCACAATAAAAAATCATTGCCATTCCCCCAGCCAGACTCCACTCTCGGGACAAACCTCACCAAGATATTAATCTGCTGAAAATTTGGGTATGTGGGTTTTGTAACCGATATCTTCAGGCATTCAGGGTCTTCCCACACCTCTTGGAAGCCCTAGCAGTCACATAACGCAACCCAGAGCTCCCACCCAGTTGCAAACCATAATGCACAAAAGGAGAGAGAGACCAAGAAGAAAAATGCCTGCCACAGAGGCAGATGGGGATTGGTGGGGTGGGGGAGTGGGAAGAGGTGGGTAGGAGGAAAACTGGGGGCATTGGTGGTGGGAAATATACACTGGTGGAGGGATGGATATTGGAACATTGTTCATGCGAAACCCAATCAAGAACAACTTTGTAACTATCTCATGGTGATTCAATTTTTTAAAAAAGTTAAGATTTAATTCATACATGTTAAATGTCACCATTATAAAGCATATAACTCATTATTAGTATATTTGTAGTTTACAATTATGGCCACTATAATTCCGGAACATTTTCATCACCTCAGAAACAAACGTGGTACCAGGGCAGAAAAATATTACAGCGGGTACGGGGCATGCCTTGCACACACACAACCCAGGTTCGATCCAATATGGTCTCCTGAGCACCTCCAGGAGTAATGAGTGCAGAGAAAGGAGTAATCCCTGAGAATTGCCAGGTGTGGTCCAAAAACCAAAGTAAACAAAAACAGAAGTAAACTTGGTAACTGACCATTCATTCTCTATTTCCCATTCTCCATCCCCCACTAATCCCTGGGAGCTACTAATAAATATTTCTATTCTTATGGATTTTCCTTTTCTAAATATTTTATAGAATATTTTAAAGAAATCATGCAATATGTGGACATTCCTGTCTGCCTTCTTTCACTTTATGTCTTCAAAATTCATGTTGTAGCATTAATCAGTACTTTATTCTAATTTATTTTTCCCTTCCCTTTTGCTGTTGCAGTGTCTGAGGGTCAAAGTTGACTTCGGTGTTTACACAATTGGCTCCAGGGTTCTCTGGATTGTGAATACTTGATTGTGGTGCTCATACACTTTTTGGATCCAGTATCAGATAGAGATCACACATCTGTGGTACTGGGGAATCACAGCATCAGTATTACTGTGTTTTGAACTTGGCAATTAGAGCAGTGGTAGGGATCAAACTCTTGAATTCATGTCTGCAAAGGCATTCCTGACCCCTTCATTTTTTAATGGGTGAATAGGATTCTCTTGAATGGATATATCATATTTTATTTTTTCATTCATTGAATGTTCAATTTGTATTCACTTTCCACTATTACAAATAATGCTTTTGTGAGGATTCACATGTAACTTTTTCTGAGTGTATTTTGTGTTGTTTGGGCCATACCCATGAGTGCTTAGGGACTTCTTCTGGATCAGTGCTTGAGAATTGCTCTCAGAAATGTTCCAGTGAATATACGTTGCCAGGGATCAAACACAGGCCCCCTAAGTGCAAAGCATGTGTACTAAACCTTTAGAAGTATCTTTCTGGCCCAGCATATGTTTCTAATTCTCTTGGTTATGTACTTAGGAGTAGACTTTAAGGATCATTTAATAAGTCTATAACTATTTGAGATGCTGCCAAACTTTTCTAAAGTGACTGTAGGATTTTACATTGCTGCCAGTATATAGGGAGGATTTCATTTTCTCTTTATGAAAAGTTGTTATTTTCTATTTAAAAAAATTACAGCCATCCTAGTATGTGTTAACTGGTTTTTCAATTTGATTATTTATTGTCATTAATGATACTAAGTGTCTTTTGATGTGCTTATTAACTAACTTCATTTTTTATATCTATAACTCTGAGTCAAGTTCTCTAATCTCTGAACCTTGTAATCTACAAAAGGGACAATTTGTCTCCTGATGTTATTGCAAGATTAGTGGACATGAAATGAGCTTGGAATAGTTTCCAGTGTATGGCAGGCACTCCATTGATATCACATTGATTTACTATTTGAAAGGTGGGAATTATTCTATAATCCAAGCAGACTTTTCCCAGTGACTTTCCTCCCTCTTCTGCACAAGTCAAATACTGAGTTGACTTTTTTGTTGTTTGGTTTTTGGGCCACACCTGGCAATGCTAAGGGGTTTCTCCTGACTCTGTGCTCAGGAATTACTCCTAGTAGTGCTCAGGGAACCATGAGATGTTTGGGATCGAACCCAGGTCAGCCTCGTATAAGGCAAATGCCCTACCCACTGTACTATCACTGCAACATCACTCCAACCGTTATAGTGACTTTTCATTTGCCTTTGATTCTTTTTCACATCAGCACTAGGTTTTGCTTTGTTTGTATTCTGTCCACTCCTGCTCTAGTATTGCTTAGGACCATGGAAAGTACACAAAAGATTAAAATGAAATTTGTGGTTTTAAAACTTAGATACTATGGGAGGTTTTTGGTTTGGTTTAGACCACACCCAGCAGTTTTCAGGACTTACTTCTCGCTCTGTGCTCAGGGATCACTCCTGGCAGAGCCAGGGATTGAACTCAGTCACATCCTGCAAGTCAAGTGCCCTACACCTGGACTATCATTCAGGTTCCAAGGATAATAGTATTATCAAGTTAATTCTGTGACAGATATCAATTGTCTCAGTTCTGTAAGAGTTAAAAGAACTCCTTAACTTCTGTAAGAGTTAAAAGAAATTCTTAAAGACTTCAATCAAGAGGAAGTAAGTAGGTTCATGGGAAGGATTTGGAATTGGGAGATATAGCAAGGCATTCTCCTGGGAAATAAAGTGAGCAAAGTCAAGCACCAAAATGGATTAGCCCTCAAGAATTTATTATAGCTAGGAAACTAGTTTTGTAAGAGTATTGTGAAATTTTTATCCTATTGTTTTCTGTTACTTATCCCCAGATTATGTAGTGAAAGAAATTCTGTACCTGGAATCATGAAAGCTTGTTTCTGTTTTAAAATCTATATTTATTCATTTTCCTTTGAACCACACTCTGTGGTACTTGGGGACTACTCCTGTGACATTTTGTGCTTGGGGTGGGGTCACTCCTGGAAGTACTTGGAGGATAATTCTATGTGGTACCTGGAATTAAACCTGGTTCTCCTGCATGCTAAGCATGCATATAACCCTTTGAGCTATCTCTCCCATCCTTATTTTTATTTCTAGTTTTACAGTGCCAGGACTAAATCCAGGGTTTCATGTATTAGCACTGAGGCACAACTCCACTCTTTTTTAATTTTTAAACTTTGGGAGCCGCAAATCCCTCTCCCCTCCCTCTTTCCTTCCTTCTCTTTCTCTTCCTCTCCCTCTCTTCCTCTCTCCTTCCATTCCTCCCTCCCTCCCTTCTCTCTCCCTCTCTCCTTTCTTCTCTCTCTCCTTTCTCCCTCTCTCCTTTCTTCTCTTTCTCTCTCACTCCTCCTTCCCTCCTTTCTTCTCTTTCTCCCTCCCTTTCTTTTGCTCTCTCTCCCTCTCTCTCCTTTCTTCTTTTTCCCTCCCTCATTACCTCTCTCCTCTCTCCCTTCTCTCTCTTCCTTCTCTCTCTCTCCCTCAGTCCCTCCCTCCCCCCCCTCTTGGCCCTACATATATGAACTATAGATTTTTTAGAGAGGCAACAGATTGGCAAGGTCTCAAATGTCTGACAAGATGTAGAAAGATTGGAGGCAAAATGGTGCTGACACTGCCTGAACCCCTGGTGCTCTCCCAAACCCGGCTCACCATCTCGCCTTAGACAACATGTGGCTCAGCACGCCAAGCATGGAACTCTACTTGTGATCTCTGCTGGAACTCTAGGTGTAATTCCTGATGGATATTGCCGGCTGTTTTGCAAGATTCTGACAAAATGGCATCGGGCAACGAGAAACCGCGGTGGCGACTGCAGCATCACCACCTGCCCTTGCTGGGCCGAGTCACAGTGCCACTGGATATAGAGCTGCAGCGGCATGCGTGCAGTGGGGTGCTGTCAGCCAACCACTGGGTGACCTGGGACTCAGTGCAGATATTTGACCTGGCAAAGACCCTCCGCGATAGGGTCCTGCTCTGCCAGCTGCTCAACAACCTTTGGGCGCACTCCATCAACCTCAAGGAGATCAACCTGAGGCCACAGATGTCTCAGATGCTGCCCAGAGACACAAACAGGTGCGTGTTTGTCAGTGTTCAAATCGTTACAACATGCAAGTTGACCAAAAGCTTACATTCGGTAGACTGGGAACACCTGTAAAGGCTATTAGAGACTGCCCCCAAAACCTGCATCCCTCTCGGAGAGCCCAGTAAGCTACCGAGAGTATCCCGCCCGCACGGCAGAGCCTGGCAAGCTACCCGTGGCGTACTCGATATGCCAAAAACAGTAACAACGACGGTCCTCATTCCCCTGATCCTGAAAGAGCCCCCAATATGCCATCAGGCTACACTAGCACGCCAAAGGAGTAATGGAGACATTACCGGTGCCCACTCGAGCAAATCAAAGAACAACGGTATGACAGTGATACAGTGTACCTGAGATTGAATCTAAGTCAGCCATGTGCCGGCAAGCACCCTACCCACTGTACTATTGCTCTGGTCTCTCATTTTTATTTTCTAATTTTTTAATACTTTTGTGGGGGCTGGAGTGATTGTGATTATACAGTGGATAAGGTATTTGCCTGGAATGCAGTCGACCTGAGTTTGACCCCACCCCCCAACACATGGTCCCTGAACTCCACCAGGAGTGAATTCTGAGTACAGAGCCAGGATTAAGCCCTGAACACTGACAGGTGTTGCCCCCCAAAAAAATACAAAAAGGAAAAATGTTTTTGTTGAGGTCACATTGAATTACAAGAATATAAATGCTGGTGTGATTTAGTGATATAATGTTAGCACACCATGCTCACCACCAAGGAGCAGATAATCTTTTCAGTTCTCAGTTTTTCCTCATTGAGTTTGATGTTAGTTGTGGGTTTGCAGTATATGGCCTTTCCCGTATTAGGGTAAATTTATTCCATCCTCATTTTGTTGAAAGTTTTTAAACATCAACAGAAGTTGAATCTTGCCAAATATTTCTCCTCATCTATTGATAATTGTGATTTAATTTTTTAAAATTTTATTTGATGGCATATCACCTTAATTCTCTGTAGGTGGTTACAGATACAAGAAACTAATCATCTGGATAATGGAACAGACGTCTTGGGAAAACCAGAGCCTCTGGACTTGAGCCCTAAGACTTGAGCTATCCAGGGATGAACTGAGCTTGTGAGGGATGGTGGAGCAATTCTTGGCAATACTTGGTTCAGCTATTCAAGACTGGCGAGTTTGGTGCTTGTGCCTGATGATGTAGTATTGCTCAGGTCAGTGGTATTAGAGTCCTCAGGACCCTCCTGGCAAAGCTGGGGGGGCTTGCACTACTTCAGCTAAAACTTGCACTACTTCAACTCTTTGAAATATCTACCCAACTCCTGCCAAAACTTTTCCTGTTTATTTAAACATCATGATTTAAAAGGTTTTTCATAATACAGTTGTTACAGGTTTTTGATGTTTCAGTACCAATCCTACCACCTGAGGGACTTCCCCTCAAGAAATTATCAAAACTACTTCAATAATGAAAGGAAATTTGTGAAAATTGTTATATCACCATGGAGTTGCTAAGTCATTGAGGATTTACTAAGCTTTTTGTCGTTAATTGAGTCTTCTGTTACTTTTCTATCTAATTTGTTGTGTACCTAATGGAGTCTTAGAACTGTGGAATTTGGAGGTGTCAAACACGTCCACATGTTCCAGAAACTTCAGAATCTCTAGAACTGGGAAGAGTTTCAAGAGACTCTTAGTGAAGGCAAGGGTTAGGCCATAGCCACTGGCCTGGCAGCAGCAGAGGGTGTGAGTGCAACTATTGGGGCTTCAGCAGAGAGGGTATTTGGACTCCCCTCCCAATGGGTGCCCCAGAATGTTTAGCCATGGGAGTGGGCACCATGAACTTCAGTTGCTTGGTTGTATCTCCTCAGAAATTAGTTCATGAATTTGAGGAACAGGGCTGGTGGATGAGTTGATATAGCAGTAGCTATGGCAGGTGGGTCCTCAACCCCACTTTTAAAATTTTTCATTAGTGATGTGAACAATGAGAGCCACTGCCTAGTTTTCAAGAGGACCAGTAAATATTGATGGTAAAAATGCTTGACGACATATATGCACACTTTACAGAACAACTAAGAACTGAGCTTTCATATGATCCAGCAAGTCAACTTCCTGGCATTTACCCAAAGGACCCAAAAGCTCTAATCAGAAAAGGTATCTGCACTCCTGTGTTCATTGCAGCACTATTCAAACCAGTCAAAAATTGGGAAACAAGTACCCAAGAAAGGTGACTGGAAAAAGAAACTATCACACACGCACACATAAGTAAATGTATATTACATAGATATGTGTGTGTGTGTATATATATATAGAGAGAGAGCGAATACTACTCAGCTATAAGAAAAAGATGGAATTTTGCAATTTCCTGCTACATGGATGGATCTGGAAAGTATTATACTGAATGAAGTCAGTCGGAAAAGGAACACATACAGAATAATCTCTTTCCTATGTGATATATAAGGAAACATGGCAGTGGGATAACAAATGCCCAGAGGCAACAGAAACGGAGAACTGTCTTTTGTAAGATGTTTGCCATGGTGGGAGGGTGGGTAGGATTGGTAGGTGGGATAGGAAAGACACAAATTGGGACAATGGTGAATGGAAATGGACACTGGTGGAGGCTGCGGTGCAGGAAATCCTTTAAGAGACTGAGAGACTGCAAATCATAGTATCTAACATATATATATATATATATATATTAAAAAGCTTTGCAGATAAAACTCTCAAGACTGGAAATAATCAAGGGAGTAGTACTACAGTGTCACTGTCAGTCATTGCTATTTTATTTTAAAATATTTTTGAGAAAGACAAATTACTAATTTTTCTTTCAGTCAACCCACAGAACTGTAAAAGCAGATGATAAATGAGGGCTTTCCATTTTGTTCTGGGTTGGTTTGTGATTGACCAGTAGATAATCAATATTGGTCTTTTCACACACTTATATATGTATGCCACCAGACTCCACTCCAGAGGGATCGGGTGAGAGCCCTTCCCGCCCCAAACAGCTGACCTCCCCTGCAGCCAGCCTCCACTACCCCACCACCGCCACGCTCCAGGCCGCTTTACACACACTTGGGCCAAGCGTCACGCATGAGTGAAGTCCCACAGAACACAGGTAATACGGAACATTGTGATCTTTGATTCTGGGCTCAGTGGGACCCAGAAGCAGAGATCCTCTGCTTGCTTCCCCCAATCTCCGGCGACTCAGGGATCACACCCATTTTGCAGGCACCAGACAACCTCCTCATTGGCCACCCTCCAGAACTCATGGCTGCTTCTCCTGAAAGGGAGCATAAAATGAGGCCCCCATAACCATGCCACCAGACTCCATGCCAGGGGTGCCCCAGAGGGGGGTGGGTGAGAACCCTCCCTGCCCCAAGGGACCCGGCCCTGACAGCCTACCTCCACTACCCCACCACCACCTTGCTCTAGGCCACTTTCCACATGCTTGGGCCGAGTCTCACCCATGAGTGAACATATTCCTGGACACATCATCATAAAGGGAAATATATATATATACACATATACACATATGTGTAGATATATATACACCTCTTAGAGAGTCCAGCAAGCTACCAAGAGTATCCCACCCACATGAAAGAGCCTAGCAAGCTCCCCGTGGAGTATTCAATATGCCAAATACAGTAACAATAACAGGTCTCATTCCCCTGACCCAAAAGAGCCTCCAATCGTTGGGAAAGACAAGTAAGGAAAGGCTGCTAAAATCTCAGGGCTGGGAAAATGGAGACGTTACTGGTGCCCGCTCGAGTAAATCAAACAATGGGATGACAGTGATACAGTGATACAGGGATCACCTTAATTGATATGTAGAACCAACTTTACATCCTAGACTAAATCCCATTTTTTTCACAATACCCAATACTTTTAATATATTATTTAAACTAACATTTGGGGGTTTTGTGTTTTTGTGCCATGCCACATAATGCTCAGGGACTAACCCTGTTTCTGTGTTCATTGATCACTCCAAGAAGTTCTTAGGGGATTGTGTGTGGTATCCACCTTATCTGCTATATTATCCCTTCGGCCTATTTATTCTCATTTTTATTTTTAAAAAGGAGAGGGTTGAAATGATAGTACAGAAAATTTTGTGCTTGCCTTGCATGTGGCTGACCCTGGTTTAATCCTCAGCATCCTATGTGGTTCCCCAAGTCTGCCTGAGCACTGCCAGGTGAGGTTAAAAATTAAAAAAATACTTACAGTTTCTTCTATGATTTCCTGATTGACCCATTCAGTTTCCTTATTCAGTGGTATTTGTTTTAGTCTTCAGGTGTTTTATATACTCAAAGATTTGTTTTTATAATTAATTTTCTAGCATTATGTTTTGAAAATTTTTAGTTTTGGAATCAAATGGCAATGCTCTCAGTGGTTCTTGGAGGGATCAAATCTGGGTGTCCTATGTGCAAAGCATTTACTTCAGCCCTTTGTCTCCGCAGACCCTTTTCAGATTCTTTTTTTTTTGGTTTTTAGGTCACACCTGGCGATGCACAGGGGTTACTCCTGGTTCTGCACTCAGGAATCACCCCTGGCGGTGCTCAGGGGACCATATGGGATGCTGGGATTTGAACCCGGGTCGGCCGCGTGCAAGGCAAACGCCCTACCCGCTTTGCTATCACTCCAGCCCCCCTTTTCAGATTCTTATCAGAAATTTTATTTATGTTGTCCAACCCATCTTCATCCTTGTTTCCTCTCCCCGCTTGGTAACCTCAGTTCTGCTGTAGTAGACAGGTTTATTTTCTTTTTTTTTTTCATTTTTACAAATTTTATTTTTATTTTTATTTTTTTTGGCCATAAACACCTTAATTCAGGTCTAACACCCATCTCTGAGTTCACGGAATCACCGATGGCGGTATTCACAATCACATTTCTACTACTATCGAGAACTGTCAACTTGACCTTCTTTGTATTCCTTCTGCCCCCACTTCTTTCCCCTCTGGTAACGGCCAGTCCTATATTATAGTCCATTAGTTGTTTTCTGTTGTTTTAAATCAGTATGTTTCTTTGTTTCTTTATGTTCTGTTTAGGAATGAATCTACCTTTTGTATGTCTTTTGCAATCCTGAAATTTGTCTATTACAATCTCATCAGTGCCACTTATATTATTGGATAAGAAGAAAGATTTTATCTTTTTTCCTCTTTGAATTATTTTTACCACAACGTTTTTTATCTAGTAATCCATCTTTATACATTATTTCATGCCATGGTTATAATAAATGGAGTTGTACTATATGTGAAGGGAGACAAAGCTTTTCAATTCAGTGTTTCACAGAATTTTGTAATAAATAAAAGGAATTTCTGCATCATAAGATAATTATAACTTTATTTATTACCTTAAGAAATTTCCTTTTTTTAAAAAAAACATAGTGGCTGTTCCAATTTACATTCCCATCAATAGTATCTTCTCTTACGTGGTGCTATTTTCAGTCTTTCTGATAAAGGCCAGACTGACAAGCATATATGGATGTCCCAGTGGTTTTCTGAATTTGTATTTCCATAGTCACTAGCAGTGTTGATCATTTTTTATATGCCTATTCGACACCTGGATGAGTTCTTTGGAGAAATATCCATGTAGATCATGCTTTGTATGGACTGTTTTTGTTATTGTTGGTGATTTATGTGAGTATATGTAGCACTGTCATCCTGTTGTTCATCAATTTGCTTGAGTGGGCACCAGTAACGTCTCCATTATGAGACTTGTTAGTGATTTTGGCATATCAAATACACCACGGATAGCTTGCCAGGCTCTGCCATGTGGGCAGGATACTCTCGGTAGCTTGCCAGGCTCTCCGAGAAGGACAGAGGAATCGAATCCAGGTCGACTGTGTGCAAGGCAAACGCCCTACCCACTGTGATATCACTCCAGTCCAAGTATATGTAGTACAAGAAGACACTAAGAAATGGAGAGATGTTCTATGTTCAGGGATTATAGGAATGACAGTTTTAAATGAATACTTTTCCTGAAGCAACATACAAACCAAATTAAATTCCTTTCCAATTCCCCTTGGTATTTTTCCAGAAAATATAGCTATTTAAAATATTTCAGATATGAGTCTGGAAACAATAAAATACATGGAATAAAACAGATTATTTTCTCCCTTGGCATTGACCTCATAGATGTCTTTCGATATTTAACTCAAAAGGAAGGAAAAGAAAATGAAGAATAAAAAATGGCACTAGACCATGATAAGACACTCATGTGCAGCAAAATAAATCACCACCTAAAAGAAAAGGTAACCTGCCAATAGATAAAATGTCTTTTACATCATATATATGATAATAGGTTTATATGTACTACATAGACAGGTTTATTTTCATTTATACTGACTGACTATTCCCTTTCTTTTTAAGTTTCTTTAAAATTGTCATTTGCTTTTCTTTGGGGACCACACCTAGTGGTGTTTAGGGGCCACTCCCAGCTCTGTGCCTGAGGTTCCCTTCTGGGAGTGCTCGGGACACCAGGTCATGCTGGGAATCTATTCCAGGCCTCTTGCATGCAAAGTATACACTCCAGCCTGTTGAGCCTTCTAACATTATTAAGCAGCCTTTTAACATTATTTTTTAATGATTATAGTTTAGGTCACATGTTTACAGTAGTGTCAGTGTTTATGGTTTTGATGCACAGTTTCCACATCTCACCATCACAAAAGTGCCTAAGATCTTCTACCACTGTCCTTGTATTAATTGCCACTCCCCTCATCATTCCCCACATCCCAGTCCCCTTCTTGGTTAGTATTCTCAGTTGTCTAATCCATTGCCAAGCATTTGTTATCATTTGATATTGTCTATTATCATCGCTTCTCGGCCTTTTGGCTAAGATCAAGTGTGATATTGTCTATTATCACCTTTTGTTTTATTGTCTATGACACATGAGAGAGATTTCTGGTATTTCTTGTTCTCCCTCTTATTTTGCTTAACACAATTCTTTCAGTTCCATCTAAGTTGCAGCAAACTGCAGGACTTCATCTTTTCTAATAACTGCATAGTATTCCATTTTATATTTATACAGCTTCCTTTTTCATCTACCTGTACTTGGATATTTGGTTTATTTCTATATCCTGAGCATTGAATTAAGCCCTACAAAAACATAGGTGTGCTTTGAATTAATTATTTTGTCTTTTGTGGGTAGATGCCAAGAGGTGGAATCACTAGGTCATATGGAAGCTCTATGTTGATTACGCTGTTTTCTTTTTTAGTAATATCTATGTCTGTTTTTTGCAGTGTTGCCTTTATATAAGCTACTAGGAAGGATTTATGTTTTTTTAATATTTTGAAAGAAGGTGAGGAAAATACGCAGTAATTTGCCTTTGAAAGTTTGGTGGAACTGAAAGCATTTCAACCAGGGCTTTTGGTCTTGGGAAGATTTATAGTTTCAATTTCTTTACTTGTGATTGGTCTATTTCAGTTTTTTACTTTAATAATGGTAGGTTTTATGATTCTAAGAATTCACACTATTTTTTAGGTTCTCTAACTTAGTGGCATGGAGTTGTTCGTAGTAATATTTTACAGTCTTTTATGTTTCTGGTGTCTGTTGTAACTGCTCCACTTTCATCTCTGATCTGTTTGGGTCTTTTCTCTCTTACTCATTCATGTTTATTTAAAAAAATCACCTCCTGTTTCATTGAACCCTTTGGATTATTTTCTTAATTAGTATTTGAGTTTTGCTCTATTTTTAATTTTTTTAATTTTATTTTATTGAATCACCATGTGGAAAATTACAATGCTTTCAGGCTTAAGTCTTAGTTATACTATGCTGAAACAACTGTCCCTTCACCAGTGCCCATATTCCACCACCACCAACAAAAAAAAAACAGTATACCTCCCATCCTCCCTCCCACCCCCGGAACTGATAAATTTCACTTTACTTTCTCTTTACTTTGGTTACATTCAATATTTCAACAAAAACCTCACTATTATTGTTAGGAATTCCCCATTAGGGTCAGACCTGCCATGAAGAGATACGAAATCTATTGCAGCTGCGTGGTTTTGGATTTCTGTATTTTAGCAACTAAGTCCAGGGAGATTTCTTCCAGATATTGGATCATTGCAAGCTTGTAACTCTCATCTGTGGTTCTCATAATATAGCGGTCACCATGCCCTCCCCTTGCCCCGCAAGGAAAAGACGAGAGAGAGAAATACCTTTCCCCTCCTGGACAGGCATGGGGCCTCAGCTTAGTTCTCGGTCTGGAGACATTCTGCAAGGAGCTGCCGGTACCAAAAGTAGTTTAACTGGCCTCTGGAGTCATGCTTGTGCAGCTTCAGAGAGGCTGAACACGTGTGGCCCCCGGGATCACATCTCGGTGGCGAGCGGGGCCAGTGCCGCCCACCTTCCCGAGAGCACCCTCGCGTCCCATTGTTGCAGTTCATAACTAGTTTCTAAAGCAATGAGCGAGGAATTTAAGCTTTTATTTCTTATCTGATGTAAGCCTGTGTTTTTAACTTCCCCCTTTCAGTGTATCCCATTGCTTCTCATAATTTGAGTCTTCCTATTTGTCCTTTTGAGGAATCCTTTTATTTTTTCTTTGGTATCTTCCTGATCCAGTCATTATTAGTGAGTAGTTTGTTCAGTTTCCAAATGTTAGAGCTATCCACCCCCCTTCTGGCGAGCTCAGGGGACCATATGGGATGTGGGGGATTGAAACCAGGTCAGCCACCTGCAAGGTAAGCACTCTACCTGCTGTACTATTTCTCGTGTATAAGATTCTTAATATGATCGATCTTCCTGACTTAATTGACACTGGTTTTGTGAACTACTATGTGGTATATCCTGGTGTATATTCCATGAAGATTATTCAGCTTGGGGGATTGAGAATTTACACCAAATCTTAACAAGAGAAGTTGGAAACTTCTTATTTAAGGTTATTTCCTTATGATGTTTTGTGTGGTTGGTCTGTCCTATGGTGAGAATGTTTTAAGTGTCAGGGATTGAATCCAGATCTAATGCATGAAAGGCATGCATTTTACCAGTAACCCAGACTTCCATCCATGGGAGCATAGGAGCCACATCTAGCTCTGTGCTCAGGGACCACTGTTCATGCTTGGGGTGAGGAGCATATGCGGTGCCAGAATTTGATCTGTTGTAGCAGCTGCTACCAGTCTTATGTCACTGTCATCCCGTTGCTCATCGATTTGTCCGAGCGGGCACCAGTAACGTCTCTCATTGAGAGAATTATTGTTACTGTTTTTGGCATATCCAATACGCCACGGGTAGCTTGCCAGGCTCTGCCGTGTGGGCTCGATACTCTCAGTAGCTTGCCGGGCTCTCCGAGAGGGGCGGAGGAATCAAACTAGGGTCGGCCATGTGAAAGGCGAACACCCAACCGCTGTGCTATTGCTCCAGCCTTCTAGTCTTATGTAAGGCATATATTTTAATCTGTATATTATCTCTCAAGTTCTGGCAGGTGTTTTTATTCTCCTGCTTAAAAGTGCTGCTGTCTTTGGCTCTCATACTTCTCTATATTTTATTGTGCATTCATTTGGTGCATATATGCTGTTAGTACTCTTGATGTATTAAAATTTTCGAGCCTTGATTTCTGTTACCTTTTCCCTAACTTTTTATTTAATTTGGGGGAGGATTGGGAACCACACCCTTAAGTATTCAGGGGTTACTCCTGGCTCTGCACTCAGGATATTATTCCTAGAGGTGTACAGGGGACCATATGAGATGCCAAGAATTGAACCTGGGTTTGCCACATGCAAGGCAAGAGTTCTACCCGATGTACTACCAGCTCTTTTCCCTGCCTCTTTTAAGCTTCCATTTGCTTCTTTGATTTCCAGTCTTTTGCTTTGAGCCTAAATTTGATTGAATTCTATGTGGGTCTCCTCTAAATATCAGAACATTTGGTTTTGTTTTCTGATCCATCTGAATGCACTGCCTTTTGATTAATGAATTCAATGAATGAAATGATGTATATGATTTACTGTAAATTTCTATATGTTTCTGGTAGTATTTTTTTTAGTTTGTGTGTCTTTATTATATTTTTCTGTTTACTTTGTTTTGGTTTGGACTACACATCACACTGCTTAGGGTTTACTCCTTGTTCTTTACTGAGGTCTCAATCTTGGTGGTGCTCAGGAGTCTACAAGCAAGGAAAGTACTTTCCTTCATGTCTCTCCAGCTTTTCAATTTTACTTTGATGTCTGCTATTTTTGTAGTGACCAGGTTACACAGCTCTCTTGATTCTTTTAAACCTTTTTGTCCGAGATTACCATAGATATTAATCTAGAGTGTAGATCTAGAGTTCTAAGTTTATATTCTATATAAAATCTTGATTGTTTATCTCCTTCTTTTCCATATTTTATGTTTTTTAAAGATCTTACTAGTTTCAAGTGGGGTTTCTTTATCTTGTGTAGAAGACTTTAGTTTTCTTTCAGGTTTGGTGTAATGGCCATGAACTTATTTTTCAGTTGCTTATCTGAAGTGCCTTTTTTGGGTGGGGAAAGGTTGGGTTGCACTGAGTGGTGCTTAGGATATTGCTGTCTCTGTGGTCAGAATTGACCCTTGGCAATACCCAAGGAACTATATGTGGTACCAACGATTGAACTGGGGTCAGCTATACTTCACCTCCTATACTGTCTCACTGGCCCATTTTGTAAAGTGCTTTTTATTACTCTTTTGTTTTTATTTATTTATTTAAATTTTTAATGAAGTACTGAGATAGTTACAAACTTATATGATTACATTTTGGTCATACACTGATCAAATATCCGTCCCTCCACCAGTGCCCATTCACCACCACCAATATTCCCAGTAACCCTCCTACTACCCCTACCCTGTCCCCCCGCCCCTTGCCTTGTGGCAGGCACAGTCCCTTTTACTCTCTCTCTCCTTTTGGGTGTTGTGGTTTGCAATACAGGTATTAAGTGGCCATCATGTTTGGTCTACCTATAATGTACTTTCAGCACGCATCTCCCATCCTGAGCAAGCCCACCAAGCGTCATTCACTTAGTATTCCCTCCTCCATCCCAGCTGCCTTTTCCCCCAGCATGTAAGGCTGGCTTCCAAGCCATGGAGCGATCCTCCTGGCCCTTTTCTCTATTATCCTTGGGAATTAGTCTCCCACACTGTTACTTTATATTCCACAAATGATGTAGTCATTCTATATCTTTCCCTCTCTCTCGGACTCATTTTACTTACCATGATACTGTCCATGTTGATCTACTTACATGCAAATTTCTTTTGAATTTGAGTAATAATCTAGCTATATAGTCTATTCTTGGAGATTTTTTTCTGTCAATGCTTTGGATATACCTGGTCATTCCCTTTCATCCTATAGAATTTAATTTGATATATCTGCTGATTGTAATAGAGATTTCCTTATATGTTAATCATTGCTTTGTTTATTGCCACCTTTAGACTTTAGCCATTTTTTTTTTTGCTTTTTGGGTCACACCTGGCGATGCACAGGGGTTACTCCTGGCTCTGCACTCAGGAATTACCCCTGGCCGTGCCCAGGGGACCATATGGGATGCTGGGATTTGAACCCGGGTCGGCCGCGTGCAAGGCAAACGCCCTACCCGCTGTGCTATCGCTCCAGCCCCTAGACTTTAGCCATTTTAATTACAATGTGTTTTATTTGGGTTTGATAAGTTTGGAACTCTTTTATTTTGTATCTGAGTATAGATTCCCTTCCTCAGATTAAGGAAGGTCTCAACTTCAACTAAGAATTCTTCCCCTTTTGGGGGTTGGAGTGATAGCACAGCGTGTAGGGCATTTGCCTTGCATGCGGCTGATCCAGATTCGATTCCCAGCATCCCATATGGTCCTCTGAGCACTGCCAGGAATAATTCCTGAGTGCAGAGCCAGGAATAACCCTTGTGCATCGCAGGTGTGACCCAAAGAGCAAAAAAAAAAGAATTATTCCCCTTTCTCTTCTTTATCTCCTACTGGAGTCCCTGTGATATTATCCTGTAAATATCTTTAATTTTCTTCATTAAAAATTTATTTTCAGTGTTTTTTTGTTGTTGAGAAGTGGCTTTTCCAGTGGTGCTCAAGAGCCTGAGGCCAGTTCTGCCAATACTTGTTCTAACAGTGTAGACATGACAATTTGGTGTTCAGCCCAATGGTGCTGGGAGCCTCCAGGGACATCCAGCATTGTCAGGTATTGAAGTCAGTTCTCCAAGGTATGGATACCATATATTTGAGTTATTTCCCCAGTCCTTTCCTGTTCTTTTTAAACTTTACCTTGAATTCACTGTTCAGCCTTTGGCTTTTGTCATTCTGTGGTTGACTTCTTGTATTTTTAGTTTAGCCACTATATATTTTTCTTTTGTTTATTTGGGTCACACTCAGCAGTGCTCAGGGCTTACTTCTTTTCTTTTCTTTTCTTTTCTTTTTAAATTGAGTCACTGTGAGATATAGTTACAAAGCTTTAATATTTGAGTTTCAACCATGCAATGATCAAACACCTATCCCTCCACCGGTGCACATTTTCCACCACCATTATCCCCATGATCCCCCCTCATCCCATCCCCCCTGCCTCTATGGCAGACAATTTCACCCATATTCTCTCTACTTTTGGGCATTATGGTTTTAATAAGATACTGAGAGGTTATCACATTTGGTCCTTTATCTACTTTCAACACGCATCTCCCATTCAGAAGGGATTCTGAGTGGAAATGCCTGATTGTGCACTCAAGGATCACTCCTGGCAGGGCTTCGGGGATCATATAGAATTCTGGGGATTGAATATGGGTCATAGGCATGCAAGGCACGCATCCTACCCACTGTACTATTACTCTGGCCCCAGGCCACTGTATATTCTTTAGTTCAATGACTTCTCTTTATATCTTTTCTCATATTTTATCTTTTTCTTCTTAAACTTCTTTTTACTTCCTCATTTCTGACCATTACTGGTCTTCTTTCTTTGAAGTCTTCATGAAGGACTTTAAAATTCTTTTGTATGTTTCGGTGACATCCCAGGCATTTTTGTTTATGCATCAGTACAGGTGAGTTTCTCTATTCCTTCATTATAACTTGCCCTTATGTGAGGGCTATTTTTAAGCAGGCTTAGGTGGAAATTAGATATTTGTACTAAAAAAATTATACACTCTGAGTCTGTGTAGACCTGGTAGACCACTGGGAGTTGGCAGGAATCAGTACCTTGTAGTGACTACAATACCAAGTCTGAGTGTGCCTGAACTGCAATCCAGGGCTGAGCAATTGGTACTGCCCGACTTTAGCTGAGGTATTGAAGTCCTACTGATCTGAGCAAGCCTATAGAGGGATTTCATTTGTTAGAATCTGGTAATAGCTATATTTCAAGGCCAGGGAACCCTGAATATTCTGTGTTTCAACATTGCGAATGTTTTACACAGCCTTTGACAAACAGGCTTTAGTGAACATGGCTGCAACCAAATGTTCAAACTCACGTGTTCCAGAGAACGTCTGTGCACTGCATATATCTGATCTAGACAATAACCAGTAATATAAACAACAACTTCCCAGTTCTGTGTTAAGTTTGAGAGCTTAAGTACAAGATTGCATGTGCCTAGAGACACCTGTGAAACCGGTTCTAAAATTCTGGATGACATAGAACAGGAATTCAAAAAATGAACTCTGACCTCTGTCTAATGCCAGGCACAGAAGTCAGATCAAAGTGGATTAAAGACCTCAATATCAGACATGAATCTATAAGGTACATTGAAGAAAATGTAGGTGGAACTCTCCATGACATTGAAGCTAAAAGCATCTTTAAGAATGAAACAACACTGGGGCTGGAGCGATAGCACAGCAGTTAGGGCGTTTGCCTTGCCAACCCGGGTTCGATTCCCAGCATCCCATATGGTCCCCAGAGCACTGCCAGGGGTAATTCCTGAGTGCAGAGCCAGGAGTAACCCCTGTGCATCAGCCAGGTGTGACCCAAAAAGCAAAAAAATAAAAAAGAATGAAACAACACTGACCATGCAAGTGGAAGCAAACAAGCAAATGGGACTACATGAAACTAAGAAGCTTCTGCACTTCAAAAGACACAGTGACCAAAATACAGAATGGGAGCAATACCACTTCTGGGAATATATCCTGAGGATGCAAAAAAGCATAGTAGAAATGACATCTGTACCTATATATTTATTGCAGCACTGTTCACAATAGCCAAAATCTGGAAACAAACCAACTGCCCTAGATCAGATGACTTTATTAAAGAAACTTTGGTACATCTACACAATGGAATACTATACAGCTGTTAGGAGAGATGAAGTCATGAAATTTGCTTATAAGTGAATAGACATGGAGAGTATCGTGCTAAGTGAAATGAGTCAGAAAGAGAGGGACAGACATAGAAGGACTGCACTCATTTGTGGAGTGTAGAATAACATCACATAAGGCTGACACCCAAAGACAGTAGATACAAGGGCCAGGAGGATTGCCCCATAGCTAGGAGACTGCTTCATGAGCGGAGGGGAGAAGGCAAATTTAATAGAGATGGAATCACTAGGAAAATGATGGCTGGAGGAATCAGTCGGGATGGGAGATGTGTGCCAAGACTAGATAATGGACGAATCATGATGACCTCTCAGTGTCTGTGTTGCAAGCCATGATGCCCCAAAGTAGAGAGAGAGTATGGGGAATATTGTCTGCCATGGAGGTAGAGGGAGGGTGGGAAAGAGGGGGATATACCGGGGATATTGGTGGTGGGGAATGTGCACTAAACATGAAAGCTTGTAACTATCTCACAGTGATTCAATAAAAAAGAAAAAAAAGAACAGGAATTCAAATTTATGAGTGTCCTGAGGCACTTCTACAGTGCTCTTAAGGATCTTGTCAGTGGAGACCAGGACTGTAGACTTGTAAGCAACCAGACTGTATGTGCCAGATTCACACAGCCTAGGGTGTGGGTGAAATTCAAGATCATGAGTGCCACTAGGAACCTGTACACCATCATCAAATAGTCTGAATGACAAATAGAGTTTTACGTTTCCTAGTACCTAGCAACTGTAGTCTGCCCTATCTTCATGCAAATCTGCCTAATTCCTTGAAGTCCATAGGACTTGTCTCAGGAATTTCCCCTCATGATTTCTTTGTGTGTGTGTGGGGGGGGGTGGTACCACACCTGGAATTGCTTAGAGCTTACTCCTGTCTCTGTGCTCATGAAGCACTCCTGTTAGGGGTTGAAGGACCATATGTGGTGCCAGGGATCAAACCTAGGTCCACCACATGCAAGGCAAGTACCCTACTAGTTGTACTATTCCTCTGGTCCCTACCCCATGATTTATTCTAAGAAAATATCAAAGTGGTTTCTCCCAGGCTAAGATGATGCCTGCTGCTGATTCAGGCCCTATGTGTATCTTAAAGTTTCTTACTTCTTGTTCCAGTCTTTTAATTATAGTATTACAGGAATGGAGTGCCAGGTGTTTGAAGTAACCCACCACCCTTGTTTTCCAGAGCAGAGATCCATACTTTAGCAGTTTCTTGCCTACTGCAACTTATTACTATAATCCTTTTTTTTGTGTAAAGTTCCAAGCTTCACAATTTTTTCAGAACTCTAGTTCATTGCTGCAAGTTTTAAGCTTGTTTCTTTCCAAAGGAATCCTTGACTCAGATCTGCCTAGAAGTGGCCCTGTATCTTGTTCATTGGTGTTTCAGGTAAGATTCTGTGATTAGGCCATGTTTTGTATAGAATTTGCTGTAACTGGAGAATGCAAACACAGTCCAGGTCTCTTGATTTCAGTATTGTTGACAATAATATATCCAAATATAGTTTGGATATTTCACTCTATCATCCTGTAACACCACCTCTGTACCTTTATACCCTGACCTGACACCCATGCTTCTCATCTCTCTCTTCTCCCCAACCCCCCACTCTGTTCTTTTCCTCCCTGTATTCTGGGATCAAGGTTGATCAGCGCATATCTCCTTTAGAGCAATGCATTCTCTCATCTAGTTATTCTAAATACCACATATTAGTGATATCATTTTGTGTTTATATTTCTGGTTTATTTCATTTAACTGATGTCTTCCAGGTCCATCCATGATGCAGCAAATTGCATGATTTCATCATTCCTTACATTTGTGTAGCATTCCATTATGTGTCTGTGTGTATACATATCACATCTTCATTTTCCACTTGTCTGTCCTTGGATATCTAGGTTGATTTCAAATATTAGCTATTATACTGAGTGCTGCAATGAATAATGGTGTGCATATGTTCTTTTGAATGAATGTTTTCTGTCCTGGTGATGATAGATAACCCTAAGTGGAATTGCTGAGTCATATGTGAGTTCAATTCTGAGTTTACTCAGTGCCCTCAATGCTGTTTTCCATAGCCATTAGGCCAGACAATATTCCTATTAGCAGTGTAAGAGCTAATCCACTAATGGGATTAATCCACTAATGGGATTAATCCACTAATCCACTGCTTTTTTCACCACATCCTGGCCAACAGAGTTTGTTCCCAGTATTTTTGATACACATGTTGTTCTCACCAATAACATTCTCATTGTCATCTTGATTTGAATTTCACTAATAAAAAGTGATGATGAGCATTTATTCAATGTGCTTTTTAGTCACCCAGTGGTCTTCCTCAGAGAAGTATCTGTTCATTTCCTCTCCCATTTTAGATATTATTTTTGTTGATCTTTTTGAGTACTTTATAGTACTAGATGTACTATAGATCCTGGATCTTAACACTTTATGTGATGTGTTGAGTGCTAATATTTTCTCCCAGTCTAATGTCGTTTAGTTTTAGCCCATGTTTCTTTTGCCATACAGAAACTTTTAAGTTTGATTTAGTCCCATTTATTTAGTTCTGATTCTGTAATCTTTGACAGTAGCATTATATTGTTGAAGACTACTTTGAGGTCTAGGTCTTGGAACATTCTGCTTATATTTTCCTCATTGTACTTTATAAATTCAGGTCTGACTTAAAGGTTTTTGATCTACTTTGAGTTGATATTTGTGTAAGGTGTGAGATATAGATCCAGCTTTAATTTATTGCAGTTGGTTATCCAATTCTCTCATCATCATTTGTTGAAAAGGGTGTCTTTATCCTATTTCATGCTCTCAGCTCCTTTGTCAAAAATTAGCTGACCATATATATGTGGGGTTTATCCTTGGATATTCTATTCTGACCCATTGATCAAAGAGTCTTTATTCAAGTACCACACTTTTTTGATTATTATGACCTTATAGTATAGATTCAAGTTTGATAGTGAGTTGCCTCCTGGTTTTTCAGTATGGTTTTGGCTATGTGTAGTCTTTTATGGTTCCACACAAACTTTGTAATTGACTGAATTGACTGCTCTAAATCCTTGAAGAATGTTGTCTGCATTTGGATAGGGATTGCATTGAATCTAGTAACTTAGGTAAGATGGTTATTTTGATAATATTTTGATTCTTCCAATTCATGAGAATGGAATATTTTTCCATTTCCTAAGGTCTTCTTCAGTTTCTTTCTTCAGTCTTTCTACATTTTTGTGCTGTTGGTCTCTCACCTTTTTAGTAAGTTGATTCCTAGGTAATTGATCTTTATGGAAACTATTTTAAATGAGAATGACTCTGTTCTCTTTCTTCTTTGATTCATTATTTGTATATAGGAATGAAAGTGATTTTTATGTATTGATTTTGTAGTCAGTCACTTTGCTGTATTGCTTGTTTCTAGAAGCTTTTGTGTAAACTCTTCAATGTATATCATCATGTCATCTGCAAATAGAGATTATTTAACTTCCTCTTTTCCAGTTTGTATCCCTTTATTTTCCTGTTCTTGGCTGATTGCAATTGCCTGGACTTCTAATACAATGCTAAATACGAACATTGTATTAGTGAACATTGTATTAGTGAGCATCCTTATCTTGTGCCTGATCTTAGCGGGAATGCTATCAATTTTTCACCATTAAGGATAGTATTGCCTATGGGCTTTTTATAGATAGCTGTTACTAACTTGATGAAAGTCCCCCCACCCCTATTTACATGTGCACTGGAGAAGGAAATGTATTTGGTTTTTGAGGATGTATGGCCCTATATAAATCCTTTAGTTCCAGCTCTTCTAGTTCTTGATTTAGGGCTCTTACATCTTTACTGTTATCCTATCTACTGTATCTGTCTGTGGTGACAGTGGGTTGTTGAAGTCTCCAACTACTATTATGTTTCCATTAAAGTGTTTCTCTAGATTTGTAAGCAAAAGCCTTATAAACTTTGCTGACCCAGCATTTGGTGCATATATGCTGATTAGAGTAAGTATTTCTTGTTCTATTGTTCCCTTGATCAATAAGTAGTGTCCATTCCTATCTCTAATTCCTTTCTTTAGATTGAATGTATACCTGGGTTCCTCTGCCACTTCTTTCATGCGTGAGGCTCGTCCAAGTGTCTGGACAATGGCTTTGAGCATTGAGCATGGCTGTGGTTGGGTTCTGGAGGTTTTCTGTTGCCAGGGTTTTGCTTGGGGCAGGGAAGCAGAAGAAACCAGGTACGTGGGACCTGTGGCTAAGATCTCCAAGCCTGCTTGGATCGGGACTGGGCCTCCTGCACCCAGATCTCAAGTTTTCCAGTATTTTGGCAGTCACACCCACAAACTACCCCTGGCACCATGTAATCTCATCAATGGCCAAGATCCAGAGACTATAAAACAGCTCTCAGAAGAGAGTGATGCAGAATCTCACATGGCAGAGCCTGGCAAGCTACCCATGGTGTATTCAATATGCCAAAAATAGTAACAATAATGAGCCTCATTCCCCTGACCCTGAATTTCCCTCGCCATCCCAAGCAGAGCCCCAGAAGCTGAAAATTTGCTTAAAACGTGTGAAAACAGGTTCATGAAGTTAACCTGTTTTTTACTTTTCATTCCCTGAACGTGACAGGGATGAATGGAGACATTACTGGTGCCCGCTCCAGCAAATCTATGAGCAATGGAGCGATAGTGACACAGTGACAGATTGAATGCAATTTGGTCTGATACAAGTATGGCAGTCCCAGAACTTTGTTTTCCATTGGTTTGTATAGTCGTTTTCAATTCTTTTACTTTGAGCCTGTATCTGTCCTGTGACTTGGATGTTTTTTCTGTAATCAGCAAATGGATGTAATTTGTTTCTTGATCCAACCCACTACTCTGTGCCTTTTTCATGGGCGAGTTTGTGGACATTTAGGGATATTATTGACATAAAGAGCTGTATTGCCAATTTACTGTTTAGGGTTGTGGCTTCTACAGTTGGTTATTTGATTTTATATAAAGGCCACTTACATAGTAACGTTTCAGTAGATCATTCAGGATCAATTTGGTTATCACAAAATGTCACCAGCTCTTATTGTCTGAAAATGTTTTTATCCCTCCCTCACATCTAAATGAGAACTTTGCTGGGTAGTGGATTCTAGGTTGAAAGTTTCTTTCATTTGATAATTTGAGTATGTCATTCCACTCTTTTCTCACCTGTACTGTTCTTATATGGGAGGTCTGTTTTTTTTTTCTTTTTTAAATTTTTTAAATTTTTTGAATCACCGTGAGATAGTTACAAGCTTTCATGTTTGGGTTACAATTTCACAATGATCAAACACCCATACCTCCACCAGTGCACATTCCCCACCACCAATATCCCAGGTATGCTCCCCCGTATCCCACCCTCCCCCTGCCTCTGTGGCAGACAATATTCCCCATACTCTCTCTCTCTACTTTTGGGCATTATGGCTTGCAACACAGACACTGAGAGGTCATCATGTTTGGTCCATTATCTACTTTCGGCATGCAGGGAGATGCTTTTTTGATTCTTTTGTTGTTTCCTTTATATTTAAGGATTTTATTCTCTCATGTTGCTTTATGAAGTTCATCTCTCTCTTTGGTTTCTGGCAGTTTGATTACTATGTGTTTTGGTGGTGTACTGTTTTGGGTTCGTTTAGCTTGGACCTCTTTTGGCCTCTTGAATCTGTGCAGCTGCCTCCCTGCAGAGTGTGGGAATGTTCTCAGCTATTATCACTTCCACCACTCTTTCTTCCCCTTTCCCTTTTTGTTCATCTTCTGATATTCCGGTAATTCAGAGATTATTCTTCCTATCTTTGTTTATTAAGTACCTTACATTTTCTTCCATTCTTATGTTTCTCGTTTCTCTTTTCCTTTTCAACTTCTTTATCACTGCTGGTCTGTATTTTGTCTTCAAGTTTGTCTAAACAGCTCTTCGCCTTTGAGATTCTGTTACTATGACTTGCTCGTGAGTTCTTTAGCTCCATTTTTATGGAATCTCTCATTTTCTAAAAAAGTTCTTTGAGTTAGCTGAATTTCTCATCTAGTGATTGCCTAATTTCACTGGCAAGTGTTTAATCTTGTTGCCAGTGCAGTGAGTGTTGACTTTAGGTCCTCATCAACCAAGCTCAAGCGTTTTCGTAGACTTGGGGACTTACTTACCTTGGTTTCTGTCCCTATCTGTGACTGTAGCTGAGTTCTTTAGTTTCCTCATTGTTCTTTGAGTTTTGTGGATGTTAATGGTGGAGGTTTAGATTCCCTGTTACTTGAAAACAGATGTTATGTTTTTAATATCAGATGACTACCAATACTAAGTCTGCTGTTCAGGTCATTTTCCTTATCTTGAAATATGTTTTGAATATGCCCCACCCACTCACCAAATTGCCAACTAGCTATTTGCTTGAGTTAACTGACATTTAAGTCAGTGTAGAGTCTGTGAAAAAGGAATGCCCTTCCCCACATACTCCCATTATATATAGGAAGTAATTTTTGTGTGGTTACACTACATTCCGTTTTAGGTTTAGAGGCAAGAGTGACACAAATTGGGTCCAGTAGGGTTGGAGTACGGCAGGACAGGGCTGCAGTATTGGGTTCCAGGGCTTGCCCTTGTGTGGGCTCTCTGAAACATCTTACAAGCTTATGTCAGTTATATCTTAATGAAGTTAACCTGTTTTTCACTTTTCATTCCCTCCACTTCTCTTCATTCTTAATATTGACATTGTTGTATATTTTTGCTTTTGTTTGGGGGCTTCACCCACTATTTCTCAGCCCTGGCTTCATGCTCATGGATTTCTCCTTACCTCTCCAGCCTCACTAATGTTGCGATATCTGGAAATTGAACTTTATCCTCCCTATAGTTATTACATTCCTTAAATCTGTGGTGCTCAGTTGGCCTGGGTGACCCCATCAGTTGCACACGAAGAGGGTCAGATATCAGGTGGCCATGCTCACACACTTGGCTATATGCTCACTGAGGTTTCGCACTTCCTTTTTAACAAGGTTTACACAAATGCTTGCCAAGGGTTGCTCTCTAGTTGTATTGTTTGTCAGCAATTGCTGCAATGTGAACTCATGTATTCATCAAGGGTCACACGCCTTCATGGTGCTTACAAGTCCCTGACTGCAGTATTGCCGAAATTACTTGCAGCAACAGGAATCTTTAGACAGCAGTGCTGCCAGGCTCAATCAGTAGAGATAACTAGAATCACAGTTAGCACATGTAGTAACGCTGGTAATTTGAATTTGTGACCTTGCTAAGTCCATTCATCCAAGTAAGGACTATGGTCTGGAATATATAGTGAATGTCCTCAGGAAGAACCAAACTTTAAGTTTATATCTCTTACTGTGCTCATACAGAATGACATTGCTAGAAATATTAGAAGTAAATTTGCTATAACTATTTAAGCGGATTAGTAGCTGAGGAAGGAAGAAAGGGACATACTTTGACACACCCTTGTTTGGACTCCACCCTTGAGTGGATCTCCTAATAATCTCATCAAAATCCTTAGATGAGATTTTTTAAATCTCCTTGGGAAATGGTCTTACCCTTCTTTGTTGATTTGTTAATGTTCAACTCACCTTTGTGTCACCACCCTATGTAATTTGCTATATAAACTAAGACTGTGGGGAGAGACAGAAGAAGAAGACTGGGGGGAGACAGAAGAAGAAGACAGGGGAGACAGAAGAAGAAGAGAGAGAGAGAAGAAGAAGACAGAAGAGACAGAGAAGGAGACACACGAGAGGACACGGGAGAAGAACAGAGAAGACACAGAAGCAGGGACGGAGAGAAGTCAGAAGGGACCAGAGGAGAGACTACAGAGACAGAGACAGAGAGACAGACAGAAGAGAGCACAGCAGCACACACAGAAGCAGAGCACAAGGAGGAGCCATCCCCATCCGGTCCTTACACAAGCGGCTGGAGAACACTGAACGTGAGCGGTGCATGGGAGAGAGAGCTGACCTGAGTGCCCCGTGGACAACAGAACAACAGGACACATCATATCGTCCCCCCACTCCTGCGCGCGCGCCGCCCTTGTGATTTTTTTACAGTCACTTATAATTTTCTTTGTTTAAGTCATTTACCTCCTTTTTTAACTGATTCCAAGCTACTTGGTTTTCTGAGGGAAAATTGTGATCAGTATTATTTTAAGTTTCTCTCTTCTATGATGTTATTTGCGTGTAGAAAAGCCATGGATTTCTGTGCATTGATTTTGTAGCATTCCACTTTACTGTACTCTTATTTCTAGGAGTTTTTTTTTAGAGTCATAGAGTTTCCTAGGTATTGTACCATGTGATTTCTTTCCAGTCTAGATGCCCTTAATGTCTCTTTTTAACTAATTGATCTGGCTAGGACTTCCAATATTATATTGAATAGTAGTGGTGAGAATGGGCAGCCTTGTCTTGCATCTGATCTTACAGGGAAGGCTTTCAGCTTCCACCATGTTTGCTGTAGGCTTGTGGTAAATGGCTTTAACTACGTTAAGGAAAGATCCTTCAACCCCCTTATGTTGAGAGTTTTTATTTTATCATGAATGGGTATCGGATCTTGTAAAATACTTTCTCTGTGTCTATTGAAATGAGCATGTGGTTTTTATTTTTCCTCGTATTGATGTATTACATTGATTGACTTGTATATTAAATTATCTTTGCATCTCTTGGTGTATCCTAATTGGTTTTGGTGTATGATCTTTTTGATATATTGTTGGATTTGGTTTGTTAATATTTTGTTGAGGATCTTTGAGGATCTTTGTGTCAGTGCTTATTAGGGATATAAGTATATAAATTTTCTTTTATGTGTGATATTTCTTTCTGAGTTTGTTTGATATCAAGGTTGTTTGCCTCATGAAAGGTGTTTGGTAAGATTCTTGTTTCTTTTCTTCTTTTTTTGCTTCCTAATGAATATTTGTATTACTGTGAACTTTTCACCTAAGACTACTTTTATAGTGCCTCACATGTTCTGGTACTTCATTCTTTTTAGTTTCGAAGAGTTTTTGTTTTTATTTGTTTCAGTTGTTTTGGGGTGATGTCAGCTGTGCTCAGGCCTTATTCTTTGCTCAGGGATCAATCCTATCAGGGCCAGGAGGCCATATGGGCTGCTGGATATCAAACCCAGGTCAGCTACTTGCAAGGCAAGTATCCTACTCATTGTACTGTCTCTCCAGCCCCCTCCTGGAAATTTTTTATTTCCATTTGACCCATATAATATTCAGTTAGTGACTTGTTTGATTTCTAAGTGTTTGAATTCCTCCCATTTCTATTTATGGTTAATTAACATTTTTAAAACCTTCTGATATAAGAGGATAATTGATACCATTTATATCTTCTTGATTTTTTGAGATACATTTTTTGACCCAATATATGGTGTAACTTGGAAAATGTCCTGTGCACTAAAGATAAATATGTACCCAAGGTTTTAAAGATGAATATGTATTCAAGGCTTTTTATACATTTACTAGACCCATATCGTCTATTTCTTCTTTCAGGACCATTGTTTCCTTATTGAGTTTTTGCCTAAATGTTCTATTCCCGCAGTGACAGAGGAGTGTTAAAGTCTCCTACAATGACTGTGTTATTTTCAATGTCTTCTTCATATCTGTTACTGTTTGAGTGACTTTGATCAGCCATCATTTGGAGCATATATATTTAGGAGTGTGCATTCTACTTGATGTATGATCCCTTGATCAATAAGAAATGGCCATCCTTGTCCCTCATGATTTTCTTTTATTTGGAGTTTTTGTTGTCTGATACAGTAATGCCATCCTGCCCTTCTTAAAGGCGTTGTTTCCCTATAAGATTGTTTCCCAGTCTTTGACTTTGAGTCTCTGTTTACCTTGACTGTTTTGGTGTGTCTATTATAAGCAACAGAATGTTGAGTTCAGTTTTCTTATCCATCCTGCCATTGTCACTCTTTTTATTTTTTTATTAAATCACCTTGAGATACACAGTTACAAAGTTATTAATGATTGAATTTCAGCCATACAGTGTTCCAACACCCATCCCTTCACCAGTGTACATTTCCCACCACCAATGTCCCCAATTTCCCTCCATTCATCCCCCAACTCCAGTCTGCCTCTATGGCAGGCATAGAGTCCATACAGTCCCTAAATGATGGCAGGCCCTTTTCATCTCTCTCTCTCTCTCTCATCTCACATTTGGCAATATAATTAAACATATTAATCCCATTTGCTTAATATACTTCTGTTCAGGATTTAGTCTAAGACAATAGTGATATATATCTGTGCTGAATATTTTCAATATTGAGCAATTATATAAAATATGGTAAAATCATATATTGTGTATTCCTTTGAAGTCATTTTATTCATGTATTAGAAGAAAATTCAGTGATGTGGAGAACAACCCATAAAATGTTTTATGAAATAATCTGGCTACAAAAATTACTACTTAAATTGCTATATATATAAAATGATAGTAGTATATTTTTTCCAGTTTTCAATTTTTTATTGAATCACAGTCAGATACACAGTTAGAAAATTGTTAATGATTGGGTTACAGTCATATAATGTTCCAACATTATCTCCTCTTCATTAGTGTATATTTCCTACCATCAATGTCCCAGTCCTGTACTCCACCCTTTCCATCTCTCTCTCTCTTTCTCTCCCTCTGTCTCTCTCTCCCCATCCCCTTTTTTTGACATTATGATTTGTGATACAGATACTGAAAGGTTATCATGTACAACCCTTTATCCACTTTCAACACTCAGTTGTCCATGGTGATCATTTCTATTATTGTCATACTGGTCACTTATCTATCCTAAATGCCCTTTGTCCCTCACAAACTTGTGGCAAGCTTCCAACCATTGACCAGTCCTCCTGGCCCATGTTTCTGTCCTTGGGTATTAGTCTCATACTATTTTTTTTGTATTGCACAAATGAGTGTAGCCATTCTATATCTGTCCCTCTCCTGACTCATTTCACTTAGAATGATAATCTCCATGTCCATCCTTCATAAGCAAATTTCATTACTTCATGTTTTCTCTAACAGCTGTGTATATACTATCTTGTGGTATATGATAGTTTCTTTTACCAGTTGTCTGTTCTGGGAACTTGGGTTGTTTCCAGATTCTGGCTATTGTGAATAGTCTCCAATTAACATAGAGATGCAGATGGCATTTCTGCTGCTGTGTTTTTGGAACCCAGGGTATAGTACCAGAATTGGTATTGCTGGGTCAAATGGGAGCTCACTTTCTAGTTTTGAGGAATGTCCATATAGTTTTCCTAAAAGGCTGGGCCAGTTGACATTTCCACCAACAATGAATGACGTGAGTTCAAAAAGTATGGGTACACGCCATGTGCATTCGATGGCCATGAGCTGTCTCACTACCCTGGCTGGCTTCTGCCAATGGATGCATGAAACAGGAAACAGGTAGGAAACAGGACCAACAGGCTGGTAGGTGATCAGCTGGTGTTTATTCCATCTCTGTCCCCACATTATTCCATTTTCCCCCCACACCTATTCCAGTCTTACTCTATCCCCAATTCTAGTCTCACACTGCCCCTCGTTCAAGTCTCATAGTGCCCCACCTCACAGCTTTAGTTAAGAGAGAAAAACATCAAAGATTGTGGGTAGTAATGACACATAGGCGAGGTAGCACAACATGTAAAGCCATTCCTTTTTTCTAAAGGGAAGCTTCTTCTACTCTTCTAGACAAAATCTCATCCTACCAAGAGGTACACCTGAGGGCAAAATTCTATCTAAGACCTTATTTCTCCTTTCCTTAGTCCAAATCTATTTAAACAGTCATCTTAAATGTAGTTCTTAATAATCTTTCATGGATATAATAATCTTGCATTGATACAAGAGATATATATATTAAGCTTAAAGTGTGACTCTACTGGGGACATCTCACTATATATCTCTGACCACAGGCCTCAGGCCAGGTTAGTCTTTCCTAACCCCAGCAGGGTTCTTATTCAGTTACTTCTTTTTGGGTCATGACAGTCCCTTTATGATAGTGGTTTTAATTTATTATAAGTTTTATGGCTCTTAGCCTGTCCCTTTTCGATGCTAAGGTAGCTTGCCCTGGGTCCATACAAACCCCTTGCTGAGATCCTCCTTTTGGGATACTAGAAACTAAGGGCAATTGAGGCTTAAGTCAAGTAAATATGGCGGATGCTCAGGAATAAGCATTATTAGGAGTCAATTAACTCCCAAGTTACATGAGCATAGCATTGACTGTCTTTTTTTTTTCTTTTTGGGTCACACCCAGCAATGCTCAGGGGTCACTCCTGGCTCTGCACTCAGGAATTACCCCTGGCCGTGCTCAGGGGGCCATATGGGATGCTGGGAATCGAACCCAGGTTGGCTATCACTCCAGCCCCAGCATTAACTGTCGTTCTGTGTGTATACAAAAAGGACATTGCTCTAAAGTAATATGACATAAAGGAAAGAGAAAAGCAGTGTTTCGCCTACAAATATAAAATCCAGAATCCTCTGAAGAATGTGGCTTTAAAAGTCACAGGGCCTGATTATGGGATATGAAGCATTAACAGATAGGGGAAGCAGAACACAAAGGAGAGTTTAAGATAAATGGGAGCGCCTCAGGAGCATTTTGTTTGTTTGTTTGTTTAATGTTTTTTTTTATTTTTATTATATCACCATGTGGAAAGTTACAATGTTTTCAGGTTTATGTCTCAGTTATACAATATTCAAACACCATCCCTTCACCAGTGCCCATATTCCACCACCAAAATCCCCAGTATACCCCCCACCCCCGCCCCCACCCCCAACTATATAACTGATGAATTTCACTTCATTTCTCAGGAGCATTTTGAAGGGTGTTACTCAATAAACCTAAACACCTTGTGTGGAAGGACCAATGTTATCCAATATATGAGAGAACCTTTCTCCCCACATCCACGCCAGCACTGGTTGTCCTTGATCTTTGTGATGTGTTCCAGTCTCTGTGGTGTGAGATTATATCTCATTGTAGTTTTGATTTGTTTCTCCCTGATGATTAGTGATGTAGAGCATTTTTCAAGTGCCTTTTGATCATTTGAATTTCTTCTTTGAGGTTCTGTTCATTTCTCCTCCCCATTTTTTCAATTGGGGAGCATTATTCTTGTAACATTATACCAGTGCCTTATATATATTTGATATTAACCCCTTAGCAAATGATTATTGGGTAAATATTTTTTCCCATTCCGTGGGTTGTCTTTGTATATTGGTCGCTATTTCTTTGAGGTGTATAAGCATCTTAGTTTAATGTAGTCCCATTTGCTTTATCTTTGCTTCCACTTGCTTGGTCAGTAATGTTTCATCTTTGAAGATGCCTTTAGCTTTAATTTCATGGAGGATTTTGCCTATGCTTTCCTCTTTCTACCTTATGGACTCAGGTGTGATGTTGAGGTCTTTAATCAACATTTTGATCTGACTTTTGTGCATGGCATTAGATACAGGTCTGGGTTTATTTTATTTGCGTGTAGCTGCCCAGTTTCCCAAGCACCACTTTTGAAGAGTTTTTTCTTGCTCCACTTTGTTTTTCTTGCTCCTTTATCAATGATTAAATGATCATATATTTCAGTGTCTGTGTCAGAATATTCAACTATATTCTATTGATTCACTGCCTTGTCTTTATTCCAGTACCATGCTATTTTAATTACTACCACTTTGTAGTACAGTTTGAAGTTGGGGAAAGTGATGCCTCCTATCTTTTTTATCCATTACTTACTTTAGTTATTCGTGGGAATTTATTTTCCATATGAATTTCAGGAGTGTTTTTTAAAATCAATTTATTTGATAAATGTCATGGATAAAAGTCTTATAAGGACTGCATTGAATCTGTATAATTCTTTGGGAAGGGAAGTATTGCGATTTTGACGATGTTAATCCTCCCAATCCATGAACGGGGGTATGTCTCCATTTCCTCATGTTCTCTTTAATTTCTTGCAGTTTTGTAGCTTCATCTCTTTTTAGAACAACTGATTCCGAGGCATTTGATTTTTCACAGCACAATTGTGAATGGAGCTTTTTTTTTTTTTTTTTTTGCTTTTTGGGTCACACCCGGCGATGCACAGGGGTTACTCCTGGCTCTGCACTCAGGAATTTCTCCTGGCGGTGCTCAGGGGACCATATGGGATGCTGGGATTCGAACCCAGGTCAGCTGAGTTCAAGGCAAATGCCCTACCCACTGTGCTGTCTCTCCAGCCCCCTGTGAATGGAGCTTTTTTTAAAAAAATATCTCTTTCTTCTCTTTCATTATTTGTATATAGGAAAGCCATGGACTTTGGACAGCGAATTCCTGCCTCTTTACCATATAAAGCTATTGTTTCTAGAAGCTTTTTTGTAGCATCTTAGCATCTTTAGGATTTTCTGAGTATAATGTTATTTGCTGCTAGTGAAAGTTTGATTTCTTCTTTTCCTATCTGGATGTACTTGATATCTTTTTCGTGCCTAATTGCTATGACAAGTACTTCCAGTACTTTATTGAATAGGAGTGGTGAGACTCAGCACTTTTGTGTTGTGCCTGATCTTAAAGAAAAGGCTTTTACTTTTACTGTGAGGGCTGGAACGATAGCACAGTGGGTAGGGCATTTGCCTTGCATGTGGCCAACCCAGGTTTGATTCCTCCCGCCTGCATAGTAGAGCCTGGCAAGCTACCTGTGGCGTGTTCAAAATGCCAAAAATTGTAACAACAAATCTCACAATGCAGACGCTACTGGTGCCTGCTTGAGCAAATTGATGAACAACGGGACAACAGTGCTACAGACAATGCAGATATAGTGTATTATGTTGCTTGACTTGAAAATAAACCATCCTTGCATCCCTGGGATAAATCTTATTTTCTCACGGTATATGATCTTTTTAATGAGTTGTTGGATTCTGTTTGTTAGAATTTTGTTGAAGGTCATTGCACCTGTGTTCATCAGGAATATAGGACTTTAATTCTCTTTTTTGTGATTTCTCTGTCTACTCTTGGTATCAGGGTGATATTTGTCTCATAAAAACTGTTTGGGAGTGTTTCTGGTTTTCAGTTTCCTGGAAAGCAAGAAAAGGACTGGCAATAGGTCCTTTTTAAAGGTGTGGAAGAATTCATTAGTGAATTCCTCTGGACCTGGGCTTTTGTTTTTGAGAAGACTTTTGATTATCATTTCAATTTCCTTGATTGTTACGGGTTTATTCAGGTATTCCAAATCTTCTTTGTTCAGCCTTGGAAGGTTATAGGAATGCAGCAATTTATTCATTTCTGCTAGGTTCTCATGTTTCATGGCACACAGTCACTCAAAGTAATCTCTGATGATCTTTTGCATTTCTGTGCTTTCTGTTGTGATGTTCCCATTTCATTTATGATTCGGTTTATTAGTGAGTCTCTCCATATTTTTTGAGTGTTGCTAGTGGTTTAAAGAACCAGATCTTGGTTTCACTGATCTTTTGGATTTTTTTATCCCAGCTCATTGACTTTTATTATTTAATTTTTATTATTATCTAATTTTTATTATTTCCTTCATCATTCCATGTTTGGGCTCATTTTGTTGGTCATTTTCCAAGATCTTAAGCTGTGAAGTTTAAGCCCTTTCTTCCTTTCTAATGTATGCTTGCAAAGCTATTAACTTTCCTCTTAACACTGTTTTTGGCTGTGTCCCACAAGTTCTGGTAGCTGTGTCCTCATTCTTATTTGTTTTCAGGAATCTTTTGATTTTATTTCTAATCCATTGGTTGTTTAGTAGCGAGCTGTTCTATTTCCAGGATTTTGATTTGATTCTCCACTTCTGTTTATGATTAACTATTATTTTCAGTACATCATGGTCTGAAAAGATTGTTAATACACAAAGATCTTTTCAGACCATGATGCAGTGAAAATAGAAATGAATCACACACAAACAGTAAATCAAATCAAACACCTGGAAATTAAACATCTCACTACTAAACAATGAGTGGGTTAGAAAGGAAATCAAAGAGAAAATCAAAAGATTCCTGGAAACAAACATGAACAAAAACAAGAGTTACCAGGACTTATGGGATATGGTAAAAGTTGTGTTAAGAGGAAAGTTTATAGCTCTACAAGTGTACCTCAGGAAGGAAGAACAAGCCCACATAAGTAACCTAACCTCATACCTTAAGATCTTGGAGAATGACCAACAATACTAGCCCAACCTGGGCAAGAGGAAGGAAATAATAAAACTTAGAGCAGAAATCAATGAGATGGAAGCCCAAAAAACAATCCAAAAGATCAATGAAACCAAGAGATGGTTCTTGGAGAAAATAAACAACATTGATAAACCTCTAGCAAGACTTACAAAGGAAGGGAGAGAGAAAACTCTAATAAACAGAATCAGAAATGAAAAGGGGGGCATCACAATAGAAATTACAGAAATTCAAAGGATCGTCAGAGAATACTTTGAGAATCTTTATGCCACGAAACAAGAAAACCTTGAGGAAATGGATAAATTTCTGTATTTCTATTGCCTCCCAAGACTGAACCAAGAGGACCTGGATTAGAGTACCTGAACAGACTTATCCCCACCAAGGTAACTGAAATGGTAATATAAGTCTCCCCAAAAACAAAAATCCTGGCCCAGATGTATTCACTAGTGCATTCTTCCAAATCTTTAAAGAGAACTTATTCTCAATCCTTTTCAAGCTTTTCCAGGAAATTGAAGAACTAGAAACACTTCCAAACAGTTTCTATAAAGCAAATATCACACTGATACCAAAAGCAGACAGAGATACCACAAAGAAAGAGAATTATAGGCTGACATCCTGATGAACACAGAAACAAAGACCCTCAACAAAATCCTAGCAAACAGAATCCAGCAACTTACCAAAAAGATCATATGCCAAGAGTGAGTAGGATTCATCCCAGGGTTGCAAGGATGGTTTAACACTCGCACGTCAATGAACATAATCCATCATATCAATAAAAAAGACAAAAAACATATGATCATATCAATCTATGCAGAGAATGCATTTGACAAGATCCAGCACCCATTTATGATGAAAACTTTCAGTAAAATGGCCATTGAAGTAACTTTCCTCAATATAGTCAAAGCCATCTACCACAAGCCCATGGCAAACATTATTCTCAATGGGAAGAAACTAAAAGCCTTTCCTCTAAGATCAGGAACCAGACAGGGTTGTCCAGTCTCGCTACTCCTATTCAATATAGTACTGGCAGTTCTTGCCATAGCAGTTAAGGAAGAAAAAGATATCAAGGGCATACAGATAAGAAAGGAAGAGGTCAAGCTATCACTATTTTTGGATGATGATGCTATACTTAGAAAATCCTTAAGACTCTACCAAAAAAACTCCTACAAACAATAGGCTTGTATAGTAAAGTTGCAGGCTAAAAAATCATCACCAGAAGTCCATGGCTTTTCTATATACAAATAGTGAAAGAGAAGAAAGAGATATTTTTTAAAAGATCCCATCCACAGTAGTGCCTCAGAAAACCAAGTATGTTAGAATCAGCTTAACTAAAGAGGTTAAGGTTCTATAGATAGAAAATTCCAAAACTCTACTTCAAGAAATAAAAGAGGACACTACGAAATTGAGACACATGCCCTACTCATGAATCGGGAGGATTAACACTATCAAAATGGCAGTACTCCCCAAAGCATTATACCGATTTAATATGGTCTCTATCAGGATATCCATGACATTCTTCAAAGAAATACACAAAACGCTCCTGAAATTTATATGGAACAATAACCTCCATGAATAGCTAAAGCAATTCTTGGGGAAAAGAAGATGGGTAGCATCACCTTCCCAAACTTCAAATTGTACTACAAGCATTAGTAATTATAACAGCATGGTATTGGACTAGAAACAGACCTGCAGGCCAGTGGAACAAAGTTGACTCTTCTGTCACACACTCTCAAACATATGATCACTTAATCTTTGATACAGAAGCTCACAGTGATTTAATAATTTTTTTAAAAAGATAGCTGATACAATTTCTGTCCTCTTAATTTTTTGGACGCATGTTTTGTAGCTCAGCATGTGGTTTGTTTTGGAGAATGACCCATGTGCACTGAAGAAGACTGTATATTCAGCTTTGGGGGGATGAAAAGCCCAGTATATACCTACTATCCCCCTCTCTTTCATTTCATCTTTCAAAGCCAGTATTTCCTTTGTTAGTTTTAGTCACATTGAATCTGTCAAGAGGTGACAAAGCAGGGTTGAAGTCTCCAATTACTATTGTGTTGCTAAATGTCTTCCTTGAAGTTTGTTAGCAGTTTTTTTAATTGCTGGTCCCTCTTTGGGTGCATATACATTTAGGAGTGCAGTTTCTTCCTGATAGTTCATATCCCATGATTATTAGGAAATGATCTTGAAAAAAAAAAATCTTGGGCTGGAGCAATAATACAGCAGGTTAGTAGTGATAGTACAGGGTGTTTGCCTTGCATGTGGTCAACCCGAGTTCAATTCCTAGCATCCCATGTGGTCCCCTGAGTGCCACTGCATCACTGTATCACTGTTATCCTGTTGCTCATCGATAGTGAGCACCAGTAACATCTGCATTGTGAGACTTGTTACTGTTTTTGGCATATCAGATATGCCACGGGTAGCTTGCCAGCCTCTGCCCTATGGGCAAGATACTCTTGGTAGCTTGCCGGGCTCTTTGAGAGGGGCGGAGGAATTGAACCTGATCAGTCGCATCCAAGGCAAACGCCCTACTCACTTGCTATCGCTCCAGCCCCAATAAATAATAAAATAGAAAACCTAGGGTCCTGATTGGTCAGAAATCTGGTTACCAATACAGAGGAACTTGTTATTCTATGAGCTTCTTATACAGCATTGGTATAACTGTAGTTCATAGTACACTAAAACGCTTCAGGTAATAAATTTAAGAACTATATAAAAGCTAGAATTCTTAGCAATCTCTAGTATAATCTACACTCTTATTTACATCTCCAACTTGTATGAACATACATGTCAAACTTTTTTTAGATATTACATTTTTTGGATTTTATTACTTTATCACTAAGGAAAAATACTTTTTCTATTACCATCTTATTTGTTGTCATTATAGGGGATTTTTTAAAAAAACTGCTAATGACATTTAAATGTATATACATCGAGATAAGTAAAAGTGTCAGAATGACTTGGTTGGGGCACACCGGTGGTGCTGAGGGCTTATTCCTCGCTCTGTGCTCAGGGATCACTCCTAGCAGCTTGGAAGACCATATGGGATGCTGGGGATCAAACCCAGATCTGCTGCATGCAAGACAAGCTCCCTACACACTATACTTTCTCCAGCCCTCAAAAAGATTACTTTTTAAGAAACTCAGTAAATCTTATGCAAACTATTTGCCCAAAATCACTGAGTCATTAGTTCAAAATATAATTTGGTCTCTCTGTTAGCCAGCTTACAGTTCAGTGGGATATACTTTCATTCAGTAAACAACAAGATTGCTCTCTAGGAATTCATAATGCACACATTTCTATTAAAAACATACTTTCCTAAGGAAAGCAATACAGCAGACAGTATTTATACATAAGTCAGTTTTACCTTTTGATCCTGACATGAACAAATTTACATACCAACTTAAACTGGCTGTGTTTGCTTTTTCTTTTTTTTATTGAATAACCATGTGGAAAGTTACAAAGCTTTCAGGTTTAATATCAGTTGTCCAATGCTTGGACACCCATCCCTTCACCAGTGCACATATTCCACCACCAAAGACCCCAGTATACCTCTCCCCACCCCCACCTGTGTAGCTGATAAATTTCACTTTACTTTCTCTTTACTTTGATTACATTCAATATTTCAACACAAAACTCACTATTATTGTTGGAGTTTCCCCCCCACCCCCAAAAATCAGACCTGCTGAAAAGGAAGCATTTGATTATTTGTTTTCCATTGCTGAGAATGTAGATATATGAGGTCACGGCCGTGCGGTTTTGGATTTATGTATTTTAGTATTTTAGTAACTAAGTCCAGGGAAATTTCTGCCAGAAATTGCATCATTGTAAGCACTGCAATCATTCACAGTCTAGAGACATTTCTGCAAGAAGCTGCTGGTCCCATTGCTGCAATCTTGTACCTCTCATTAGTGTTCCTTATAAGGTGATGGTCGCTGTGCCATTTCGCCCAGTAAAGAAAAAAAAGCCGAGAGAGGAAAACCTTTCCCCTCCTGGGGTGGCATGGGGCCATGGCTTAGTTCACAGTCTACAGACATTTCTGCACGAAGCTGCTGGTACCAAAAGTAGTTGAGCTGGCCTCCATAATCATGCTTGATCAGCAGCGGACAAGCCGCACACGTGTGGCCACTGGGGCTACATCTCGGGGGAGAGCAGCATGTTTACTTTTTTTTATTTTAAAAATTTTATTGAATCACCACGAGACAGTTACAAGCCTTCATGTTTGGGTTACAGTCTCACAATAATCAAACACACATACCTCCACTAGTGCACATTCCCCACCACCAATATCCCGGGTATAACCCCCCTCTCCCACCCTCCCCCTGCCTCTATGGCAGACAATATTCCCCATATTCTCTCTCTCTGCTTTTGGGCATTATAGCTTGCAACACAGACAATGAGAGGTCATCAAGTTTGGTCCATTATCTACTTTCGGCATGCATCTCCCATCCCAACTGGTTCCTCCAGCCATCATTTTCTTAGTGATCCCTTCTCTATGCCATCTGCCTTCTCACCTCCACTCATGAAGCAGGCTTCCAGCTATGGGGCAATTCCCTTGGCCTTTGTATCTACTGTCCTTGGGTGTCAGCCTCATGTGATTGTATTCTATACTCCACAAATGAGTGCAGTCCCTCTATGTCTGTCCCTCTCTTTCTGACTCATTTCACTTAGCATGATACTCTCCATGTTTATGCATTTATAAGCAAATTTCATGAGTTCATCTCTCCTAACAGCTGCATAGTATTCCATTGTGTAGATGTACCAAAGTTTCTTTAACCAGTCATCTGTTTTAGGGCACTCGGGTTGTTTCCATATTTTGGCTATTGTAAACAGTGCTGCAATAAATATATAGGTACAGATGTCATTTCTACTGTGCTCTTTTGCATCCTCAGTATATATTCCCAGAAGTAGTATTGTGGGGTCATATAGAAGCTCAATTTCTAGTTTTTGAAGGACTGTCCATATTGTTTTCCAGAAAGGCTGGACCAGTCGGCATTCCCTCCAACCCCATCAAAAAATGGGGAGAAGAAATGAACAGAAGTTTCCTCATAAAAGAAATACAATAGCCAGAATCTGGAAAAAAAAAACGAATGCCTGAGAACAGATGACTGGCTAAAAAAACTTTGGTATATCTACACAATGGAATACTATGCAGCTGTTAGAAAGCAGGAAGTCATGAAATTTGCATATAAGTGGATCAACATGGAAAGTATCATGTTGAGTGAAATGAGTCAGAAAGAAAGAGACAGACACAGAAAGATTGCACTTATATGTGGAATATAAAGTAGCAGAGAGGTACAAGCTAGCAATGATGCAATCTCTGGCAGAAAGCCCACTGGACTTAATCACTAAAATACTAAAATACAGAAATCTAGAACCTTGTGGCCGCTACTGTGGCCACATGACCTCATATCTCTTCATTCTCAGCAATGGAAAACAAATTGTCAAATGCTTCCTTTCCAGCAGGTCCGACTCTGGGGGGGGCAAAACTCCAGTTTTTTTGTTTGTATGTAATCAAAGTAAAGTGAAATTTATCAGCTACACAGGCGGGGTGGGAGGGTGGGGGGGAGGTTCACCGTGGTTCTTGGTGGTGGAAAATATGCACTGGTGAAGGGATGGGTGTTCGAGCATTATGTAACTGAGACTTAAGCCTGAAAGCTTTGTAACTTTCCACATGGTGATTCAATAAAAAATAAATTAGAAAAATAAAAAGAAAATGACAAAAAAAAAGAAATACAAATGGCCAAAAGGCACATGAAAAAAATGCTCCACATCCCTAGTCATCAGGGAGATGCAAATCAAAACAACAATGAGATATCATCTCACACCACAGAGACTGGCACACATTCAAAAGAACAAAAGCAACCAGTGATGGCGTGGATATGGGGGAAAAAGGATGCTCCTTCAGTGTTTGATTTTCTTAAGTGTAAAGTGTGAACGAATTTCTTTGCTATAAGTCAGGGGTTCTTAAAATTCTTTTTCACTAGTGACCTCGTTTCACCCAAGAAAATCCTGCATGATCCTGGGTATACATATATAAAACAGATAGACAAATAAAACATTAACTGGTAACTCCCAGAGGAAGCCGCCACCTCCCTCAGCCCCTCGGGTAAGGAGTGGGGTGGGCGTCCCTGGCGTTGGAGAGGAGGGATGCTGCATTAGGGCCACTGTGCCCATCTTTGCCTTGCTGCTGAGGTGCTGAGAGACCACCCTCAGCGCTTCCGGCTCACAAACCCTCTTCCTTCACCGCCCCCCCCACCCCAGGCTGGCGCGAAGCTCGACCTTCTCAAAGTCTACAGGGAGATTGGCGCCCGTGCTGCACCCGCAGCTCCAGCCAGGCCCCCGCTCCCTGACAGACCCATGCCCCCCCGAGCCCTTGGGAGTGCGCTCGGCTGGCCAACGTGGAAGAAGAAGAGGTGCTTGTCTCAGGCCCGGCGCGTCCAGGTCACTTTCTGCTGCCCCTGCCACTTCACAATGGAGGGAAGGGAACATCCTTCACACCGCACTAAAGGGGTTGGTGCGGGAAGATGGGGCTTTTGAGGACAAGTGTCACAAGCCCCTCGACCAAGAGTGGCATGTGGTGATGCCCTGGTGAACACTTGTCCTCCTTCCAGATTTGAAACTCTGCTCTGCTTCCCGTCCCCCACCAAATATTGTTGCAGAAACAGCTCCACGCCTGCTTTTAATGGGGAAAAAATCACCTTTAATAAAACCACATGCATCTTGTTTTGTTTTTCCACTTTCTTTAGTCTTTGTTACCACAGATGTACTAGAAATCACGTTCTGTGAAAATGTGTCTGCAGGTGGGAAACATTAGAGAAGGTTGAGTAGTTCTTGTGTAACGTTGAAAGTACTCTGAAAACTCCCACACATCGGCCCTTTGCTGGCTTACTAGAGCTCTCACAGGCCTACTATATATAGTAGATCTATATCTACACTCACGGACTTTGTAAAACCTCATGCTCCAACACTTAGTAGGGTCACAAGTCTTGGCACATAGTAGAGTCATAAGTAAGGATGAACTCCTAAGGCAAGATTTTTGAAGGTGACTACAGGTTACCTGGTTTTGACACTGTTATTTGCTGTTTCAATTAAGGGGAAAACGTTAAAATTGTCATTTTGATAGAGGGTCACTAAGTGGTCACGTAAAGGCTCTGCTGACAAATTACATTTTTCTTCTATGCCAGACCTAGTGCATTTATTCTAGTCTATTTTGCTGTTGATTTCATGGGCAGGGCCCAGCCAATTCTGGAGGGTTGGTTAGAGCAGCATAAAGTGTTCTAATATAGATTGCCTGTTAGTGTGTATATATATATAAGCCCTGTATAGATACATTGTTAAAACATGTTGTTACTTGAAAGAATAAATGGGAGTAAGGATGGTGAAGTTCCTATGTATAGACTAGAGAAAAGAATTTAGCAAATCCATTTATAGTCTTTTTCTTATAGGGAAATTAGCACTTACTGTTTAACAACATGTTTTTAAAACAGTGTTGGAGGTAAATTCTTGTGCACTGTATTTTATAACCAGGTTTATTCATTGTGTTAATGCTGTTTAACTTTCTTTGGTTCAAAGAGGGAGGCTTAGTCGTAGGTAAACTTGTGTACAGTTTTCAGCTTTTCTTTTAGAAACTAAGAAATTTAGATGTTTCAGAAATTCATAAACAATATTGATTCATCTATTTTCCTTTTAAGAAAAGTTCCTAAGAGGCATGTGTGTCCTATTTCAGTTCATAGGGCGGTGGAGGTAGGGAGGCTCATAAGCATGCTGGGATCCTCTCCCTATGATTTTTGTCTACCAAGGTTGTATTGCCTGGGAATAACTGGGTCATCCAGTCATGCTAGAGTCAATCCAGGTAGTGTTTATGGGATCTACAGGGCTGTATCAACAGTGCCTGGGGGACCATGTGATATGGGAGTTCGAACCTGGGTCAGCCACATGCTCCTTAACCCCTATACTCTCTCTGTCCTGTGTGCATACTTTTGTTATTGAGAGATATTTCCTTCCAGGGAAGTGTTACTAATCCTTGTTCAATATATTTGCTGACTGCTATCTCATGATACACTACAGCACTTGGACAAGAATTATTTATTCCTGGCTTAAAATGCTGGCAAGAGCTTAAGATGCTAAAAGAAACTGTTGATAAACTAAGTCTATCCTATTTGCTTAAACTATGGGTCAAGTGTGTGTGTGTATGTGTGTGTGTGTGTGTGTATCTCACTGTCATCCCATTATTCGTTGATTTACTCGAGCAGGCACAAGTAATGTCTCTATTACACTCAGCCCTGAGATTTTTACCAGCCTCTCCTTACTTGTCTTTCCCAACGATTGGAGGCTCTTTCAGGGTCAGGGGAATGAGACCTATTACTGTTTTTGGCATATCGAATACGCCACGGGTAGCTTGCCAGGCTCTGCTGTGTGGACAGGATACTCTCAGTAGCTTGCTGGGCTCTCCAAGAGGTATGTATATATCTTTTACTGTTTTCGGGATATGAATACGCCATGGGGAGCTTTCAAGGCTCTCCCGTGAGGGCAGTAGACTCTTGGTAGCTTGTCTGATTCTCCAAGAGGGAGAACAAGGCTATTAGATGTTGTGAGCTTCAGGGAGTTTGGTCTTTTAATCTCTGGACTAAAAGATTGTTGGCTGTTGGTGGGATTACATGGCACCGGAGGCCGTGTTTGTGGGTGTAGCTGCCAAGCTACTGGAAAATGGGGGGTCTGGGTTGAGAATGGAGATTATATATACTATATATTATATATATGATATATATAATATATAAGTGCCAATTATATGTATATAAAAGATTACCCCTGAGCACCACCAGGAGTAATTCCTGAGTGCAAAGCCAGAGTAATCCCTGTGTGTCACCGGGTGTGACCCAAAGAGCCAAAAAAAAAGATCTTTGCTGTCTCTTGTAACCTTTCTCAACCCTAACACTTATGTCATTCTGATACTAATATGGCCATCCCAGCCTTTTTGAAGGAGTTGTTTGCTTGAAGAAGTATTTTCCAGCCTTTGACTTTGAGTCCGTGTTTTATCCGACTATTCAAATGTGTTTCTTATAAGCAGCAAAATGTTGGATTCAATTTTTAAATCCATTTTGCCATCCTGTGTCTCATAATTTTGCATTTAGAACATTGACACGGAGAGAGATTATTGTAATGGAGTTTTGTGCCATCTTTCCTTAGAGGGTTGTTGTGTTTGTGGGATTTGTCTTGCTTACAGTAGTCCCTTGAGTTTTTCTTTCAAAGTTGGTTTTGAGTCTATGAAGTTCCTGAGCTGCTGTTTATCTATGAGTTTGTGTATCATTCCTTCAAATATGAATGACAGTCTATCTGGGTAAAGTATTCTTGGTAAAGCCTCAATTTTGTTTTTTTTAAACTATATTCCACCATTGTTCTTGGGCTTGGAGGGTTTCATTAGATAGGTCTTCTCTAAATCTAATGAACTCTTATTTGTATGTAATTTCCTTCTTTGATCTTGCTACTTTCAGTAGTGTATCTCTATTTATGGTGTTTGTCATTCTGATTAGGATATGTCTTCAAGTGTTTTTATTAGGGTCTCTTTTAACTGGAGTCCTTCAGGCTTCTTGGATCTGGATGCATGCATTTTCCTGCTCTCTGAATTTTTCAGCAATGATGTCTTCAACTGTTACTCTCTCATTGGGGTTGCGTCCCTTTCCCTCCAGGACTCCAACGATTACTATGTTATTACTCTTGAATTCATTCCATAGTTCTCTGTTCTGTCCTTGAGTTATTTTGAGGACTTTTCCATCTTTTGCTGTTGCCTGGAGGTTTTCTGCATCTCATCCTCAAGCCCACTGATTCTGTCTTCAGCTGTTACTCTGCTGTTGTTAATCTACTATTGAGGGCACCCATTGAGTTTTTTGTTTCATCTATCGAATGTTTTATTAATGCTGTTTCTGTTTCTAGTTTCTTATTTCTGCTTATATTTCCTCCTGTATTTTATTGAATGTCTGTTCTACCATTTGAGTTCTTTAAACATCCTCACTATTTTGTCTGAATTCTTTATCAGAAAGATTATGTATGTTGCCATTCCTTGTTGAGGCTTCAGGGCTCCTATCTTTATCCACTCTTTGTGGTGGTGTGGGGTTCTGCACTCTTTCCCCATAGTGCCTGTGATAGTCTGGAGGCAGTTCTTTCTAATATACTATCAGTGCCCCCCCCCACTGCCAGGAGGAATCTGGGGAGCTTAGTAGGTGGTAGTCTCTTCTTTCCCTGTAAAGGATATAATGGGGTAAATTAACTGGAGCTGCTCCAAAAATGACACCCACCTGTGGGAATAGCCAGGCATGATCCATGCCACTTCCATTATAGTAGGGTGTGTCCAAAACTGCCTCCAACTTGCTGGCCCCCAGGAATTATCTTCCCACCACCACCAGGTTGGTCACTCTGTTTCGGGACTGATCAGCCCGGTCCATATTAGCATTGAGTCAGATTATTGTTATGGTGGGATTTATTGCCCTCATTGTGTAAGAGTTACACATGATTCCCTTTTACAGGAGCTCCTTGAAATGTTTCTTTAAAAACTGTGAAGTTCCTAAGCTGTCACTTTTCCATGACATTTTGTATTATTCCTTCAAATCAAAATGATAATTGAGCTGTATGAAGTATTCTTGGTGAGGCACTCATTTTATTCAGCTTTTTTCTATATTCCCCAATTACTTGTAGGTGTATATAATTTCATATGATTAATCTGCTGTGAATCTCAGGAGATTTCCTTTGTATGTGACTTTCTGCTTTGATCTTGCTGCTTGCAATCTTCTGTTTGTTTTGTTTGGGGGCCACATCTTGCAGTGCTCAGAGCTTACTCCTGACTCTGTATTCGGGCTCACTCCTATTGGTGCTAAGAGACCCACATGGGATGCTGTGGATTGAACATTGGTCAGCTATGAACAAGGCAGGCAAGCGCCCTACCTCTGTATTATCTCTCCAGTCCCCTTTTATCATTTTAATTGCAATATGTCTTGATTTTTTTCTTGGATCTCCTTTTCATTGAATCATTATGAGATACACAGTTACAAGGTTGTTCATGATTTCATTTCAGTCGTACAATGATCCAACACACTTCCCTTCAACAATGTACATTTCCCACCACCAATGGCCCCAGTTTCCTCCCCACCACACATCCCCCAACCTGAAGGAAATTTCCTTCACTCTCTTCCTCATTTTTCTCACCTGTTTTTTTCCTTTTAGGTACTGCAATTTACAATACTGTTACCAGAGGCTTATTGTGCATATCGCTTTAACTCCTTTCAGCAACCAGTTTTCGTCCAGAGTGATCAATTACAATTATAATTGTTATAGTGGTCTCTTCTCTATCCTAACTGCACACCCCCCTCTACTTGTGGCAAACTTCTTATCATGGATCAGTCCCACTGGCCCTCATTTCTGTTGTCTTTGTGTATTATTCCCATACTATGTGTCTTTTTATATCCTGTAAATGAGTGTGATCATCCTATGTCTGTCCCTTACCCCCGACTCATATCACTCAGCATGGTACTCTCCATGTCCATCCATATATAAGCGAATTTCATAATTTCATTTTTTCCTAACATCAGCTGGAGCGATAGCACAGTGGTTGGGCGTTCACCTTTCACACGGCCGACCTGTGTTCGATTCCTCCGCTCCTCTCGGAGAACCCGGCAAGCTACCGAGAGTATGGAGCCCGCACAGCAGAGCCTGGCAAGCTACCCGTGCATATTCGGTATGCCAAAAACAGTAACAATAAGTCTCTCAATGAGAGACGTTACTGTTGCCCGCTCGAACAAATCGATGAGCAACAGGATGACAGTGACAGTGACAGTGATCTGTGTAGCATTCTATTGTGTAGCTGTTTATATTTGGATTCCTCTTTGCTGGGATCCTTCAAACCTCATTAATCTATGTGCATGTGCTCCTCAACTTTGGGGAAAGCTTTTCTATAATATCTTGGACTACTGTTTTTCATCAAATTCTCCTTCCTATTCCTCAGGGACTCCAATGATTCTTATAACACTCCTCTTGAACTCATCCTCTAGTTCTCTGTTGTTTTGTTCATTTCTTTTTTTGGTATTTCCCTTTTTTATTTTGCTTTGTTTGGGGACCATACTCGATGCTGTATTTGGCTTACTCCTGTCTCTCCACTCAGGGTTCATTCCAGGAAGGCTCAGGAGAACTTGAAAAAATGCTAAACCCAGGTTTGCTTCATGTAAGTCAAGTGCCCTGTACTCACTGTACAATCTCTCAAACCATCTTTTTTTTTGCTTTTTGGGTCACATCCGGAGATGCACAGGGGTTACTCCTGGCTCTGCACTCAGGAATTATTCCTGACGGTGCTCAGGGGACCAAATGGGATGCTGGGAATCGAACCTGGGTCGGCCGCGTGCAAGGCAAACGCCCTCCCCACTGTGCTATCGCTCCAGCCCCTCAAACCATCTTTTTAATCTTTATTCCATCTTCTTTTAGTTTATAGAAGTTTTTTGCATCACATTTTGGAGTTTAGTAATTTTTTCCTCACTGCTTTCACTCTGCTGTTGAGGCCTTCCATTGAGTTATTTCACCTATATATACACGTCAGTTATGTCACTTCTAATTGTAATATTCTCATTTCTGCTCTCTTTGTCTCTTGTACCTATATCATTGTTTCTTTGTGCCCATTAAACACCTGCATTATTAAAGTCTTTATCTGAGAGGTTATAGAACTGATAGAGCCTTCTGGGCTATTATCTTCATTACGTGGGCTTGATGGGTTGTTATGTAGCTTTCCCATTGTGTCTGCTGTTCTCTGGGGTGAGTCTTCATAGTTCACTCCCATAAGGATGCTTTAAGTGAGTTTAATTCTAGTGGCAATGTAAAGTACGCTAGGACTGTGGACATTAGTGAGGATATTGGTATCTTCAGTGTGAAGTTGAGTAAGTTGAAGTCTCATACTACCACATATGTGATTCAGTATTGAGACAGTGGAGGGTGAAGTTATGGTTCTATTCAGTCCCTCTTGGGCTTCTTGACAGAATTGGGGGTGTTGCTGGGAAGCTGCAAGTAGGCCACTGGAACCCAGAACCAGTTCATATAAGGGGAAGGACAATGAGTGTACATTAGAGCCTATTGGAAACTGTTTTTGAATGTAGACATATGGATCACACTCATAAAATTACTTCAACCATTGTATGGTGATACACAGGTTTGTTTATCTTGAGGAAGTTTAGCAACTAATTTTTGTTTGCATTCTTTATGTGATAAATTTATGTGATAAATTATTCTTTATGTGATAAATTAAAAATCGCTAAGCCTTGGCTTTCTGGAGTTGAAATCACTTGGGTGGTAGAATAACCAGCTACAGAAAAGCTAAAAGTAGTGTTTTGTACTAGAAAGAGGATGGCCATCAGTGTTAGTCTGATCCACATTCCTGTCTCCATGTTACTCAGCCCTGAGCAAGGCACATCAATTATCTGATCAATTTTCTCATCTGTTAAATAAGGCTTATAATACCTACCTGATCAGGTTGTGATAATGAAATAGAAGGTATCAATCACACTTAGCACTATGCCTGATCTAAATTAAATGGATGCCCAGAAAACAATTTGTATGAGAGGTATGTCACTGTCACTGTCATCCCATTGCTCATCGATTTGTTTAAGCAGGTACCAGTAACGTCTCTCATTGTGAGACTTATTTGTTACTGTTTTTGGCATATCCAATAGGCTACGGGTAGCTTGTCAGGCTCTGCCATGCGGGTGCGATACTCTCAGTAGCTTGCCGGGCTCTCTGAGAGGGGCGGAGGAATCGAACACGGGTTGGCCACATGAAAGGCGAACGCCCTACCGCTGTGCTATCGCTCCAGCCAATGAGAGGTATACTAGATGAAATTATCACGAAGGGACATCAAAAATCTTCTACTCTAGTGTAAACTTCTTTCATTGCAGATTAAGAACATTTTTGTTCATATGTTTAGTTATCAAACAAATACAAACCTTGCTTTGCTCTCTTTTTTATATTATTTTTTAGTAATGAATCACCGTGAGGGTACAGATACAGATTTACATATTTTCATGCTTGTGTTTCAGTCATACACTGCTTGAGTACCCATCCCTTCACCAGTGCCTGTTCTCCACTGATGACCCCAGCATCCCTCCCACCACCCCCATCCTGTCCCCCCACCCTGCCTCTGTGGCAGGGCATTCCCTTTTGTTCTCTCTTTCCTTTTGGGTTTTGTGTTTTGAAATGGAGGTATTGGGTGGCCATTGTTTTACCTTTGCCCCCCAACCTTGTATGCCTAATGTATGATAATTAGCTACTGTATTGGTTGGGACTCTATTTTCTGCCAGGGTCATTTCAATATAACCTCCTCATGGGCCATACAATACAGGCGAACAAGACTCCAGCAATCAACAAGAAGCATACATGTCTGTTCCATAATGCACTAGGGCCAGACCACATGATTTCAAGGGCCTATAAAGCCCATGGTTTGGACTTTTCCCACACCTAATGTATTATGACAAGACTCTCCACGTAGAGTGCTAAATTTTATAGATACTAAATTAATTAGAATTACTTTCAGTTCCAGAAAACTACCAGGTCAGTTGAAATTTCCAGAATAAACAGGTCAGTTGAATTTTACATAATTCAAGGTCCACAGGCTCTAGAGCCAAAATCAGGCTTTGCTCTTTCTAGCTTCATGAACTTCGGAATAGCACCGTAGCACTGTAACACTGTCATCCTGTTGTTCATTGATTTGCTCGAGCAGGCACCAGTAATGTCTCCATTGTGAGACTTGTTGTTACTGTGTTTGGCATATTGAATACACCACGGGTAGCTTGCCAGGCTCTGCCATGCGCAAGGGGTTCTTCTCAGTAGCTTGCTGGGATCTCTGAAAGGGATGGGGGAATTAAACCCGGGTCAGTCATGTGCACGGCAAATGCCCTACCCACTGTGCTAGCGACTGGACTGGAACTTAGGAATAGTAATGTCAAATGTGGTTAAGGCTCATTTTCTATCTTGGAGACTGGCCCATTTCTCAACATGAGATACATACTCTCAACTTTTTTTCCTCTAAATATATTTTACTTCAATTAAATAAATATAAAATAGGGTTAGAGGCTGGAGCAATAGTACAGCAGGCAGGAATCTTGCCTTGCACATGGTCAACCCTGGTTTAAACCCCAGCATTCCATATAGCCCCCCTCAAGCTCCGTCAGGAATGACCCCTAAGCACAGAGCCAGGAGTAAGACCTTAGCACCACTGTATGTGACCCCCAAACCAAAAAATAATCAATTAAAAGATGGTTAATAGTTATGACTTCATAAAATTGTTTTGAATAATAAATGAATTTATGAACATAAAGAATATAAAACATAGCCTAATATAGAGTACGTGTTCTGTGTACATTAGCCATTATTAATTTGTTTATGTTCTGGGTCTTACATAGGACCAGGAATAGATAAATAAAATCCCTGCAGTCAAGTAACTTATTTTAAGCATAGGACAGAGGGTTATATATACAGAAGGGTCATTTACCAGTATGCCTTTACAACATAAAAATACTGTTCTCTAGAAGAAACCTGATAATATAAAAGTGTATGTTACAGAGTTATTAGCATGGAAACTTATCTACTGCTCACTTATTGTGTAACTTTGGGAAAGGTTTTAGTTTTTTCCCATTCTAAAGTGGCTAAAATATCTCACCTCTACCCAATGGAAATTTCCTATTTGAGACAGAACGTCCTGACCCCACACCAGGCTGTCTTCATTGAGGCAACTTGGAGGGGGGCGCAGGTTGAGTTTCCCTTCCTGCCCCAGCAGAACCCTGGCAGCCGAAATTCTCCAGAACCCAACTGCACAGCCATGCTCAAGGCTCCACAGGCTGGGATGAGCCTCACCTATGAGGGAACCTGCAGAAAAACCCAGGTATGCGGGACCCATGACTGAGATCCCTGAGCTGGCTCTGAACAGGACTGGGCTCCTATCCCCAGCTCCCCAGATTTCCAGTAGCTTGGCAGTCACACCCACAAACTGCCTCCTGTGACATATAATCTCATCAACAGCTGAGATCCAGAGACTGAAATAAGCTCCTGTAAGGGAGCAACACAGAATGCCCTGGAGTATATGGCCATGCAACCTCTTATACTCTAGCCCACTGATGTACCAAAAGTAGCACACATTTGTTTGGGTTTAACATACATGCTTGTAATCTCTTATACAAGGGTTTAAATGGCTCCAAGATGAAATACTACAATCTTCACACACTTTTCTCTTATGGTGGTGGGAAGGTGCATGGTGGTAGGATTAGTTTTTGAATATTATCTGTAAGGAAATATAGTGAACATCTTTATAAAAAGTAAATAAAATAAAAAGACAAAAAAACAGATAAATTATTTAGCATCTGCCTATTGGGCAGACTTGAGTGGTGGTGGAAAATTTTGAAATAATAATGCTGGGAAGGTGTAACGGTGGTGGGACTGGTGTTGAAATATTGAATGTAATCCATTATTGTGAACAACTTTATGATAATAGAAAATTTTAAATAAATAATTCATTAAAAACATTCCTATTTGAGTATGCTGTGTGTTAAAGTATTCCTAATAAAGCAAGGATTTTAAAAAATTTATTAAAGGACCATGATTTATACTATTGTTAATGATAAAGATATATGCATACAATGTTCCAACATCACACCCACCACAAGAGTGTCAGTGTCCCTCCACAAATGCCTCAAGGCTCCCTTCCATCCATAGCCCCACTCCATCCTCTTGGGAAGCTCATCTCTGTTGGTTGACTTGCAGATTGTTTTCATTGGCCATTTGTTATTTCCTTACTATGTTTCTTTATATTCTACATATGTGAAAAATAATTTTGTATTTGCTCCATTCCTTCTGACTTCACTCATCATGATTTTCTTTTTCAGTCATTTTTCTTACAGCTGAGTAGATTTCCACTCGTGTGTGTGTGTGTGTGTGTGTGTTTCTTTTCACTTATCTATTCTTGGGCACTTGGACATGTATTTGGTTTGTTTCCAGATCTTGGTGAGAGCAAGGGTTTTTTTAAGAGTTAGATATACTCAGTTTCAGAATCTGTGAGGCCAAAGAGATAATACAGATATTAAGGTGCTTGCCTTGAATGCAGCCAGGGTTCATTTCTTGGGTACCACATATGGGTCCCTGCATTCTGTTTGGTTTGTTCATGAAATAAAACCAAATTTGAGCTATATGTTAATTTTACCTTTCTAACAACCATGTGTACATTTTCCATCAATATCTAACTTGGAAAGGTTGTTCTGACAGTAAGATGATGTATATAAAGTTGTGTGGCATATAGAAGATGCTGAGCAATAAATAATTACTTCATTTTTCTAGGAAAATGTATCCTTTATAGAATACAATAAAAATTTCAATTATACATACTATGTTAATATCAGTGCTCTAGTTTTGAAGAACTCCAGGCCACAGCTTAACAACAATTACAAAAAAAGACTGGGATTGAACACATGGATATTACTTTCTGTATTACAGGAGTAGTCAAGATCTAGACTGAGAGCATCTCTTTCTTTTTTGAAGAGTTCTGATACATAGACTCTTCAGTTTCAACCAGATTTTTATAAAATTTAGTTACCAAACTTACAAAATTCTAAGCAAATATATGACAGATTTTATTTTATACATGTTTTTTCTTTTCCTTCTAGGTTTTTCAGAGCCTTGAAGACCATCATTTGGAAGTGGTGGCTTTTTTCAGGGAAAATGGATTCCATGGACTTCTTGCCCATGATTCTGAGTATGCCCTCTACAATATTCCTTCTTACTACAGTTCTCATGCTCTGAAACTGAGCTGGAATGGAAAGAATCTTACCACTAACCAGTTCCTGATGCAGGAGGTGGCCAAGCAGTTGGGACTGAAACGAATTAATTTTCCCATATTTGCTGCTCTGCTAGGTATGTAGTCCAGAGAAATCCCCGGTGATTGTTAGTTTTCTTTCAGAATTTAGAGATGAAGAACAGAGAGATTTGTCTTCCTTAAACATGCATTCCAGGGTTTAGAGCCAGAGTGCAGTGGGGTATACCTTTGCCTTGCATGCATCTGACCTTGGTTCAATTCCTGGCATCCCATATGGTCCCCTGAGCACCACCAGAAGTAGTTTCTGAGTGCAGAGCCAGGAGTAACCCTGGAGTATTGCTAGGTGTGACCCAAAGACAAAAAAAATTCTGCATCCCAAACACTGTTGGGGAGAACCATACAGATTTGGGGGTTAGTTATTAGATGGAATACATTTGTCATATGAATTAATACAGGATATTCCAGAACATTATTTTGATTTTTTGGTAAAGCTTTTTCTTTTGTTATATCCCACATCTACCTTATGCAAAGTGCTATTTCAGGTCAAGTGCTCTGGTAGCCCTGTACAACTTTGGTTCCCCACTCAGAGTATTAACATTTCTTCCTTGGTATCTAAATTTAGATCCAAGAGTACAAATTGTTAGAGACAGAGAGATAGTACAGCATGTTGGGCATTTGCCTTGCACACAGCCAACCCAGGTTCAATCCTTGGCATCCTTTAGAGATGTATATTATTGATGAAAGGAAAACTGTGTTTTGCTCTTTTGATGCTTCATATATCTTTTCTGTTCTAAGAAATTCAGTGTTGATGGAAGAGTGATTTAGGTAGAATGACATAATAATGGAAATTCAGTTTTGCAATAGACATAATAGGAAAAAACAAAACAAAACAATCCCTGGAAACACATATGGTCCCCAGAGCACTGCCAGGAATAATTCCTGAGTGCACAGCCAGGAGTAATCCCTGAGCATTGCCCCCAGAACCAAAAAGCACAAATTGTTGTTTATATTTTTTGTTTTTGTTATGCTAATATTTTATTATGAAAGTGCCTAAACATATAGCAAAAGTAAAAGAATTTCACAGTTAAATCCCTATATCCACCATATGTTTATTGCCACTAGCATTTTTTATACGTATAAAATACTTACCCATTTTTCTACTCATCTTTTTTAAATGTATTTCACAGTAATTCCAGATTATGTTTGTAGTTGTTTTTTCATTTATTTTTGCTTTTTGGGGTTTTTTGTTTGTTTGTTTGTTTCTGTTTTTGCTTTTTGGGTCATACCTGGCAATGCACAAGGGTTACTCCTGGCTTTGCACTCAGGAATTACTCCTGGCAGTGTTCAGGGATGCTGGGAATCGAACCTGGGTAGTCCGCATGCAAGGCAAATGTTCTACCCACTGTACTATCACTCCAACCCCTTAGTTGTTTTTTCAAGTACTTAAAGCGTAATGATCAATATCCTGTTTCAGATTTACCCTTCACTCTTTAGTCCTAAAGGATTTGAATTGGATAGTCTAGTGGAGTCAGCACTCATTTTGGATTTAGTCTTTGATCAAATCACTGAAGTAACACCTCCTTTGTTCATTTTCTTTATTTCCTTATCTGTGAAATAAGAATAATAATTCCTTAAAGATGAAGGAAAGTTGAAAGAAATGGGGTATATAAAATGCCCATGTTATGGGGGCACAGTGCCGCCAGAAGGTCAACCTGTATCTGTGGGGCGAGTGCATCAGCAGCTTGATGGTACCTTCAGGCTTTCTGATACCCCAAGATTGCCATTGTGCCTCTGTCTAGACCTCAACAACTCAGTACCAAGTTTTGAGAGAAATTAAATGGCCAAATGTTAGGTATATAGGAGCCATGCCCACAAGCCACCTTCAAGTCAGCTATATATTTATCAGCCTTGTTTCAGAGACCCATGAATAAATCTTGAAAGAGATCAAAACCTGCATTTAATCTCGGACCACACAAGGCTGAACAGACCAGGATAAATAAGAGGGGGGTGGGTCAGCCTGGTGCCTGCCCAAGCAGAGCCCTTAGCAGCCGCTATCTCCCACAACCCAAAATCATTTCCATGCCCCTTACTGAACTCCACTCTCTCAGGATGGACCTTACCAAGATATTAACCTGTTGGAAATTGGGATATGCAAGTTTTATAACTGAAAATCCAAAATTTCTCTGAATTTGGATGGGCTACCTTCCCCCACTTCTCTATAATTCTGGAAGTATGAGCAGTCATTCCCATGAACCAACTCCAGTGCCACCATATAAGTTTTTTTTTAATGACCCTGCTTCAGAGATCCATAAGTAAATCTCAAAAGAGATCAACAACTGCAATTAATCTCAGGCCTGTGCAAAGCTGAACAGACTGAGGTAAATTGGAGGAGGGGTGGGTCAGCTTGGTGCCCACCCAAGCAAAACCCTCAAAAGCCACTTGCTCCCACAATCCAAAATTGCCACCATGCCCCCAGCTGGACTCCACCATGTTGGATGGACCTCACTGAGATGTATTCTGCAAAAAATTTGGGTATGCAGGTTTTGTGACTGAAATTTCCAGGCTTTTTCAGAGTCAGGATAGGTTACCTCCCTCACCATACTGTACTTCCAAAAGGCTCAACAGTCATGTCCACACCCCAAAGCTGCCAACCAATTAAAAAAGATATTCCAGGCTTACCTTCCCGACAAAAATACTGAATACCCTGAACAAACATGATGACTCTTAGTACCTGTATTTCAAACCATAATGCACAAAAGGAGAGAGAGAGGTAGGAGGGGTGCCTGCAATAGAGGCAGGCCTGGGGGTTGTTGGGGAATGGTGGGAGATGTGCACTGGTGGAGGGATGGGTGTTGGATCATGGTGTGACTGAAACCCAACCATGAACAGCTCATAATAGTCTATCTTAAGGATAGCACTATACCACTGTCTTCCCGTTTGTTCATCGATTTGCTCGAGTGGGCACCAGTAATGTCTCCATTGTGAGACTTATTGTTACTGTTTTTGGCATATCGAATATGTCACGGGTAGCTTGTCAGTCTCTGCCATGTGGGTGAAATACTCTCGGTAGTTTGCCAGGCTCTCCAAGAGGGACGAAGGAATTGAACCTGGGTTGGCTGCGTGCAAGGCAAATGCCCTACCCGCTGTGCTATTGCTCCAGTCGATATTCAAATATATATCATCATCATCATCATCATCATCATCATCATCCCGTTGATCGTCCATTTTCTCAAGTGGTCTCAGTAATGTCTCCATTCATCCTAGCCCTGAGATTTTATTTATTTATTTATATTTATTTATTTATTTATTTATTATTAGTGAATCACCGTGAGATAAAGTTACAGACTTACAAATTTTCATGCTTGCATTTCAGTCATACAATGATCGAGTACCCATCCCTCCACCAGTGCCCATTTTCCACCACCAATGATCCCAACATCCCTCCCACCACCCCCACCCTGTCCCCTTCACCCCACCCTGCCTCTGTGGCAGAGCATTCCCTTTTGCTCTTTCTCTCTCTCTTTTTGTAGCCCTGAGATTTTAGAAGCCTCTCTTTACTCATTCTTCCCAACGGTGCCATATTAGAGGCTCTTTTAGGGTCAGGGAAATGAGACCCATCATTGTTACTGGTTTTGGTATATGAATACACCACAGGGAGCTTGCCAGGCTCTACCGTGCATAAACTATGAATAACTTTTTAAATTATGTGCTTTAATAAAAACTTAAAAACAAACAAAAACCTTCCACGATAGCCCAAAGGGCTGGGTGCAGTCTGACCCCAGCAGCAGAAAGAGGATGAGGAAGGTGAGAGGAGGCAGGAGAGTCACTGGGGAAGAGCCAGGAAGTCCTCGCTTCCAATCCTTGGGCCCACATCTCAGAGTACCCCTCCAAGTGACTAAGGAACCCAAACACAATGCCCCTTGCCAGCATTCTGAGCAGAGTGGTTCGCTGCCCCAAAACAACCCCTGCATCCCTTCCCCAGCGCTCACAGGCAACCCCAGAAGGCAACCCAAGCAGGGAAAAGAACTCACTTTTTTTCTGTTTGTGGCTTCTGGAGGCTCTGCCAAGTCCTGCGTAGACCACCCAGTGCAGGGTCTAGGCTATGGTCAAATATATATATATATATATATATATATATATATATATATATATATATATACATATATATATAATCTTAAGGATATTCAATAAAAATAAAATAAATAAAAACAAAATTTAATGCCCATTTTATTAGGTAGACACTAATTGTTGGTTATTATTCTAATAACTACATAAGTACATGATAGATAATAGCATGAGCTTTGGCATTTCCAGCCTAGCTTCTTTTGGGGGCTGGGCAATGCCAGGATTTGAATTCGGGGCCTTACTTCAAACTTTTCATCCTACTATGGGTACTTACTTATTAACTGTGACACTTTGATCAGTGTGATAACATGTTAGGACCTCAGTTTCCTTATTGCATAATGGAAATAATAGTACTATGCACAGTTATAATAACTGATGATTCATATGTCATGGTACATAGTAGGTAATCATAAGAACAGAGATCTGTGGACCGCACTCATATAAATCTATGAAGAAAAATACTAATAACCCATTGAATACTGAAATATGGATCTGAGAGATAATAAAGGAGTTAAGGAACTTGTTTTGCATGCAGACAACCCCAGTTTGATATCAGGTACCGCACATTGTCCCCTGGACACCACCAAGGGTGGTCCCTGTGCGCAGAGCCTGAGCACTGTTGGGTGTGGCCCCAAAACAAAATCAAGAAAGGCAAAAGAAAACAAGGAAAAATAGTATGGACCAGGGACATGGCTTAGTCATAGGCACATGCCTTTTGTGTGTGAGGCCCTGAGTTTGATTCCAAGTACTGAAAAAAATCTAGAGAACTTAGTTATGAATTACATGATAATTTTCTTTCAAAAGCCATTTCATGACAATAGTTCTGAGGAAATATTTGTACCATAAATAAATTACAAATGTACCTTACAGGTAATCACATTCTTCCAGATGAGGACCTGGCTGCTTTTCACTGGAGCCTGTTGGGACCAGAACATCCCCTTGCATCACTTAAGGTAATATGCCCCACTATACCTAAAGCCTAGAGGACATCAGGTTTTGTTTGGCATATTGATTGAATTATCTTTCATTAGTTTAAAACATTTTGAGTACTTACAGGGAAGAAATTTATAGTGGTGATGAATACCTTTATGTCCTAAGTATTCATACTAATCTATGATGAAAAATACTAATGTGACAGTAAATACTGAAATATTTAGGAAAGGACACAAAAGAAAATTCACAAAAAGGAAATACAGGGGCAATAGTCTGACTATATGTGCCAGAGATCAAACCAAGCACATACTTTATATCTGAGCCATATCCCTAGCCTGAAGTTTAGCAAATACCAAAAAACTAATTTTCTCATTCCTATTGAGGTTTTGGTGAGACTGTTCATTCTAGTGGTAATTGAAGTTGATGACTGTATTATGTTTCCTTCATGCTCCTGAAAGACCATTTTATACTCTTGCTCTCTTCTCAAGCCTATGTTTCTTCCTGCTCCTTGCTCACTTAGCTGAGAAATATAACTGAGAAAGTTGAAGCAATGGTGCGAGAAACTTCCAACAACTTTCACCCCTTCACCTTCTCAACTTTATGCATCTGTATGACCTCATGCTTTGCTTTCCTCCTGATAACTATGGATGATCTGTCCTTATTACTGCCCCAGTGTAACTTCTCTGCTTATTTTCTTGATCCCATCCCCTGTTGATAGTTTAAGGGAATCACTCTTTATTTTTCTGTATCATCATTTTAAAGGGTAAGGTACAGAATTCACTCTTGTTCTTAGTGATCCATCTTAGATCTCAGTTGTTGTTGTTTCTGTTACCTCTTCTAGGTCCGAGCTCATCAGCTGGTTCTTCCTCCATGTGATGTGGTGATCAAAGCTGTTTCTGAGTATGTTAGTTCCATAAAAGACCCCTCAAACCTGGATGTGGTTGGGAAGGATGTTTTCAAACAATCTCAGGTGAGCTAGCTTTACCATTCATAAGAGTTACCGGTTTTTTTAACCTTCATCAGTACCAACATATCTCCTCAGGGGGTATTTTATGTGCTGCTTTCTTCCTCACAGCTGTTTTGTTTTCTCCATGCTCACATATGGGGTTTTCAAAGTTTCTTTTAGGAAACTCTACTAGGACTGAGTTGAATGAGTATTTTACCTCTTATCTACTAATAACCAACGTTATGCAAGTTTATTCTGGAAAATTTGGAAAATAAAACGAGTCACTGAAAATCTCATTACCCAGAATCACTGTGGTGTGTGTTCTTTTACACCTTTGTTGATTTCAATCTGTATTTTTACATAAAAAATAGTTTTCCTTACTGAAAGCTAATAGGTAATAAAAAGAGAATTTAAAGTAAGGCCACATGAAACAGGAATCAGTGTTTTATTCTTAATGATGAAAACAGGAGTCAACTGGATTTTGTTTTGTAAAATAAAAATAAATCCAAGGATATTAAAAATGTTAACTTGAAATGATAGTTGAATCTTTATGCTCACTGTAGCATTACATACAATATCCATGCCTTAATTTCTATCTTTCCATCAACAAATGACTGTCTAATGAAGCTTATTCAATGGAGTACTGATCTCCCATTTAAAGAGACCAGATCATGCCTTTTGGAGCAACGTAGAGGTGATTATGCTAAGTGAAACATGTAAGAATAAGAACGGTAATTGTTAGATTGCTAAATTTACAAAAAGTAGTATGATTTACTGAAGCAAATAAACTGGCAAGAAATGACAGAGCTAACATCTGATTCAGTAAAATCTATGGATGTTAATAGAGAGAAAGGGGATAGAGGTCTTTTGGTGGTGGGATGGTACTGGAACTTTGAGGAGGTGATGACAATTATACAAATGTAAAGCTATAAAGCTGAATCCTTGGAATTTGATGATACTATATACCCAATGAGAATATTAAAAGTTGAAAAGGAAATTAAAATAAATGTTAAGTAAATAACTTAGTGTAGGTGAATTGAATTTTTTGTTGTTTTGGGGCCATATCTAGCCACTCAAAGCTTACTTCTTGCACACTTTTTTTCTCCCCCCAATCTTAACCTTTGAGTTCTTGCTGTGCCACTGTCTGGTCTCAGATTCATGTCTTATCAGAACTTAGGACCTGGATTCTGGATCTACCTTCACTGTTCCTAACAAGAATTCCTCACAAGGCAGCAGTGGCTGCCAGAAATGAATAGAGTCATAGGGACTAGCCTGATATGTGAATGATTGTGCAGGGTAAATGATCAGACCACCTGAAGCTTGGAACTTCACCCTTAGCATACACAAAGCCCAGGAGTTATGAAAATATATAGGGATATAGTTTCTTCAATAGACAGGGACAAAAGTCCTGTTTTGACACTGCCTGAGGATCCCTAAAGAGCAAATTGAGAAAAATCCTTGGAAGAGAGACTGAATAGCTCCAAGAAATATTGATGGAGAAATTAAAGAATTAATTTAAACAGTTTAGGTAATCAAATAAAACAACAACAAAACACAACAGGAGAATGTATGAAGCCAAAAATTGAATCTGTGATCTCAAGGACAAGATGTAGGTAATATGCAGAGCTGGAGAGAAAGAACAACAGGTAAGATGTTTAATGTACAGCTAGGAAATCCAGGTTGATTTCCAGCACCATATCCAGACCCTTTATCATAACCACCAAAATCAAACACACATTCATTTTCAGTGTTTGGTTTTGGGGGACATGGAGCATTTTCCAGGATGGACCAGGGGCTGGAGCATCATTCAAATAACCAAAAAGTCATAACAATAGAAATCACCTCAAGTATCTTTTCATACTGCAATACCATGAAGATATAAATTTATCATAAAGAGAATATGGGGGGTTCCACCCACTTGTCAACTTAACAAGATATTCAAATAATTGTTGAATCAAGGAGTAGTAAATCAAAGTAGAAATAAAAAATCACCCAAGAAGAATGAACATACAAAATGTCATAACCTATGGGACATTGCAAAAACAGTATTAAGGGGGAAGTTCATAACAATACAGGCTTGTATCAGATAAGAAACAAAAGCTCAGATGAATAACCTGACCTGACAGCTTTAGGACTAGAAAAAAGAGCAAATGAATTCCAAAGTAATAGGAGGATTATAATACACATTAGAACAAAACTCTAATAGCAATCAAGAAAACAATACAAAGGATCAATGAAACCAGGAGCTGATTTTTCAGAAGAATAAATGAAATTGACACAACCCTTAGACTCACCAGGGGAAAAAAGTAAAAAACTAAAGAAGATTAGATCAGAGATGAAAGGGGAGAAATCACAAAAGTTTTTGAAGTATTACTAAAAATAGTTATGCCACTAGAAGAAATAGATGAACTGTTAGACTCATACAACTGCCAAATTTTTATCAGTACAAATGGAAACTCATAACAGACCAATCAATAGTAAGGAAATTAAAACTGTAATATAAAATATCCCCAAGAATAAAAGCCCTAGTCTAAAGAGCTTCATTTGCCAGTTCAAACCTTCAAAGAATTACTGCCAATATTTTTCAAGTTCTTCCAAAGCATCAGAGGAATAGGAATCCTTCCCAAAGCTTCTGAAGCTAACAATACCAAAAACAGACAGAGGTATTACAAAATATGAAAATCACAAACTGATATCAATAAGATCAATACAAAGATTGTTAACTAGATCTCAGTGAAACAAATCCAACAACATATCAAAAGGATCATACATTATGATCAAATGTAATCCATTTCAGGGATGCAAGAATGTTCCACTATATACAAATAAATTTATGTTTGTACTATATCAACAAAAAATAGAAATCATGATCAACTGCTTTGACGAGATCTATAATTCACTCATGAGTTTTTAAAACCCCTGAACCAAATAGAAGTGATAGAAGGAACATTACTCAAGATAGTAGGGCCATTTACAACAAACCTACAGCAAACTTGATATTCCCACAACAGTGAAAAATTGAAAACCTTCTTTCTGAGATATGATATAAATATGTCCTCTTCCTCCACTTTTATTCCATTTAGCCTCAGAAGTCATTGCCACAAGAATTAGGCAGAGGGGCTGGAGCGATAGCATAGCAGGTAGGGCGTTTGTCTTGCACGCGGCTGACCTGGGTTTGATTCCCAGCATCCCATATGGTCCCCTGAGCACCACTAGAAGTAATTCCTGAGTGCAGAGCCAGGAGAAACCCCTGTGCATAGCCGGGTGTGACCCAAAAGGCTAAAAAAAAAACAAAAAAACGAATTAGGCAGAAAAAGAATCCCAAGAGATCCATATTGGAAAAGAAGTTAAACTAACACTGTTTACAAATGACATGTTTATGCACACACAGAGATTTACTAAAAACTCCAAGAAACAATTAAACAATACACCAAATAACAGGTTAAAAATCAATACACATAAATCTATCACATTTTTACATGTGAATAAGGAACTAAGGTAAAAAAAATCTACTCCATTTAAAAGTATCAGAAAGCATCAAATGCCTAGAAATCAACTTAAGAAAGGAGTGTTAAACAAATAGAATTAAAACTATTAATCACTCTTGAAAGAAATATAAGCAGACACCATGAAATGGAAAAATATTCCACGCTCATGGTTTGAAAATATGAACAGTGTCCTGACGATACTATATTTAGAAAACCCTAATGACTACAGAAAAGCTCCTAGGAAACAATGTATTTGTATATCAAATTGTCAGGCTACAAAAATAATATGCAAAGTTAATCGCTTTCGAGGATATGAAGAAATGAGAGCCCTCCCCACACCGAGGGACCCAGTCCCGGCAGCCGACCTCCACTACCCCACTGACACACTTCAGGCCACTTTTCTCATGCTCGGGCCAAGTCTCACACATGAGCGAAGTCCTACGGTACCCAGGTAATGCAGAACTTTGTGATCTTGGACTCTGGGCACAATGGGACATGGGAGCAGAGATCCTCTGTCTGCTTCCCCCAATGTCCAACTACCCAGGGGTCACAACCATAAGCCACCTTCTGCGGCGCCATATAATCTCCTCATCAGCCACCCTCCAGAACTCGCGGCTGCTTCTCCCAAAAGGGAACATAAAATGAGGCCCCTATAAGCATGTCACTGGAATCCGCGCCAGGGGTGCTCCAGAGGGGGGCGGGTGAGAGCCTTCCCCACCATAAGAGACCCAGCCCCAGCAGCTGACCTCCACTACCCCACTGCCACACTCCAGGCCACACTCCAGGCCACTTTCCACATGCTCAGGCCTGAGCCTCACACATGAGTGAACGTATTCCTGGACACATCATCATAAAGGGAAATATATATATATATATATATATATATATATATATATATATATATATATATATGCCTCTCGGAGAGCCCAGCAAGCTACTGAGAGTATCCCGCTTGCACAGAAGAGCCTGACAAGTTCCCTGTGGAGTATTTGATATCCCAAATACTGTATCAATAACAGGTTTCATTACCCTGATCCTGAAAAGATCCTCCAATCATTGGGAAAAATGAGTAAGGAGAGGCTGCTAAAATCTCAGGGCTGGGGGCTGGAGTGATAGCACAGCGGGTAGGGCGTTTGCCTTGCACGCGGCCGACCCGGGTTCAAATCCCAGCATCCCATATGGTCCCCTGAGCACCGCCAGGGGTGGTTCCTGAGTGCAGAGCCAGGAGTAACCCCTGTGCATCGCCAGGTGTGACCCAAAAAGCAAAAAAAAAAAAAAAAAAAAAAATCTCAGGGCTGGGACGAATGGAGATGTTACTGGTGCCCTCTCGAGTAAATCGATAAACAAGAGAATGACAGTGATACGGTGATATGAAGAAATGAAAACATATTCCCTGCTTATGGATTGGAAGGATTAATATCAGCAAAATTGCAGTACTTCACTAAGTATTTTAAAGATTAAGTATAATTCCTATAAAGATACTCATGATGTTTTTTGGAGAAATAGATCAAACACTCCTAAAATTCATATGGAACAATACCTCCACACCCACCCCCCTGAATAGCTAAAGCATATTTGGGGAAAAGAAGATGGGAAATATCACTTTTCCCAACTTCATACTGTACTTCAAAGTGGTAGTAATTTAAACATGGTCTTCATGGTACCAGAACAAAAACATACCCTCAGATCAATGAAAAATGGAAAAATTGAAAACCCAGAGACAGACCTTCATGTAATCTTTAATAAAGGAGCAAACTATATGAAGCAGAGTGAGGAAAAACTTTTCAATAAATGGTGCTGGAAAAACTGGTCAGTCACATGCAAAAGCAAAACACAAAAACAAAACCCTCAGACTTATTCCTAATGTGATGCAAAAAAGCCAAATAAAAATGGATTAAAGACCTCAACATCAGACTTAAATCCATAATGTACATAGAAGAAAATGTAGGCAGAACTCTCCATAACATAGAAGCAAGAGGCATCTCAAAGTATGAAATACCACCAACCAAGCACGTGGAAGCAAAGATAAGATACAGGACTGCAGTAAATTAAGAAGCTTGTGCAACTGAAAGGAAATGACGATCAGACTACAAAGACAGTCGACAGAACGGGAGAAATTATTTGCTGACCACTCATTTTATTCAGGGTTAATACCCAGTATATATAAACCACTGGAAGAACTTTACAAGACAAAAAAATAAATAAACCCTATCAAAAATGGGAAGAAGAGATTATCAGAAAGGCTGTCAAAGAAGAAAGACAAATGTGTTTTGTGTTTTTGGTATACAAAAATTTGTATGCCAAAAGGCACATGGAAATGAAAACCACAATGAGATAACACCTCACAGCAAAAAAACTGGCACTCATCACAAAGAACAAATAATCATTGTTGGCATGGATGTGGGGGGAAAGGGACCCTCATTCACTGCTGGTGGGAATGTTGACAAGCCCAGCCTTTTTGGAAAATAATATGAGCAGTCCTCAAAAAATAGAAATTGGGGGGCTGGAGCAATAGCACAGAGGGTAGAGCGTTTGCCTTGCATGCGGCCGACCCAGGTTTGATTCCCAGCATCCCATATGGTCCCCCAGCACTGCCAGGAGTAATTCCTGAGTGCAGAGCCAGGAGTAACCCCTGTGCACTGCTGTGTGTGACCCAAAAAGCAAAAAAAAAAAAAATAGGAATTGAACTTCCATATGACCTAGTAACTCTATTTCTGGGAATATACCCTAAGGGCCCCAGAACAATTCAAAAAGGGGATCTTCACTTCTATGTTCATTGCAACACTATTCACAATAGCCAATGTCTGGAAACAACCTGAGTGCCCTAGAACAAACTACTGGATTAAGAAGCTATGGTATTAATGTCGTAAAGGGAAGAGAGAGAGTCAGGGAGAGACAGGAAGAAGGAAAGTGCCTGCCATAGAGACAGGCTGAGGAGAAGGTGGCAGGAGGGAAACTGGGGACATTGATGGTAGGAAATGTACACTGGTGGGGGGATGGGTGTTTAATCATTTACAACTAAAACTCAATTATTTATAATTTTCTTACTTGGTAATTCAAAGTGATTCAGTACATGTTAAAAATAAAGAATTATATTCATTTCCACTTCCGCTTGGTGTTTCATCCTTAAAGATGCCTTTAGCTTCAATGTCATGGAGGGTTCTGCCTACATTTCCTCTCTGTACCTTATGGATTCATGTCTGATATTGAGGTCTTTAATTTACTTTGATCTGACTTTTATGCCTGGCACTAGACAAAGTTTCAGAGTTCATTTTTTTGCAGGTTTTCCCAGCACCACTTGTTGAAGAGGCTTTCTGTGTTCCACTTCGTTTTTTGCTCCTTTGTCAGAGATTAAGTGGTCATATATTTGGGAGTCTGTGAAAGAATATTCAACTCTGTTCCATTGGTCTGCGGTTCTGTTTCTAACCCAATACCATGCTGTTTTAATTGCTACTGCTTTGTAGAACAGTTTGAAGTTGGGGAAGGTGATGCCACGATCTTCTGCATCAAACTAAGAAGTTTCTGCACTTCAAGAAAACAGTGACCAAAATACAGAGAGAGCCCACAGACTGGGAAAGAATATTTGCCTAATACCCATCTGATAAGGGATTAATATCCAGGATTTACAAGACACTAGTAGAATTATACAAGAAAAAAAAACCCCATCAAAAAAATAGGGATAAGAAAAGAACAGAAGCTTCCTCAAAAAAGAAATATAAATGGCCAAAAGGCACATGAAAAAATGTTTCACATCCCTAGTCATCAGGGAGATGCAAATCAAAACAACAATGAGATATCATCTCACACCCAGAGACTGGCACACATTCAAAACAACAAAAGCAACCAGTGCTAGTGTGGATGTGGGGGAAAAGGGACGCTCTTTCACAGTTGGTGGGAATGCCAACTGGTCTAGCCTTTTTGGAAAACAATATGGACAGTCCTTCAAAAACTAGAAATTGAGCTTCCATATGACCCCAAAATACTGCTTCTGCGAATATATCCCAAGGCTGCAAAAAAACACAATAGTAATGACATTTGTACCTATATGTTCATTGCAGCACTGTTCACAATAGCCAAAATCTGGAAACAACCCAAGTGCCCGAGAATGAGTAGTTAAAGAAACTTTGGTACATCTACACAATGGAATACTCTGCAGCTGTTAGGAGAGATGAAGTTATGAAATTTGCTTATAAGTGGATAGAAATGGAGAGAATCATGCTATGTGAAATGAGTCAAAGAGAGGGACAGATATAGAAGGACTGCACTCATTTGTGGAGTGTAAAATAGCATAACACAAGACCTACGCCCAAGGACAGTAGATAGAGGGGTCAGGAAGATTGCTCCATACTTGGAAGTCTGCCTCATGAGTGGGCGGGGAGAGGACAGCTGGCATAGAGAAGGGATCACTAAGAAAATGATGGTTGGAGGAATCAGTCGGGATGGGAAGATATGTCCCAAAAGTAGATAAAGGACCAAACATTATAACCTCTCAGTATCTGCATTGCAAACCATAATGCCCAAAAGTAGAGAGAGAGAATATTGGGAATATTGTCTGCCATGGAGGCAGTGGGAGGATGGGAAAGGCGGGGGTGTACTGGGGATATTGGTCATGGGGAATGTGCACTGCTTGAGGGATGGGTGTTTGATCATTGTGTGATTGTAACTCAGACATGAAAGCTTTTAACTATATCTCAGGGTGAATCAATAAAATAAATAAATAAATAATCCTGTCAAGCTACCATCCTACCTAAAAGCAATGTACAGGGTCAATTTAATATCCATCAAAATTCTGATGACATTCTTCAAGGACTTAGAATAAACTCCACCAAAATTTGTAATATCATAAATATTTTCAAATAACCAGTCATTCTGAACAAAAAGTCATTAGGAAGTATTGCTAATATAATATAAAGCTTTATATATAATTGCCATATATAATGTAATGGTGTGGTTCTTTAATAAAGAACTCTCTCTGGAATAAAGACTCTCTAAAGACTCTCTGACCAATTAATATAGATGAAAGTGCATAAGGTTAGGAGGGTAAGAGGGAATTGGAACATTGTTTTAAAGTATTGCAAATCATGGTTCCTAAATAAAGAATTGGAAAAAAATATAAAAAGTGGATTTCTGATCTATAAATGTTCAACATAGTTAAATATTGGCCAAGCATTTTCTAAGGACAGTTGTTGTTGTCACCATTTATAATGGCCCTTTTAATATGTATATAGTGATGACTTAATTTCATTTTTGTGTCTCAAGCTACTAATAGTAAACAATTCCCCCTTTTTGAGGGTGCGGATCCTCTTAAGCAGTTCTTTGCACCCTGGGCCTCTCTCAGCAATACTAAGCTGCAAGCTGAGGATGCATCCTCAGGATTGGCAGTGGTAGAGCCCAAGTTATATTAGATATCGAACTCACAACATTTTTGTGCAAGGCATGCACTCCAGCCTTTTGAATTCTTTCCCTGTCCCTAAACAGTTTTTCTTGTGTTTATTTGTCACCTGTATTGCCTCTTTGTTGAATGATCTGTTCATATACAGTCTTTGCCCATTATACACACACACATTTATTTATTTTGGGGTCACAGCAGTAGTGTTCAGGGGTTACACCTGGCAGTGCTTAAGGGAATATAGTGTTGGTCATCATCAAACTCAAGCTCCTGTGTGCAAAGCCTGTTTTCAGCCAGCTAAGCCATATCACTGACCCAAGTCTTGCCCATTTTTAAATATACAGACAAATACATATACGGGTGCAGTTTTATACCATATGACATTTCTGTCAATGATAAATCACGTATACAACTGTAATTTCTCAAAATGCCCTAATTTATAGTAGATTATATCACCTTGTATTGTGTAAGCACATTCTCACATTTACAAAGCAACTAAATCACCTAATGATGCATTTTTCAAAATGTGATTTTCAAAATCTTAAATGTCACATAACTATTCTGTTTCTGTCTTTTGTCAGATAGCTGTTTTACAGATATTTCCTCCTAGTATTTTGTACCCAACTGGTGCATAGGAGGCCTAGTGACCCCACTCAACAGTTCTTTTCTTTAAATTTCTATTTATTTATTTACTTATTTACTTATTTATTTATTTATTTATGTCTTTTTGGGGTCATAGCAGGTGATGCTCAGAGGTTACTCCTGATTCTGCACTCTAGAATTACTCTGATAGGGACTGCATTAAATCTGTGTAGTGCTTTGGACAGTATTGCCATTTTGATAATGTTAATCCTCCCTATCCACGAACAAGGGATGTGTTTCTATTTGCTAGTGTCCCCTTTTATTTCTTGAAGTAGTGTTTTGTAATTTTCCTTGTCTAGGTTCTTTAAGTCTTTGGTTAAGCTGATTCCGAGGTACTTGATTTTATGAGGTACTATTGTGAATGGTATTTCTTTAAATGCATCTTTCTTCTCTTTCTGTTGGGATTGGACTGAATTGCCAGGATGAACCCAGTGGTTTGGATGATGCTGAACATATTCTTTTGGCTGCCTTAGTAAATACTTTCCTAAATTATAACAAAATTGTCAGTCTTCATTTTCTCACATATCTCTGTTTCTGCTTAAGTCTGTTTGTTGTCAGTATGCAGATCTTAGGTACTAAGCCTGTTTGTTGTCCATATGCAGATCATACATTGTTTTCCTGTATACAGAAGAACTTTGCATGATCTTTCTGTAACTTTTTTTAAATGACTTTACTGTATTGAGCCTTATGAATTATAGAATGGTAATAAAAGGAGACTTCAGGGCTCTCTACCTTTGTCTCAGAGTCAGAGAGAACCTGGACTCTCCATGACATGCATTTCTTCCGCGTTCCTTTGTCTCAGTGCCTCCGACTGCACGAATATTCATGCAACATCTTTCATTATTTGTATATAAGAAAGCCACGGAATTTTGGATCTTGATTTTGTAGACTGCCACTATACTATACAGATCTATTGTTTCTGAGAGCTTTTCTATAGAGTCTTTAGGGTTTTCTAAGTATAGTATCATGTCGTTTGCAAATAGTGATAGCTTGACCTCTTCCTTTTCTATCTGTATGCCCTTGATACCTTTTTCTTGCCTAACTGCTATGGCCAGTGCTTCCAGTAATATATTGAATAGGAGGGGCGTACATCTACACAATGGAATACTCTGCAGCTCTTAGAAGAGATGAAGTCATGAAATTTGCTTATAAGTGGATAGACATGAAGAGTATCATAGTAAGTGAAATGAGTCAGAAAGAGAGGGACAGATATAGAAGTACTGCACTCATTTGTGGAGTGTAAAATAACATAACACGAGACCTACACCCAAGGACAGTAGATACAAGGGCCAGGAAGATTGCTCCGTTGCTGGAAGCCTGCCTCATGGGGAAGAAGGCAGCTGGAATAGAGAAGGGGTCACTAAGAAAATGATGGTTGGAGGAATCTGTCGGGATGGGAGATGTGTGCCGAAAGTAGATAAAGGAGCAAGCATGATAACCTCTCAGTATCTGTATTGCAAACCACAGTGCCCAAAAGTAGAGAGAGAATATGGGGAATATTGCCTGCCATGCAGGCAGGGGGAGGGTGGGAAAGTGGGGGTATACTGGCAATATTGGTGGTGGGGAATGTGCACTGGTGGAGGGATGGGTGTTTGCTCATTGTGTGATTGTAACTCAGAAATGAAAGCTTGTTAACTATATCTCACGGTAATTCAATAAATTAAAAATAAATAAGTAAAATGAAAGAAAAAAGAATTACTCCTAGCAGTGCCTTGAGGACCATATGTGCTTCCAGAGATTGAACCTGGATCGGCCTCGTGCAAGACAAACGCCCTCCCCTTCATACTACCACTCTGGCCCCCACTCAGCATTTCTTGACCCCTGTAATTCAGTGCAAAGTTCTCGAAGATATGATGCAACGTGGCCCTGTAGTGCTGGGAATTATCTGGCCCCATCTCAGCAGTGTTCAGAGGCCTGTGAGGCCATACCACTTGGTACTTGGGGAGTCTTTACGGTTGCAATCTTCAATGCTCGGAGAGCCATGCTGTGCCAGGTATCAAACTAATATCTGCTGCATGCGAGGCAATAGCCTTCATCCCTATACTATCTCTCCAGCCTGTCTTTACATTTTTAAGAGTCTTCTGCAAAAAAACATTTAATTTTTACTATATATTTTATAGGACATAATTTCAGTGTCATGTCTAATACTTTTCCAATTATATGAATGGCAGTTTTCTTCTAAAAACTGCATGTTTCACATTTAGGAAAAATTAATCTTATTTGTGGTTTTTTGGGGTTTTTTTTGCTTTTTGGGTCACACCCAGCAATGTACAGGGGTTACTCCTGGCTCTGCACTCAGGAATTACTCCTGGTGGTGCTCAGGGGACCATATGGGATGCGGGAATTGAACCCAGGTTGGCCGCATGCAAGGCAAATGCCCTCCCCGCTGTGCTATTGCTCCAGCCCTATTTGTGGTTATTTCTACATAAAATGTGGAATGTATTGTTTTTCATAGGGATTACCAGAAGTTTCCACAGTTGAAGTCATTTTTTTATTGAGTTGCCTTTGTCAAAAACCAGTTGTCCAAGCCTCTGATTATAAAACTGAGAGTATCAAGTAGTTTGGGGAGGAGAGGGAAAGAAGAGGCAGACTAGAAGTGATATAAAGACAGTAATAGAAGGCTTTAGTCATATTTATGGTGATGAAGGTACAGTAAATTTGTACATTGGAATCATACACATTAGTACTATTGTGACCATGTTACCAAAACTATAATAATTTTTTTAGCAATCTTTTGTCCAATGGGAAGGGGTATGTACTTTGTCTGCTTTGATCCCCCATAACACCTGGTCCTTCAAACTAAGAGTAGCCCTAGATTGTGGTCTTTTGTCTAATTTTTGTTTCCAACAGTTCTTAAATGCACACTTTATAAAGAACTTTATGTCACTTATTGTGCTGTGCTCTGTGTAATCTTTTTGTTCTAGGTCATTGTGCCAAGCAGCTTGTAATCATCCAAAACTGCCTCCTTAGATGAAGGGCAAAAGAGAGCAAAGAAAAGGACAGAACACTCATTTTTGGTAGTTGACTTTTTGATGGACTGGAGCGATAGCACAGAGGGTAGGGCATTTGCCTTATACTCAGCCGACCCAGGTTCGATTCCTCTGTCCCTTTTGGAGGGTCTGGCAAGCTACTGAGAGTATCCTGCCTACACAACAGAACCTGGCAAGCTACCCATGGCATATTCAATATACCAAAGACAGTAACAATAAGTCTCATAATGGAGACGTTACTGGTGCCCGCTCAAGCAAATCAATGAACAACGAGATGACAGTGCTACCATGCTTCAGACATTTTGATAATCAAAGCAACTTACATAGAAAATTTATATCTGATGGCCACAAGATGCTTTTCAGATTTTTCCCTGCTCCAAAAAATCTTTAGTCTCTATAGAGGCTTAATTGGATTTAACCATGTGTGTCATCTGGTTAATTATAGCAACACATTTTATCTTAAGGATACGTCTTTGGACAGCTTCTGGAAGTTGAGAAGACAAGTGTAACCAGGAGGAGATAGGGGAAGGATTTGAGGAACCTCTGGTTGCCTAGGTCTGACTCATAAATCTTAATCTTTTTTTTTTTTACAAATTTTTGTATTTTATTTTTAAAATTTATTTTTATTCAAAAAATGGTGATTTTCAAAGTTGTTCTTAATACAGCTGTTTCAGGCATTTAGTGTTCCAAAACTACCAGTGTGACCTTCCCTCCAACAATGTCCCACTTTCCCTCTCAACCACATCCAGCCCCTTTAGGCACAAAATAAATTTACTTTTTATACTTCTTGCTCCATCAAAACTTAAAGAAACGGTAAATAGAATTATCAGAAAATACACCAGTGAGTCAATTTCTGATTGATATATGATTTTAACCTATGTAAATAAGGAAATTAAAACCATTTGATACAATAAATAAAATGCCTATTCTCATTTACATAACTGGGATCTAAAGTATATTGCATTAAATTTTATTTTACACTTGGTAATAATTATGTCTTACCTCTCATTAGTAAAACTTTAAAAATATTCTGTGCTAATATAAGAATTTACCTGAAATTGGCAAGGCCTATATATGTAAATTTTTTATTCACCTATACTTTATATAAACCCTGTGGTTAACAGAGTTGTTCATGATAATTTGTTGCAGGCATTCAGTAATCCAACACCAATCTCACCACCATCACCTTCCCTCCACATTTGTCTCCAATTTTCCCAACCACCCCTTAAGCCTATCTCCATAGCAGATCCACAGTAATTTATTTTATATTGCTTAATAGCAATAAATTGCTAATAGAATTATCAGAAAATATTTCCTTGACTTAAAACCAAGCTCCTGGAAGCGCACAGCTGCTTTGCGGCTGCACAACATCTTAAAGCCTATTTCTCCCTCTGGGAGAACCTGGCAAGCTACCAAGAGTTTTCTATGTTGGGTTCCATCCAATCTGGTATACTGATGTAGGATAACACTACTGCTGGGTTTTCAGTGATGTAGAGTTTGGAAGTGTTGAACAATGTACTCCAGGAAATGCAGAATTAAAAAAAAATAATCTTTATTTTTTATTGAATCACCATGAGATACAGTTATAAAGCTTTCATGTTGGAATTTCAGTCATACAATGATCAAACACCCATCCCTCCACCAGTGTACATTTTCCACCACCAATGTCCCCAGTTTTCCCCCCACACACACCGATCCCACCCTTCACCTTGCCTATATGGCAAACAATCTTCCCCATACTCTCTCTCTACTTTTGAGTATTATGGTTTGCAATACAGATACTGAGAGGCTATCATATTTGGTCTTTTATCTACTTTTGGCACACATCTCCCATCCTGAACTATCCCTCCAACTATCATTGACTTAGTGATCCCTTCGCTTTTCCAGCTGCCTTCTACCCCAGCTCATGAGGCAGGCTTCCAAACATGGAGCAATATTCCTGGCCCTGTCTCTATTGTCCTTGGGTGTGAATCTCATATTAGGTTATTTTATATTCCACAAATGAGTGCAGTCATTCTATGTCTGTCCCTCTCTTTCTGACTCATTTCACTTAGCATGATACTCTCCATGATTATCCACTTATAAACAAATTTCACAACTTCATCTTTCCTAACAGCTGCATAGTATTTCATTGTGTAGATGTACCAAAGTTTCTTTAACCAGTCATCTGTTCTTGGGCACTTGGGTTGTTTCCAGATTTAGACTATTGTGAACAGTGTTATATATAATGAACATACAGGTGCAGATGTCATTTCTACTGTGCTTTTTTGCACCCTCAGGATGTATTTTCAGAAGTGGTATTACAGGGTCACATGGAAGCTCAATTTATAGTTTTTGAAGGAATGCCCATACTATTTTCCCTAAAAGCTGGACCAGTCGGCATTCCCACCAACAATGAAAGAAGAGTCCCTTTCTCCCCACATGCTCATCGTCACTGGGTTATTTTGTTGTTTTAGATGTGTGCTAGTGTCTGTGGTGTGAGATGATATCTCACTGTTGTTTTCGAAATGTAGAATTTTTAACTATCCAGAACAGTTGGAGTTAAATTGTTAACTGGGAGCAGTTTTGTTGTGTGGACGTGAGTGTCACCGCTTTCAGAATTGTTGGGAGAAGTAGCCCATCTCAACGCCAAGAATACCTGGAGATTTCAGCCACAGTGACCCATATAACTGGACTCATGGCAGGTTAATTTCTCAGTGAGTCTTCATCCTGAGATGGTGGTATGTGGCCACAGCCATGGCAGCAACTTGGAATGTGGGAGTGAGTAGCTGCTGGGGCTTTGGGCAGGCATTTGCCTGCCCCACTCAGGAGTGCCCAAGATGTCTCAATCAAGAGTAGATGTCCAAAAAAATTTTGTGACTAGTTGATCTCTTTTGAGATTTATTTATGAGTCTCTGGAGCAAGACTGATAGATGAATTTACATGGTGCCAGAGGTGAATCATGTGCATAACAGCTGGAACTTCCAGAAGCTCAGAGAAATCGAGGAAGGTAGCCCATCCTGACTACGAGAAAGCTTGGAGATTTCAGTCATAGAGACCCACATACCTGAATTTTCAGCAGGTTAGTTTCTCAGTGAGACTTGGTCCCAAGATGATGACATCTGGCTAGAGGCATGGCAGTGACTTTGGAGTGTGGGAGTAAGTGGCTTCTGGGGCTTTCTTTCGGCAGGGACTGGTCTGCCCCACTCTGCTGTGCCCTGAATGGCTCAGCAACGAATGGATTGTAGGATAACATTGGTTTGTCCTTTCTGCCTTGCCACAGGGAGCTCTGTGTTTATCTGTAACCTCTTTCTTTGTGCTCTGCTTCCCCACCTGGCCAATCACCTGTATCTTCTAATCAAACTCTGTTAACTTGTAAATATTGTTTTTCTCATCTCCTTATGTCCTTCGTATAGTTAATTCAGAGCAATGTCCTTTTTGTATAACACAGAAAGACAGGTAATGCTATGCTTTTGTAACTTGCGAGTTTATTGACTCCAAATAATATTCACTATAGGGCATCTTTTTTCTCGACTTAAGCGTCAGTTGCCCTTACCTCCTAGCACCCCAAAAGTAGGGTCCCGACGGGGGACTGGGTGGACCCAAGGCAAGCTGTGTGTTACCCTGGCATCAAAATGGGCCAGATCAAAGCGCCATAATGCTTAACTATAAGTTAAGAACATGATCATGGATAAATTGTGTCATGATCCAAAAAGTAACTGGATTAGGATCCGGCTAGGGTTAGGATAGACTAATCTGGCCTGAGCACTGTAATCTGAGATCTATAGTGAGATGTCCCCAGGATAGCAATCCTACAAGATTAATGTATCTCTTACTGTGTCCATGCAAAATGATTGATATTATAAAGAAGTAGAATTAAGATGGATTTTTAAATGGCTGTTGGACTAAGGAAAGGAGAAACATACCCTAGGTGGTATTTCACTCTTGAGCAGGTCTTCTGGCTGCAGGCAATCAGGAAGGGATTTCATATGTTGATTGTGCTACTTAGACCTGGGTGCGGTTGCTACCACCAAGGTTTGGAGGGTGTGAGGGACTAGAGAGACCAGGACAGCAAGTCTGAGCTTGGAGAAACTAGCAAGAGGCACAGGAGGAGAAGAATGTAGAGGAGAAGAATGTAGGAGCAGGGTTTGGGGGAGAGGAATCAAGGAGAATCTAGGGATCAGGGACAATCACAGGGAATACAAGAGAAGGAAAAGAGATTCAGGGAAGGAGAGTCAGAGGAGAATGGAGATGAGATTGGAATAAACTGCAGTTGACACAAACCAGCCTGGCCCTCATTTTCTCCCCTGTCTGCCCATGGCATCGGTGGTCCCTAGGTAGGGAAGCAGCCCAAGACCAGTGAACACAGGTGGTGAAAGACTCACATGCTTCATATTCATTTTATGAATACACATGGATGTTTAAAACAAATTTGCTGTTACTTGATCTCTTTTGAGATTTTTTAAAATGTCTCTGGAGCTGGTCTGTTAGATGAGCTTACATGGTGCTAGCATAATTGTAAAAGGGGTTGACTTTTTATGAAATGTATACTTTGACTTTATTTTTTAAGTATTGTATTCTTTTGATATTTAAAATCTTTGTCTTTTCATGTGCCTTTTCTACCATTTTTAATAATTCTTCCTCTTCCTTTATCAAATCTCTTTTGGCTATGGCTGTTCCAGTACTGAAAGCAGTCATCCATAATTTCCTTGACTTTAGAAATTGTATTCCTTCTAACAGATTTGTTCATTTACATTGTTAATTTGCAGTATACTTTTTAATCTGTTTGTATCAGACAATTATAAAGAGACCAACCCACATAGGAAGAAATTGACATGTTTAGTAGTAAGAGAGGTGAATATTAAAAGATGCTGTTTGGATGGGGGATCAGTTTCCCTTCTAGAGGGGTATAAGTGTGTGTGTGTGTGTGTGTTAAAAGGAATGAGATAAAATTGACCATTTTAGTGTTCAGGCATGCAGTAGACCCCTGAATGCTGTCCTGTCCTTGAGAACTTCCTGGATCCTGAGCACCTTGACATGTAGTGCTAGTGACTCCAAGCACTACAAGGTATGGCCCCAACAACAATTTAAAAATTACCACCTTAATGATTTTTAAGTAGACAGTACAGAACAAAGATGGCAATGACAAAAAAATCAAAAGGAACAAAAAACATACATTGGTGTACAAACATGTATGGATAAACAGCAAAATTTAGGACAGGAGATTGGCTGTCTTCCCCAGGGACCCTCGGAGGGGATGGGCTCCAGCTTCCCTCCCTGCCCCAAGCAGAGCTCTTGGGAGCCAAAGACTTCTGGAGCCTAGCCACAGCCATGCTCAAGGCCCCTCTCAGCACGTTTGGACGAGCCTCACGCATGAAGGAACCGGTAGAGGAACCCAGGTGTGTGGGACCCGGGGCTGAGACCTCCAAGCCTGCTTGGATCGGGACTGGGCCTCTTCTGCCCAGATTTCCCATTTTCCAGTAGCTAGTTGGTCACACCCAGGGACTGCCCCCGACACCATGTAGTCCCATCAACAGCCAACATCCAGAGACTTAGAACCAAGCTCCCGGAAGAGAGCGACGCAGAGAGTCTCTTGCCCGCATGCTGGCCGTCTTCCCCGGGGCCCCTCGGAGGGGATGGGCTCCAGCTTCCCTCCCTGCCCTGAGCAGAACTTCTGGCAGCCATAAACCTCCAGAGCCTAGCCACAGCCATGCTCAAGCCCCCTCTCCAGAGACTTAAAAGCAAACTCCTGGTAGCGCACAGGCCGCTTTGTGGCCGCACATCTTATAGCTTACTTCTCCCTCTGGTAGAACCTGGCAAGATACTGAGAGTTTCCTGCCCACATGGGAGAGCCTTGCAGACTCCCCATGGTGTATTCATATGCCAAAACCAGTAACAAGCTGGGTTTCATTCCTATGACCCTGAAAGAACCTCCAATGCAGCATCATTGGGAGGGATAAGTGGAGAGAAGCTTCTAAAATCTCAGGACTAGGACGAATGGAGACGTTACTGAGACCGCTCAAGAAATTCAACGATCAACGGGATGATGATTCTTATATTTAATATGCATCATCATCATCATAATGCATATTAAATATAAGAAGAAAATAACAATTGATACATAAATGATGGAACCTTGATACAATGGAATACTGTCAGTCATGTAATACTTTGCAAGCCATTAATTTTTCTAACATTGTTTAAATTTAGAAACCGTTTTTGTTTTGGGGGTCACACCCGATGGTGCTCAGAGTTTACTTCTGCTCTGCACAAAGAATCACACCTAGTGGACTCGGGGGACTATATGGGATGCCAGGGATCAAACTCTGGTCCACCATGTGGAAGGCAAGTGCCATACCTGCTCCATCCCCTAAAACCCCCCTTTAACTGATTATTTTACTATAGAATGGTTTAGAAATCCTGGCGTGTTAGTAGTAACAAACTGTTGAAAGATAAGATTTTAAATATTTTAAACATTTTATTTTTTATTTCATATTTAAATTTTCTCTGAGAAATATTCTTGTTATAGTATTTTGGTAGAGAATGCTCAACACAGGAGCTTTGTGGTAAATTGGCCACTTCCAGCTTGAGACATCTGTTTTGGAAAGAAATTTAGTATCATGTTAGTAATCTGAGAATGATTATATCCTTTACCAAGTCTGCTTGTAAGAATTGTTCCTATGAAATAATCCAAGCAACTTATATATACATGTAGTTACCAGAGTGATATTTATAGTGAAAAATTAGAGTGACTTTAATGTTGTTTGGTAGGTGTAACCTCCCAAACTATGCTCAAGGGACTCGGGCCACTCAACCTGGCTTCGCAGATTCAAGTTATATGGTTGAAGCCAACAATGTAGTGCTACTAGTGTCCAGTGATATTGAAGGCCAACAGGGCAAATGAAGTACTGTGCAGTTAGTTTTGGATATTAGATTTTGGGCCCAACACATGCAATGCATGCATCCCAGCCCTTTTAGTTATCTCCTCACAATTTAATAACTCATTTTATAATATATTTTTCTGTAATTTAATGACTGCAGGACCTGTCAGGAGGTAGCACTAGGGAATGAATGTGTTTTATTAAGTTTTTATGTTTTATGGTCCTAGGGATCAAACTTATAATGCCATACATGCAATTCATGCACTTGTACTCTATCATTGAACTGTACCAGCAGCCCGATTAGTATCTTATATTCCACTTCAGGACATAGTACAAATTTTGTATATTTGTAGTTAGGAGGTTTTGTACATTGTACTTGAAGGGCTTGATAAAGAAAGATCCCTTCTAAGTCAACCCATCCTTATTGAAATAAAGAATACTTTTACTTTTATTAGCACAATTGATTTTAATTCTATAAAATTTTATATATATTCTTTGGTGTCTCTCTTCTTTCACTGGGTAAAATGTCTTAGAGATTTATCCAAATTGTTGCAAGTACGAGTATTTTTGTTCTTTTTATTGCAGTATAGTAATATACTGCAGTAAATTATATATAGTAATATACTGTAATATACTGTATATTACTGTATATAGTAATATACTGCCTCGGAGAGCCTGGCAAGCTACCGAGAGTATCCCACCTGCACGGCAGAGCCTGGCAAGCTACCCGTGGTGTATTCAATATGCCAAAACCAGTAACAACAATAGGCCTCATTCCCCTGACCCTGGAAGAGCCCCCAATACAGCAGCGTTAAGAAGGACAAACAAGGAGAGGCTGACAAAAAATCTCAGGGCCGAACTAGGCTGCAAAAACGAAGAAGGACAAAAATGACTGTTCGCACTTTTAACTCACATACGCTGGCATCAGAAGCATCCATTGAGGACCTGATGGTGCAAGCACGGATGATCCAGTACAACGTCATTGGATTTACCGAGAAGAGAAGGCATCAAACACATCACACCATTTTCAACACTGGAGAAGAACTGTTCCTCGGAACATGCGACAGTAGAGTCGTCAGTTGTGTCGGTGTCCTTGTCAACATGAACTTAACCATGTGCATTGATTCGTTGAAATGCCTAACAACCCGAATTGGATGTTTACATTTGAATAGATGTGGCTCATTGCCGGCAGTTTCTATCTTCGTCATCTACGCACCAACATCCAACTATGACGAAGAAAAAGTTGAGAAGTTCTGCATGGAGCTGGAGAAGTTCTGTAAAGAAGACCACAGCTTCTACAAGATCATTGTTGGTGATTTTAATGCCAAGATAGGACCTAGAAGGTCACCCGAAGAACTCCACATTGGGACCCATGGCCTAGAATGGAAAGAACAGGATGAGAGACTGAGTTCATAATGTTGACCAAGACCATCCATGGTAACTAGCAGTTCCAGAAGGCCAAATCTAAATATTGGACATGGGAGTCTCCCGGTGGATACTTCCACAACAAAATTGGCCACATCATATTCAATTGATGGTTTTGCCTGACCAATGTCGCTGTTGTCTCAAAATTCCAAATGGGATCAGACCATCGTTTCCTTCATGCAAAATTCTATGTCACGGAGTGGGGAGAAAGGGCTACAAGTTTAAGAAGAGAACTCCCAGAATGACCACGAACTGGGAGCTCTTTGGTACTACTGCAAGCAATATGAGAAGATGCCATTGTTGACAACATCAATGAGGAATATGATCGACTGGTTCAGCACCTCCATGATTGTGCGAGGAATGCAGAGAGAGAGAAAGCCACAAAAAGTCGCCTGTCTTCAGAAACTCTCAAGCTCATTCACCAACATGGTCTGGTCTGAACCTCAGGCAATCACAAGCTAATATCCGAGCTTGTAAAGCTGTGCAGAGAAGTAATAAGGGAAGACCTTAAAGATAGAAGAGCAGCAGTGTTAGCCAATGAGGCAGAAGCCAAGAAAAGTATTCGCAACAGCCGCCTGTCCTTTGCCAACTATAAGACTAAGATGACTGCCCTTCGATGTCTTGATGGATCTATCACATCTTACAGAAGGGCAATGAAAAAGGTTATCCATGTCTTCTACTTGGGTCTCTTTGATAGCCACATACACCTGCCCACATACCAAATTCCACAGGATGGATAGGTCGTTCCCAGCGTTCTCCGTTCCGAAATCCGACAAGCCATTTTGTTAGCAAAGAAGCATACAGCACCCGGTCCAGACAAGGTCATACCTGAACACCTGAAGAATCTGCTGCCAGTATTCGTCAATACACTGTCTCTGCTCTTCACATGCTACCTGTCTGAATGCAAGATTCCGTCCCAATGGAAAACCAACAGGACTGCCTGTTGTACAAGAAGGGAGGCATCCACGACTCGGCAACTATCGCAATCTGCCTGTTGTCTGTCGTCTACAAGTTGTTCACTCAAGTCATCCTGAATAGAATAGGCAGAACAGTAGATGAAGGACAAACATGTGAGCAGGCTGGATTCCAAAAAGGATTCAGCACAATCGACTATATCCACATGGTAACCAAGCTCATTGAGGTCTCGCAAGAGTTCAAGATGCCGCTCTGTCTAACTTTTCATTGGTTTAAAGAAGGCCTTTGATTCTGTTGAGACTGAAGCAGTCATTGAAGCCCTAGCCAAACAGTGTGTTCAAACTCAATACATCAGGATCCTCCATGAGCTGTATTACGGATTCACCACCAGGATCTCACCATTCTACAAAGAAGTGATCATTGACGTAAAGAGAGGGGTTTGGCAGGGCGACACCATTTCAGTGAAACTCTTCAGTGCCACTCTCGAGAAAATCATGTGACAACTGGAATGGGAAGGAATGGGAGTGATGATAAAACAGTCAGCAACTACACAATCTCTGCTTCACTGATGACATTGTTCTCATAACACCAAATATCAGCCAAGTGGCATGAATGCTGGCTGACTTCGACTGTGAGTGTGGAAAGATTGGATTGCAGCTGAATCTCACGGAGACATAGTTCATGGTAAATGGACTAGTTCCTGATGTTCCACTTGCCCTCAGCAGAACGAACATATCCAAATGCAGCAGTTATTTGTACCTAGGTTGGAAACTCAACATGACAAACGACCTCGCACCTGAACTGTCCAGGAGGAAGAGAGCAGCGTGGAACGCCCTCAAGAGCATTGAAGAAGTGGTTAAGAGGATGAAGAACCTCCGGCTCTGGGCACATCTTTTCGATTCCACCGTTCTTCCTGCACTAACATACGGCTCAGAGACCTGGGCTCTATGAAAACAGAATTAGAAAAAAAATGAAAACAGAATTAGAATGATATTTGGGCATCCCAAAGATAAATCAAAAGAGCTATGCTTGGACTACCACGTTTCACTCAAGTGAGAGAAAGAATCTGGAGTTTCTGTGTCATTTGGTAAACATATGTTTAACTTTGTAAGGAATTCCCACTTTTTTTCTAAACACTAACAATATATATTCTTACTGGCACTGTCCCTGAAATCTCTAAGTTCTTATCCTTATCAGTGCTTGATAATATTTCATATTAATCATTCTTGTGGATACATAGTGACCTCAAATAAGTGCTTCTTGGTTTTAACTTTCTGGGGAGGTGCACAGCCAGCATGGTGCTTGAGAGACCATACTGTACTGGGTATCAAATTTAGATCTCCAGCATACAAAGCTTTTTTCCCAGCCCTTGAGACACCACTTTGGCTAAATATTCATTCTTTTGAACAAAAAATTACATTTGGGGACATTTTCTAAGCTCATAATCCGAAATCCAGAACAAAATTAAATTGACATACCCACACTACACACTGTGTATTTTGTGTGTGTGGCATAACTTTTAATATTGAAATTTGGGAAATAACCTGTCTGGTATTAGATACAGTCAAAATAATGAAAAAGTGCAATCATTCTAAATTGTAATAAAAGCAAAATATGAAATTGTATATAGAACATATAACCAACCATAGAGAATGATGTTTATTAGAATAGGCTAGCTGAGCTGGAGAGATGGTATAGGGGCGTAAAGCATTTGCCTTGCACATAGCCTATCCCACTTAAATCTCTAGTGGTGCATATGGTCTCATGAACACAGAACAAGGAGTAAGCCTTGATTATTGCCAGGTATGACCCAACTCTCCTCTCCCCCACATAAAATAGACTTCAATTTATTTTATTATTATTATTTCTCCACGGGCTGCCTGCAACTGGATGCTGCTGTGTAGCTCTAGGCTGGTGCCCCTGAACAGTTGTGTGAGGCTCGGGTGGATCCAGAGCACTGCTACAAACGTCCTTAAAATAACATTTTTAAAAAGCCTTCTTACAAAATATTTTGGTTACAAATTAGGTAATCCACATAGTAACAAACCTGCTCCTAAACACTGCTGTTGTTTTAGGGGCCAACCACAGTGATCTCAGGCTGGTTGTGTTGGGAGGGGGCAGGGTCATGCCTTCGTGGTGGGGACGCCTTAGGGTCCCAGGGTGGGACATGGCATTGTCTGGCGCCGAGTGTCCCTTCAGGAGCCAGCAGTGCGTGGACGCCCCAGAGCTGGGCCCTGACAGCACAGGCAGCCTGGCCCTCACCTTTGCGGCCTGTTGGAAATCCGTCTTCTCCGGGAAGTTGAGGCCACTCGCTATCTGAGTTGGTCTCTGCAGCCTCACGCAAACCTTGCTTGGCTGGACATTGGCGTGAACCAAAACCAATGCGGTGCAAATTCCCGAGGAGCAACTTCCACCTTTCCCAGCTGCGTGGTCTCATGTGCAAATACACCCAAATATAACAGACTCCAAGTCTGCAGAGAGCCATCGTGCACGTGGCATGTTGTCCTTTTTATGGAGAAATGCAGTGCATTCATTTAAAGATTACACTAAAAGTTGGTCCAGGGGCTGGAGCAATAGCACAGCAGGTAGGGCTTTTGCCTTGCTCGCGGCCGACCCGGGTTCGATCCCCAGCATCCCATATGGTCCCCTGAGCACCACCAGGAGTAATTCCTGAGTGCAGAGCCAGGAGTAACCCCTGTGCATCACCAGGTGTGACCTGAGAAGCAAAAATAAATGAATAAAGCCAACAGATTCTTTAAAAATAAAAAGCTGGTTCATTCTTGGATGAGTTGTAGCTTGTGTCCTGCAGGTTGCCGGGGCACCAGGGCTCCCTGGGGCAATTTGACGGTCACTGGACACTTGAAGGTCAGCCTCCATAGGGGAACAATGGCTAGAGTTGATGAGAACAGGTGTGGAGCACCTGGAAGGCAAGTGTCTCAGAGGGTGTAAGAACCTTAATGAACATGTCAAAAGTTCTTGCCATACGCTAGGGTATTTTAAAAAATAACAAGATACCATCAAGCTTACTCAAAATCCCATTTAAAATAGGGAATTTATGACCCGGTGCCACATCAGGATTTTAAGGACAGGTCTCTGAGTGCCAGTAGGTGTCTGCAAATGGGCTCCGGTCCTGAGACATGCCACTTGCCCGGAGTTGTTCAAGTCACCTCCAGAGATTGGAAATTTGTATTGTAAATTCCCAGAAGAGCCTGGCAAGCTCCCTGTGGTGTATTCAATATGCCAAAAAACAGTAACAATAACATTCTCATTCCCCTGACCCCGATAGAGCCTCCAATCATTGGGAAAGACCAGTAAGGAGAGGCTGCTAAAATCTCAGGACTGGGATGAATGGAGACATTACTGATGCCCACTTGAGCAAATCGATGAACAATGGGATGAAAGTGATGATGACAATGATGATTATTATTTTTGGCTTTTGGGGTGAAGCCCAGCGATGCTCAGGGGCTATTCCTGGCTCTGTACTCCAGAATTGCTCGGAAGACCCTATGGGATGCAGAGGATCAAACCCAGGTCAGCCATGTGCAAGGCAAATACCCTACCCAGTGTACTATCTCTCTGACCCCTCAATTTTTTTTCCTTTTGGGTTATACCCAGCGATGCACAGGGTTTACTCCTGCTTCTGCCCTCAGGAATTACTTCTGGCAGCAGTTGGGGGACCATTGGGATGCTGGGAATCAAACCCAGGTCAGCTGCATGCAAGGCAAACACCCTACCCTCTGCGTTATCGCTCTAGTCCTGAGACCCCTCAATTTTTGAGGTTTCTTTTAACTCACTGGTACATCGATCTGAAAATTCTGGGGCAACCTTAGGAGTGGGGTGGGTCAAGTACCCAGCAGCCACACACATATCCCACAGCTGTTGCCATGCAAACCATAAAAATGGCCCAACTTTGAGTGGGGAGAAGGGGACCCTTCTACACTGCTGGTGGGAATGCCGAATGGTCCAGCCCCTTTGGAAAACAATATGGACGCTTCTCAAAAAATTAGAAATTGAGCTTCCATTTGATCCAGCAATACCACTTCTGGGAATATATCCTGGAGAAACAAAAAATTATAGTCAAAATGAGATCTGCACTTATATGTTCATCGCGGCACTGTTTACAATAGCCAGAATCTGGAAAAAAACCCGAGTGCCCGAGAACAGACGACTGGTTAAAGAAACTTTGGTACATCTATACAATGGAACACTATGCAGCTGTTAGAAAGGATGAAGTCATGAACTTTGCATATAAGTGGATCAACATGGAAAGTATCATGCTAAGTGAAATGAGCCAGAAAGAGAGGGAGAGACATAGAAAGATTGCACTCATCTGTGGAATATAGAACAACAGAGTACAAGACTAATACCTAAGAATGGTAGTATACAACACCAGGAGGTTGGCTCCATAGCTTGGAAGCTGGCCTCACACACTGGGGGAAAGTCATCCCAGATGGAGAGGGGAACACCAAGTAATATGTGATTGGAGATCCTGCGCGGGAAGGGAGATGCATGCTGAAAGTAGACTAGAGACTGAACAGGATGACCACTCAATACCCCTATTTCAAACCACAACACCCAAAAGGAAAGAGAGATATCAAATTGAAATGCCCTGCCACAGAGGTGGGGTGGGGTGGGGGGATGGGACTGGGGGTGGGAGGGATACTGGGTTCATTGGTGGTAGAGAATGGACACTGGTGGTGGGATGGGCTATCAAACATTGTATGAGGGAATAACAAGAACAAAAATGTGTAAATCTGTAAAAAAGAAGAAAAAAGGAAAGAAAATGGTCCAACTTCACTGCTTCACTACTAATCTCTGCAGAGATGCCAAGCTAACGAAAAAATACAGGTACACTGTTTTGGGGACTGAAAACTCTGAAGTCTACTCAGAGTTGGGACAAGAACCATTCACCACCCTTCTGTACTGCCAGAAGCCTTAACAGTCACACCTACATCACACAACCACTGCCATGTAAGCAATGCCCTAGCTTCACTACTAATATTGGAAGAGATGCAAGTCAAGCACCTGAAACTCATCTGCCCAGTTCTACAGATCCTGGACTTACTGTATACACCTCCAAACTCCCAGAAGGAGCACACTATAGTAGCTGGAAAATTAACATAAAAGTCAACTAGGTTTAGTAAACAAAAACAACAGAAGGCTGAACAAGCAACAAGCAGCTTAGTGAGCCCTCAGACAATGACTTTAAGGACCCCATAGTGAGATATAACAATTTTCGCCAATTTTCTTTTACTGAAACATTTTTAATAATTCAGTTAACCATTTTGTTTTAATAAGCAATATAAAATAAGTTGTTTTGTCTGGAATGCATACAAGCTTGAGATATAGGTGGTAAACTGGAGGTAATGGTAAAAGGAAGATCACATTGGAAATGGGATTGGTGTTGGAACATTGAGTGCCTGAAACAGCTGTATTATGAACAACTTTGTAAACCACGTGTTTAGTAAAGTTTTTTAAAAATGTTTCTTTATATCTTTGGGTGGTTGTACTATGTATTTTTTCTTTTATTCTTTTGTATTGGGGGCAACAATCATATTAACATTTTAAAATAGCATAAAATATTTATTTATTTATTTATTTTGGTTTTTGGGTCACACCTGGCGATGCACAGGGGTTACTACTGGTTCTACACTCAGGAATTACTCCTGGCGGTAGTCAGGGTATGGGACATTGGGATTCGAACCCGGGTCGGCCGCGTGCAAGGCAAACACCCTACCTGCTGTGCTATCGCTCCAGCCCCATATTTTTATTTTTAAGTATGTTTTATTACTTTATTTTTTTGCTGTTTTTTGGGGAGCCACACCCAGAAATGCTCAGGGGTTCCTCCTGGCTCTGCACTCAGGAATTACTTCTGGCGGCAGTTGGAGGACCATAAGGGATGCTGGGAATCGAACCCGGGTCGACCGTATGCAAAGCAAATGCCCTACCCGCTGGATTATTATTCCAGCCCCAAATATTTGTTATTTTAAATAATTTTTTAAAACATACACATTTGGGCAGGAATATGTAAGAAGTAGAATACATGCTTACCATATGTGAGACCCTAGAGTCTGTCCCAAGCACCAAAAACTGAGTTATGCATAGTTTTTTAAACTTTTTCATCACTACCTGGCAGTGCTTGGAAGCTACTTCCAGCATAGTGCATAGGGGTCATTCCTGGTGTGCTTCAAGGGCACCAGGAATGTTAATGGGGATCAAATCCAGAATTCTCAAATGCCAAGCATGCAATCCAGCCTTTTGAGCCATCTGCCTACCCAACCCTCTCAGTTCAACTTTATTTCATCTTCACTTAAAGATTGATTTTATGAGTCAGAATGATAATACAGCGTGAAGGGCATTTGCCTTGTACATGGACAACCCAGGTTTGATTCCTGACATCTCATGTAGTCCCTGAGCACCTCCAGGAGTGATTCCTGAGTGTAGAGCAAGGAGTAATCCCTGAGTACTGCTGGGTGTGGCTTGAAAATGCAAAATAAAGCTTGATTTATAGAACACAGACATTTGTAATAGTTTCAAAACCAGGGAAATTTAAGTAATAGAAATATTTATAATATTGTTAATTCAAGTTACATAAAGTTTTGCAGATTTTGCTTGTTTTATTTTTTTTCTCTTGGCAAAGGGCAATTTATTTTGAAATGTTGCTTGTGTTTGTTTTTGGGAATCATTTTTGTTTTGGGGAAACATTTTGTTTTTGGGAAACATTTCTGTTTCCCAGATTTTGCTTGTTTTAATATCAAGAAATAAATTCGACATTATACATTTGATTTTTTTTTGTTTGCTTTTTGGGTCACACCCAGTGATGCTCAGGGGTTACTCCTGGCTTTGCACTCAGGAATTACTCCTGGTGGTGCTTGGGGGACCATATGGGATGCCGGGGATCGAACCCGGGTCGGCCGCGTGCAAGGCAAACGCCCTACCCGCCGACATTATACATTTTAGACATCTGTTCTATCAATGATCTATATCCCCAGCTATATATTATAACAGAATTAATTATAAGATAAAATAATAAGAAGAAAATTTCCTATATGAACATTATGCAAGTGAAATAAGTAGCAAGAGCATCTGAGAGTAGTAATATTGGATGACATAGATTTATTGTTACTTCCTTCAGGGTTCAATTTTCTTAATATTAAGACTTCATTTGCTATAGTTTATATTTACATATATTCCTACTTATGTTCTGAATCTACTTGATCAAAAGGTCTAAGGAAGTTAGCTTTATTGTAAACACTTTAAAATCTGTAATTAATGCCTTCAACAAAATTGACATTCTAAAGCTGACATAATCTGTTGACTCTCTTTTGAACAATATACAATTGAACAGTATACAATTAATTCATTATGACAATCCTATAGAGAGTCAAAACAATGGAAAACACCCTTGAGAGTACAAATACATTATTATACTTAATTTGTCATCAGTTATTAACAAGAATTTTTCAGATCATAATATTTACTTTTCTGCAAGATCATAATATTTACTTTTCTGCAAGAGCGTCTCTTGCCCACACACCTGGCTGTCTTCCCCGGGGCCCCTCGGAGGGGATGGGCTCCAGCTTCCCTCCCTGCCCTTAGCAGAGCTCCCGGCGGATGAAGACCACCGGAACCTAGCTACAGCCATGCTCGAGGCCCCTCTCCACACATTTGGACAGGCCTCACGCATGAAGGTACCGGCAGAAGAACCCAGGTGTGTGTAATCCCATCAATGGCCAACATCCAGAGACTTAAAAGCAAGCTCCCAGAAGTGATATCTTGTAGCCTGCTTCTCCCTCTGGAGGAAATTGGCAAGCTTCTGAGAGTTTCCTGCCCACATGGGAGAGCCTTGCAAGCTTCCCATGGTGTATTCATATGCTAAATCCAGTAACAAGCTGGATCTCATTCCCCTGACCCTGAAAGAGCCTCCAGTGCAACATCGTTGGGAGGGCCAAGCTGAGAGAGACTTCTAAGATCTCAGGGAAAGGACGAATGATAGGTTTCTGAGCCCACTCGAGAAATCGACGATTAACGGGATTTCGTGATTCGTGATTCATGTGGATATTTACTTTTATGAATTATAGTAGTAATTGAATGAACTTCTCAGAAGTAGTAATGAAATTTGGTCCTGATTTTCCATTTTTTCAAGTACAACCATAAAATTGTATAAATTAGTATATCAAATGAACAAGAAACTTCCATCAGTGGCAGAAAAATCACTGTATCTGTGACCTGTGTGATCATTTAATGAATTTAATCTAGGTACATAATTTATTTTGAATTTTAAAAAATATATTACAGATTTTATGTTCTATGATCCTTTATTCTTATGCATTCTTTTTCTGCAACATTGCTTTCTTGGGTTTCTTTAAATATTTACTTTCTGCTATTTTTACTCTCAAATTATAAATTGCATGAAGAATATACTGTTTCTTCTTCTGAATACCTGATATTCTAACATCCAGTCCAGGACAGAAGATAAAATAGAGCGATTCAAGAAAGCCGTTGAGTACTATTCCATCACAACCAAACTCTCTTCACTGCCAGTGGGACCCTCCTCAATTCTAGGTAAGGACTAAGTTAGCCCCTCAAGAACTCCTAGACCAAAGTGGAATTACTTGATATTATAAGCTCCTCCTCTAAGTCATTCTTGTTCAGTAGACATTCTCCATTTGTGATTTCCATGTAAAAGGAAGGCAACAAGAGATAGAGCCCTGATTTGTGAATTTATAGATGGGATCCATTGCCACTTCCTCAGCTTGGGCTTCTTCTGGCACTAATCACTTTTGTGACTTGGTGTATATGAAATTGTCCTCCCTTTGAAGTCAGGTCTGAGTATGAATTACACCTCTGTTGCTTACTAGCTATGCCATCTTGGCAAGTTACATTTTATGGGTTGTGGCTCATAGTACCTATTTTATGGGATTGTTATTAGGTATAAAATTTATGTAATCTCCCTGGCATAGTACAATATAGCTATTGCATAAATTGTAACTTATTGTTAATAATAATTATTGATGTGATATGGATTAGAAGAAGGCAACATGGTAGAATTATTAGTATTGGCTGAAGTATCACCTTTCTCTTGGCTTCAGGTTGTCGGAATAATCGACTTGGAAATCCTCCCATTCCACAAAATCAAATGGGAACAATCCCTGCTGGAAAGCCAGTGGTGAGTATCTTATACATAACCTGAGACCATTTATTAATACTAGAATTGGGTTGCTTCCCAATTTTTATAATCTGAATTAAGGAGTTAGGATGTTTCTGTGCTGTCAGAATATTAAGGCCGTATATAACTATGTTATTTTCTCAACCTGACACAGACTATTGAAAGAGTATTCTTTTTCAGTGTTTCAATTCTCTTTCCAAATCATACCTGCTAGAGCATTGTGAAGGTAGATTAGCTAATGTAAGAGAATGGTTCCAGGGGACATGATTTGGTCCATTGTCCTGCCTCTGGAGGATTCTGTCTGCAAATCGCTTTTAGAATTATTTCTTGTTATTCTAAATAGGTTCTTTATATCCCAACAAATCCTTTTACTGGCACCATCCACTATATCACAATTTGTGAGGGAATCATCTTGGAGTCTTATAAAGTGCTTAATAGCTTTTCTGTCTGTTTTATCCTTTAGTTCCCTCACCACATGTCCCAGAAAATGAAATATCCACCAACATTCCCAATGGGACCCAACTCCTCTCTACTCTTCTCCCCCCAAGCTTTGGGGGAACCCCAGGCTTTTTCTGAGGATCCTATGCTGCAGGACAACCCCTTTGCAAATTGGGCTGTCCCTTATGATTCCTCTGCATCCCAGTTTCCCAGTTATCTGACTTCCAAAGGCTCACCTTCTTTGGGACCAGACTCTTCCCACTCCTCTTCCTCTGATGGTGATGAGCCAAATGGACCCAGTTCTGAGTAAGTATCTATCTGTTAGATACCCTGATGAACAGCCTTCGGAAGCATCTGTATTTTTCTTCTGGTAATCTGGGCAGGGGATATGGGGAAGAGTATGCTCATGGCTTTTCTCCTTAGCTCCCAGCTCTTAAGAGAACTAGGAAAACTCTATGCTTGACTACTTACTTTATGCTCATTTTGACCCTGTATACATCGCAGTTTTCAGTTACCCAGGCAACCAAAAGGCAGTTTAGCAGCTGATTAAGGAAGCCCTGGTATGGGTATACTATATATATCATGACATGTACTATATATAATATCACAATATCATATATATCATTTGTAAGTTTTTGAGGTATTGTGGGTAGATTGTAAAAATAAAAAAAAGAAGATTTAAAGAGTTGAGATATTGAAACAGTTGAACAGTTATATTGATTATTAACTAAGAACAGGATTCAAAGAATAGTGTTTTACATTAGCTTCTTTGTTCTTGGCTTATTCCTCCAATAATATTCTTTATTACAGATTATTCCTAAGAAATGGAAGTTGAGGTTTCAGTTATATATTTTTTTTATTTGAGGGCCATACTCAGATCTTGTCCTATGTTAGTGTCAGGGGTTGCTCCTGGCAGTTCTTGAAGGACCATCTAGTGCTGGGAAACAAACCTTTGCTTCCTGCATATAAAGCCTGCACTCTAGTCCACTGAGCTATCTCTCCTTACCCCAGTTAAAATTATTTTCTTAAACTATATGCAGACTCTAAATGTACTCTCTATTATATATGTGTGGCAGTTTGTACACTCTTTTGTTTAAGGGTGAGCTCAGTCTCTGTTTGAGGTATGTGGTCTACAACTGAGTGCCCCTGACCCTCTTAAACATGCCCAATTTCAAGATTAAGGGTGATTACTGTGACTTTAGATCATTTAGGTTTATGTAATGTGAAAGAAGTCAGGAGGGAAGTGATAACCAGTGAGAAGAAAGGTATTTGGTCCAGAGGTTTATGATTCCCTGGGAAAAAAGAGCAGACTTCTTGGAATTTTGTTATCAACCTCCTTTCATTCTTCTGTACTGTATTTCTAAAAACTTTTAGTCACGTCACAGAAACACCTCAGCAGCAGCCTGGATGGGAGGATCCAAATGGTGACAGGGGATCTTGGGTACAGCCTGTGGATGCTGGAGTTTCAGATACCAACCTGGGTAATGGTGAACCACACATCCCATCTCTACTGTCTATGTCTACGAGGAACCACATGGACATCACCATTCCACCTTTGCCTCCAGTAGCTCCAGAAGTTTTGCGAGTTGCTGAACACAGACACCGAAGGGGTCTTATGTATCCATATATCTACCATGTCCTTACTAAGGTGAGAGAGTACATTGGCATTTGCCTCCCTGGCTCTTAACATGTAGTTCATACTTCCTTGAACTGTAAGTTACCAACAAAAATTGTTGGTATCTGAAGGAAAATTTTAAAAGTTCAAATGTGTTGGGTCCCCACATTGTATTGAGGGCATCAGGTGAGTCAGGATCAACCAGCTTTGAACTATGCAGTAAATGTGGCCCCCTGGAGAACAAGTATAATTATGGAATTTTAAAGTAGATAAAGCACTAAGTTCGTGGATTCTGGTGTCAGGATAAATACAGTGCAAGCAGAGACTCTTTGCTCTTAATTTTTCTGTCTTCTTTTACCACTCCAACACTCCTCTCCTTCAGTCTTACTATAAAAATCAACAAAATGTCTCAGATGAAATTTTCCTATTTAATCAGCTATAGTCATAGCAGATTTCACTTTATAATTATCATTATAATTTGGGCTACTCCAAGCTCTGTGCTCATGAATTACTTTGAGAAATGCTCAGGGGACGTTGTGGTACTGGGGATTGAATCCAGGCCTCCCACATGATAGCAGAGAGTTTTAAAATGAAATGTAGAGGCCGGGGAGAGAGTAGAGCAGATAGGATATTTGCATTGCTCTTGGCTGACCCAGGTTCTATCCGTAGCATCCCATATGGTCCCCTGAGCCTGCCAGGAGTAGAATGCAGAGCCAAGAGTAATCACTGAGTGCCAGCAGATGTGGCCTAAAAGTCAAAATAAATATATATTTTAAATAAAATGAAATATAGTTCTAAAACTGGCTATGGTTGGGGTCAAAGAGGTAGTTCAAGGGACTGAGTGCATGATTTGTAGGCAGGAAGATTTTATTCAATCCCTGGCACTACATGATCCGCTTAGCACCTCTGGGAGTGAGCCTGAGTGCAGAATCAGTTGTAAACCTTGTGTACAATTAGATGTGGCTCAAAAATCTAAAACTGGGTATGGTCAGCTGTGCTAGTCATATTTTTGTGTTAGTCTGAAATTTTGCCTAAATGCAATTAAAATTTTTGACAGGCTACAGAGGCTATGTATAGTTCTTATAGTAATGATTCTTTTTAGCTCATTTCCAAACCTTGAGTATATTCACTTTAGCCTTTCTTTTGAAATATTTTCTTTTTAGGGTGAGATTAAAATCCCTGTATGTATTGAAGATGAATGTAACATGGAGCTGCCTCCAGCTGCTCTCCTATTCCGGTCAGCTCGTCAATACGTATATGGGGTCCTTTTCAGTCTTGCAGAGACACAGAGAAAAATGGAACGTCTGGCTATACGGCGGCGGCTGCCTATAGAAGGTAAACATAATTTTGACCATTTTCTTACAGCTTGATGTAGAGCAAAAATGTCTATGCAAGTACTTCATACTTTCTTTTTAAAATTTTTTTTCTTCATACTTTCTTTATGAGGTAAAAGGCCTTACCATAACATTGATGTTTGTGATTTTGGTGTACATAGTTACTGCACCAAAGTACCAAAACCCCCTCTTTTGTCCTTATCCCCATTAATCCACTACATTCCTCCCCACCCACCCCACAACTGATAAATTCAGTTCTGTTATCAGAAGCCACGGGTTAATTTTCACTATATACTGATAATGTCTTTTCCGCTGCTTTGTTTCTTTATATTTCATATATAAGTGACATCATCCATTGTTTATCCTTCTCCCTCTGATTTACTTTGCTTAACATGACACCTACAAATTCCATTGTGGTTTCAGCAAAAGTCAAGCTTTGATATTTTTTTATATATGAATGGTAGCCTATATATACATATGCATGTACATACATATACATATACGTGTATGTAGATGTATATATATATGTATATATACCACATTTTCTTTATCCACTCATCTATCATTGAGAATTTTTATGGTTACCTGATTTTGCCTATTGTAAGTAGTACTGCAGTGAACATAGATGTGCATATATTTTTTGAATTAATTTTATTTTGCTTTTTGAGTCATATCTGGAATTGCACAGTGGTTACTCCTGGCTCATGCACTCAGGAGTTACTCCTGGTGGTGCTCAGGGGACCATATAGGATGCTGGGAATCGAACCCGGGTCTGCCGAGTGCAAGGCAAACGCCCTACCTGCTGAGCTGTCACTCCAGCCCTGTCATGTGCCTTTTGGCTATTCGAATTACTATGCAATTTTTATTCAATGTCGGGTGTGACCCAAAAAGCAAATAAAAACATAAATAAAATCATGTTAGATCATATCATGACCATAAAAGAAACTTCAAAAACTCAAAATAAGAGGAAGTTTCTCAAATTAATTAATAAACCTACATAAACTTGTAGCTAACATTGCATGTAATGATGAAAGATAATGTTTTTCTCCTAAAATGAGGAGCAAGGCTAGAATTCTGGAATATCTAGCAACTTTAGTTAGGTAAGAATGTGAAAAGAAGGCATACAGATCAGAAGAAAAGAAATGAAAATGCACCCAATTGTAGATGGTCCGTGTTAAATATCACAAGAGTGGACTGGTGATATATAGGTCAACAGAAGAACATTTGCCTTGCTCTATTGTAAGTAATATAAAAAAATAATTACAAAATAGCTAATAACTGTGGCACAAAGCCTTTATTTCTTTTGTTGTTGCTGTTTTGTTGTTGTTTTGGAGTCACATATGGTAGTGCTCAGGGGCTACTCCTGGATCAGTACTCAGAGGACCATGAATTACTGGGGATCTAGCCCAGCCCACTGAGCTATCTAGCCCCACATCTTGCTTTCTTTATCTGTAAAATAAATAAAATAAAATACTGTGATCAAAATACTTCTCTCTCAGGACTGTTATGAGAAATAAATGAGATTTATATTACATGTAAAGTATTTAACATATAACAGGCTTCTGATACATATTACTCCTGTTATATCTGCTAACAAAAATTATAGCAACAATAAAGAAGTATGTTGTACTGAAACGTTCATTGTGATTAACTACAGAAATTCTCAGAGATTCTCTAAAGCCTGTTTTTCCCTCAACTTGTGTGTTGTAGTTCCATCAGTGATCCTTAAAGAATGGTCTGCCTATAAAGGAAAGTCACCTCAAACTCCTGAGCTGGTATCTGCACTGACATTTCGGGAATGGACTTGCCCAAACCTCAAGAAGCTTTGGCTAGGCAAAGCAGTGGAGGACAAGAACAGAAGGATGCGGGCCTTTCTGGCCTGTATGAAGTCAGACACTCCCAGTATGCTCAATCCAGCTAATGTCCCCACCCATCTGCTGCTCATGTGCTGTGTACTCCGGTAAGCCATGTGACATACAGGGAAGTAACCAGGCATTTCTTACTTCTTTGACATTTCCTTTAAAGTAAGTCTTCTCATGGTATTAAGGAATAGGTAAGTTTTTATTTAATTTAGGTTTCACAAATATGGAAACTGCTGATACTCTCTTCAATTTATCTTTCTCTATTTATGATTCTGTCATCAGTCCATGCATGATCCCTATTTTGTTTATTTATTTTTATTTTTTGGTCACACCCAGCAGTGCTCAGGGGTTTCTCTTGGCTCTGCACTCAGGAATCACTCCTGGCAGGCTCCGGGGACCTTATAAAATGTCAGGGATCGAACCTAGGTTGGCCACATCCCAAGGCAAGTGCCCTACTCACTATACTATCTCTTTGACCCTAATCCTGTTTTATATTTGGTTTTATATTTTTTTGCCTTCCTCAATCTTTAGTCCTGATCCAGTTCTCTTTTCTACTACTGGTTTTCTGTTCTTGGGCACTTATTTGAGGTTTATGCAAGCCACCTTCCATATATTTATACATACATATCTATGTAGTCTATAATGTTGCTTTGCAGATCATTTTTATTTATTTTTCACTCTTCTTTAGATATGGATATTTTGATATGGTTCATTCCTTTTATTTTTAATTTTTTAAAATTTAATTGAGATATAGTTACAAAGCTTTCATGTTTGAGTTTCAGTCATACAATGATCGAACATCTATCTCTCCAACAGTACACATTTTCTACCACCAATGTCCCCAGTATCCCCCCTTTCCCAACCTTCCCCCTGACTCTATGGCAGACAGTTGCCCCCATACTCTCTCCCTACTTTTGAGCATTATGGTTTGCAATATAGATACTGAGACGCTATCATGTTTGGTCCTTTATCTACTTTCAGAATACATCTCCCATCCCAAACGATCCCTCCAACCATCATTCACTTGGTGATCCCTTCTCTATTCCAACTGCCATCTCCCCCAGCTCATGAGACAGGCTTCTAAATATGGAGCAGTATTCCTGGCCCTTGTGTCTAGTGTCCTTGGTTCATTTCTCCTAATTGCTGGATTAATTGCTCCAACAAATACTAATATTACAGTATTTTATTTATGACATTATAGATGTTTGCTTCTAGTTCTTAGATATTAGTTTGTAGTCACAATTTTCATTATCATGGCTTCTTAATTTTTGATAATTCTGAAAATTTCAAGTATTATATTTTCAAAAATTTCATTTCCTTGACTATAAATGAAGCCAATCTATTTATAATCATTTATAATCATTTATTTTCTTATTCTCTGAGAAAGTATTTTTGCAGTTTTTATTTATGTTATTCATCTTTTTCCTGTCTATTATATAATTTTATTGTCACATATGTGTGTGTAGCTAATATACTTTCCAGCAGTTAAAAAGATAGTACAGGAATTAAGGTGCTGCCATTCACATGGCAACTCCACTTTGCTGCGGTTGGTAGTGGTTATTTATTTATATTTTTGCTTTCCAGACCATTTAATTGGTTGTTATATACTTATTTTTTTTAAATTGAATCACAGTGAGATGCACAGTTACAAGGTTGTTGATTTGATTTTAGTTATGTAATCTTCCAACACCCATCCCTTCACCAGTGTACATTGCCCACCACCAGTATCCCGTTTCCCTCCCACCCCATCCTCTGCCTGATTCTGTGGCAGGCAGGCACTTTTCTTCTCTCTCTTTCTCTCTCTCTCTCTTATAACCACACTTTGATTTCCCAGCACCTCATATGTTCCCTCAAGTACCACCAGGATTGATCCCTGAGCACCAGCGGCTATGGCCCAAAACACACACACATGCATATATGCATATTATATATATACATATATATATATGTACATAGCACTGTTGTCCCGTTGTTCATCTATTTGCTTGAGCAGGCACCAGTAATTCTCCATTGTGAGACTTGTTACTTTTTTTGGCATATCGAATACACCACAGTTAGCTTGTTGGTAGTGGAGGCAAATATTGTGCAAAGAGGAAGACAATCTCTACAAATTACTAGAGAAGAATATACTATTAAATTTTAAAATAGAACAGAATTTAGTGTCAGTTTTGGCTATGTTCCTTTTCATCGTGGATAGGTCACTTTAACCTTTCTGAGCACTCATTTTCTAAGCATTAATAATTGGATAATTGGATGTGATAACTCTCAGAGTTGGAGAATCGAGATAATGCTTGTCGAGCTATATCACATAACAGATTCTTAATATGTGTTCATTTTCTAACTTCCATGACATTAATATTAGTGATTTTAAAAGCATTTCCATTAAGAAGTATAAGATTTCCTTTTTCCTGGCTCCTAAGTATTTTCTTGCATTATCCCTGCATATTAACTCTGCAGTAACATATTTTGTTTATCTTCTTTCCCCAAAGTAGCTATTTTGCCCATTTATTTGCATCCATTTTTTTCTGAAACATATCCAGAAACATAAGAATAAGCCTAAAAAATCCTTGGGAACAACTATAGTAGCTATCACACAGAATACTCTCTAATTGATAAATAGAAACTACATTTTTACTCCATAGCCCCTTATCAACTTATTCATTCTTGATTTAGACACATTTTTGACAATTTGGTCATCTAATTTCCCTTGACTCAACAGATCAGAAACAGCACATTGTAAGGGAGGTGAGGCAGGTAGTAGACTGTTGTTCAAACCAGTGCTTGTGACAGTAATAGTAGGCCTGTTGCCTAAAAGCAGGGAAAAGATATGAAGATTTTTTCAACTTCTTATTGAATCATTCTGAGATACAGTTACAAAGTTGTTCATGATTGCTTTTCAGCCATACAATGTTCCAACACCAATCCTTCACCAGTGCATATTTCCTCCCACCAATGTACCTAGTTTCCTTCCTGCCTCCAAAGCCTTTACTCTCCCGGATTCCTTTCCTTTAGTTGCAATTCTGTTACTGAAAGGTTATCATTGTATATTTTTTCACTTCCTTTCAGCACTCAGTTCTTGTCTGAAGTGACAATCTCCAATTATCATTGTCATGTGGTCTCCTCTCTGTCCTAACTGTACTCTTACAACAAGCTTCCTACCATAGACTGGTCCTTCTGACCCTTGTCGTTGGGTATTACTCTCGTAATATTCTAATGCAATCTTAGTATATTATTGTCATAATATTTTTATATCCCACAAATACAATCATTCTATGTTTAGCTCTCTCCTTCTGACTCATTTCACACAGCATGATACTTTCCATGTCCATCGCGTATAAGCAAATTTTATGACTTCCTAATGGCTTCATAATGTTCCATTATGTAATGTGGTACTTGGGTACTTGGGTTGTTTCCAGATTTGTGAATAGTGCTGGAATGAACATTGACATGTACATGGCTTTTCTGCATTGTGTTTTTGACCCCCTAGGGTATATTCCCAGGAGCAGTATGGCTGAGTCCTTATGGAAGCTCAGTTTCTAGTTTTTTGAAGAATGTCCATATTGTTTTCCAAAAAAAGGTTGCACCAATCGATATTCCTATCAGCAATAAATGAGAGTCTCTTTCTCCCTGCATCCATGTCAGCACTGGTTGTTCTTGTTCTTTTTGATGTGTGCCAGTATCTGTGATTTGAGGTGATATCTATGTTTTGACTTGCATCTCTCCGATGATTAGTGATGTAGAGCATTTTTTCATTACCATCTTGCCATTTGTATTTCTTCTTCAAGGAAGTTTCTGTTCATCTCTTCTCTCCATATTTTGATGGGGTTCAATGTTTTTTCCTGTAATGTTCTACCAGTGCCTTATATATCTTTGATATGAATGCCTTATCAGATGGGTATTGAGGAAATAATTTTCTCATCTGTGGGTTGTCTTTGTATCCTGGTCATCATTTCCTTTCAGAAAGTAGGAGAACCTTTTTAGTTTAAGGTAGTCTCACTTATTTATCTTTGTTTGTACTTACTTGCTCAGTAGTGTTTTATCTTTGAAAATGCCTTTAGCTTCAGTGTCATGGAGAGTTCTGCCTACATTTCGCTCTGTGTACCTTATGGATTTAGGTTTGATATTGCAGTCTTTAATCCATTTTGATTTAACTTTTGTGCCTGGCTTAGAATGAGATCTGAGTTTTTTGGGGTTTGTGTTTTTGTTTTGCATGTAACTGACCAGTTTTCCCAGCACCACTTGTTAAGGAGGCTTTTCTTTTCTTTTCTTTTTTGCTCCTTTATGAAAGATAAACTGATCATATACCTGAGGGTCTGTCTCAGATATTCAACTCTATTCCATTCATCTGAGGGTCTGGCTTCATTCCAATATCATGCCATTTTAATTACTACTGCTTTATTGTACAGTTTGAAGTTGGGGAAAGTGATGCCTTCCATCCCTTTTCCCAAGGATGGTTTTGCTATCCGGTTGATGATAGAGATTATTTTTTAAAGACTGCAGATACTCAAAGTTTTCAGAATTGCCTGGAATTATTTTTGTAAGTGAAAACAATCATATATAAATCTTTGTTATGTGTAAGATGTATATTGAATCACAAGACAGTAGTCACTGTTCATAAAAGTAATAAGTCCTGTGACATTATATGGAATATGGTTGGCAATGCATTGTTTGATGCTGCTAGTCCTTATAATAATGCTGAAATTAAATATTGTTTATTTCCATTCATAGACTAGGAATCAAAGGCAAGAATTTGAACCTGTCTCCTCAGTTGTCAATTCTGCTACTTTCCAAGAAGATTTTTTAAATGGTAGGAAATGCAGTATTCAAGATAAATTTAAAATATGTTTAGAAATTTAAATTTCAGCTTTAATGGAGTATTAGCTTACCTAAATACTGCATTGCTCAGCTATGCATTCCAGCCCCTTGAGCTACATTGCCCAGAAATGTCAAGTAAAGATTGGTTGGAACTTTCAACTATGATTTGAGTACAAAGAGTCTAACCTCCTCTATTGCTTCTTCTAACTACAGATAGTCCCTAATTTACAATGGATTGATTATTGTTTTTATTTCACAAGTGTGAAAACCCTACACAATTCATTCAATAGAAACCACACTTTGAATTTTAAATTTATATCTTTTCTAGGGCTGCCTGGGTAAACAAATACTCTGAAGTGTCCTCTATTGCCAGCTTTTTAAAAATATTGTACTTTCACATTCCATCAAGTATAAAATATTGCACACCTGTGTCCCCTGCTTCTGTGGAGAAGAGGAAGTCAATTATGTTTGAGATGAAACTCAAGATAATCACCCTATTGTAGGCTGAAATAAATGTCTGAACACATTTAGGTAGACTAGCTTAAGCTAAATATATTAGGCATAATGCACTTTTTAACTTACAGTATCTTCAACTTCATGTGGGTTTTTTCAGGATATGACCTCATCATAAATTCAACATATTCAGAAAAAAGGTGCCTCATTAAATGCTGAGAAATTTGTAACTAAAACTTATCTTAGTGACGCTCTTGGCCATTTGGTGTAGAGAACTGGAATTTAATAGGGAAGCTTGATTTGTGGGAGACAGATTCGTTGTATATATCAGTCACCATTCTGGTATTGGTGCTAAAGAATAGTATAGCTAAATCCCAAATATGAAAATAACTTTATAAATCATGGTGATTTAATAAAATATGAAATAAATTAAAAATTTAAAAATATTGGGACTGGTGTTCACAATGGGTAGGGCATTTGCCTTGTACGTGACAGACCCAGGTTGGATTCCCAGCATCCCATATGGTTCCCTGAGCACTGTCAGGGGGTAATTTCTGAGTGCAGAGCCAGGAGTAATCCCTGTGCATTGCTGGGTGTGACTCAAAAAACAAAAAAATAAAATAAAATAAATATTTACCATTCAGAAGGGAGAATTTCAAACAATTTTATCTTTATCTTGGGGTAGATTATAGGCAGGCCTGCTGTTAAATGTGAAATGGATGCACCGAGGCCCTATAATTTCTAGCAAAATTTTATTGAAATGTCAATAGTTTTCCAGAAATAAAACATGAAATTGGACAACATTGCTTTTCTAGATTTTGGGGTGAAGTCGAGGAGTTTCTTTTTCTTGTTTAAACAAAAATACCTTAATTTTTTTATTTTTAATTTTGGACCAAACTTGGATGTGCTTTGAGGACCACTTCTAGCTCTGAGATCAGGGCTTGCTCTCAGCAGTGCTCAGGAAGTCCTTGGTGCCATGGACTGAAAATGGGCCTCCTGCAAGCAAAGCATGCACTCGGCTCTTGAGCCCTCTTTCCAGCCCCTAAAATATCTTTTGGTAAAGCAAAGATTGTATTGAAACTTATTTAGAGAGTTGTGAGGGGAGTGAAAGAGAGAGCTTCTCCAAAGTGGAAAAAGCAAGCAAAAGAAAGAGAGAAAAGCAGGCAAAATGTATGTTTAAGGGAGAACACAGGCTTGAAGAGCAAACTATTTGAAAATATTTTAAAAGCCTCCTTGAAAGTATTTTGAAAGAACAGTAAGAAAAATCATGGCCCATTAAATACCAAAGGTAAAGGACAGTAAGAGGAATCTTGACCCTACTGAATACCAAAGTCTGTTACTAACTTATACTAAGATGATACTGGTACAAAAATTGGGAAGTTATTGTTAAAGAGCAAATAATACTGAATAAAAGCTTTTAGCACCTAGCAACTTAAAACATGCTGAATAAGGATAAAAATCACTGAAAAGTACAT